>NC_139512.1:221170485-221667985 GCF_947247035.1 Vipera ursinii | reverse complement strand
GAGAACTGACAGTGACTACTTCGTAAATGAGACTTGGTATTTATAGGTATTTATATTCTAAACACTTCAATATTTTATCGAGGCCATAGCCATTTTGTGTGAGATCCCACATGGTGGACAGATACATTATGAGTATCAGTTATTAAAAGAGACAACATTTTGAAAAATCTGTTTTCCCCCACAACCCAAGGAACAGGGGGGGAAAATGACAAATACATATACAATTGCTTTTTTGTTCAGTTAGAAGAAGAAATGCAAATGTCAGTTTTCCTTCAGTTGCAAAAAAGACAATGTCATAAATCTTTAAGCTAATTACGTAAAAGATTGGCATCCTACATGCATTGTGAACACTAGGAATAAAAAATAATATTTTTACAGTGTCATGTAAAAAAGAGCCTTGGTGTAGCAGTGGGCTAATGCCTCCTTAAGTAACAGCAGCTGCCTGCAATTAGTGCAGGTTCACATCCCACCAGGCTCAAGGTTGACTCAGCCTTCCATCCTTCCGAGGTAGGTAAAATGAGGACCCAGATTGTTGGGGGCAATTAAGCTGACTTTGTAATAATGCCGCTTGGGGTGTGTGTGAAAGCCCTAATAAGCAGGCATATACATAGAATGAAGGCTACTGCTAAGCTTGTAAGCCGCCCTGAGTCTTCGGAGTAGGGCGGGATATAAATGGAATTAAAATAAAAAATAAATAAAAAAATCTATATCCTCTAGGTATAGATTTAAGATTTCAGGTATGCACGCACACAATTCTGAATGCGTTATTTAGGATTGGTTCTTTCTGTGCTGCGATTACTTCAAGGAACAAAATGTAGTAATTTCAATCCATTTGTTACCTGCATTTTTTTTCTTCATCCACATTCTCTTCCACATCATTGTTCCATCAAGCATTTTTTTTCATATTTCTGCAATTCAAGATAGTTTTGTGGCATTTTGTAACTTTATCATTTTTACTTTGTTTCAAGCTGCTTTCACATCATCTTTCCATATGTCCACTTTTCAGCATTCTTTTGGGATTTTCCATGTTTCAAGAGAAGAGATGCTTGCAATCTCCTTTGTAGAAATGGATCTATCTATCTATCTGTCTGTCTGTCTGTCTGTCTATCTGTTGGAATACATGTTAGAATGTATTTTGTACTGCAACAACTACAGAATCATTCAGCCAGTAGATGGCAGTGTTTAGTGTGCATCTTTGGCAGACTTGTCAAATTCAAGGCCCGCAGGCCAGATCCGGCCTATGATGTATTTAGATTTGGCCGACTAGGAGGAGGAAGTATTTGAGTAGTTACCTCCTCGCTTCTTTGGGTGTTTTGTCAGTGGCAGCAGCGCTAGCAGAGGATGGGGAGTGGGAGCCTCTCCAATGCGTGGAGCTGTGTGGCAGTGATAACCACAGGGATGGGCAGGCATGGCTAAAGGCGCCCTCTGCCGGAGAGCGAGTGTCTGGCAACAGAAGGAAAGAGAAAGGACAGAACCCACTCGGATCATGTATTTCTTCAGTTCTCACCCATCCCTGCCTCACCATCTTTCGCTCCTCCTCTTCCTTATCAGTGCTGCACTTTCCCACAAGGAGCCACTCACCTCACAGAGTTTTCCTCAAAGATGCAAGGAAATGAGAGATGATAGGCTCATGCATGCTGGGTCCAGACCAAAGCTAGTCAAGAAATCTGAGCCACGCACTGCTAAGGGCATGCGCTTCCTTCAAAGCTGTGCTGCCCCTCAGGGCAAGAAATCTGCTGGCCCTTTGAGAGCAACCATTAACCTGATGTGGCCCTCAGTTTGACACCCCTGATCTATAGTTATAATCTATGGCTTCCTTATGTTCTGAGGAGTTTTCTGTGAGAGTTAAAATTGTTAAGCAGCAAGGCTCATGGTGACTGTACACTACATTTGATATAATCTGTATGGCTATGTAGCCATACTCTGCTACCAATCTGTATAATCCTCTGCTATCATTTCTATATAATAAAACAGATTTTCTAACACTATCTATCTATCTATCTATCTATCTATCTATCTATCTATCTATCTATCTATCTATCTATCATCTATCATCTATCATTTATCATCTCACCATCGAGAGTAACTCTGGCTGGCTTATATATCAGAGATCATACAGGGCTTTATCTTTAAAGCTCCACCATACATTTCATTTTATTTTATTTTAAATCATGCCATATCAAAATATCTCACTGATTTGACATTTTTCTTGATGAAAGAGGGGAAAAATGTGTTGATGGTGAAGGCATGCTTGGGCCAGCAGGCAGTTGTATTGTCCACAGGAGACAAAGCATTTGCAATAGGAGTAGAACTAGACCAAGTTGCATTGCCTTTGTTTTAATGTATTTGTAATGTATTGGGCTTGATTGTAAGACCACATGGTAAGCTGGAGCTAGCTAACAGCTCCCAGCACATCAGACACCCCATCTCCAGTCCTGCTATTGGCTGCCCCTAGGCGGCAATATGTTGCTTCAAACCTATTGGCTGCCACCTAGGGGCCAGGCTATAAATTGCTGCAGCTGCAGCCCAGTTCTCCAGTTCAGATCCTGCAAGCAATAAACCATGTTATTTGCTGAACTCACTCGCCTCGTCTTCATTCCTGCGCAACGAACCCAGTACACAACAGTATTAATTATGAAACTCTGGGAGTGCAAACAACATTTCAGTCAGCTGGTGCCTCAGAAATATGGTTCATTTTGAAAATATAAGAATCGCTATCCTCATTAGAATGCAGTTCTATCATCTTTATGGTGTCCCAACACAACCCTTGCCAAGACAAATTGGAACTCTGGAAACAATAAGATCTTGCCAGGCTTATATTGATTGGCTTTTGGGTGACATCCTGGTGCCCTTTAGACGGTGCTCCCTTTCCTCTTCCCCAAAGAGGCATTTTATTTCATATACTGTAGGTGAGGATACACAATCTCTGACCCTTTTCTTTCTTGCTCCTGAGCTTAGCTATGGAAACGTTGCTTAGTTTTATGGTTGCTGATCATCTGCTGCAGCAACTGTGGCATACTATCATTCCTTTAAAGTAGGCCTGGTCAGAATCATCTCAAGGGATACAGGGATGCTAATTTTATTGTTGTAGGGCCATGGTGGTGAACCTATGGCACGCATGCCACGGGTGGCACGCAGAGCCCTCTCTGTGGGCACGCACGCTGTCGCCCAGTCCTAGAGCTTCAGCTGGGTTTTATAAAACCTTTTCGCTTTAGGCCTCCGCCGCCATGGGCAAAAAAAAAAAAGGTTCACTCAATCAATCAATCAATCAATTTCAACTTCTCACGGGGGAAAAAAAGATCTTGCGAAGTTGGAATTGATTGATTGAACTTTTTAGTCCCACCCAGTCTGCCGTTACCACCGCATTGGGTGGTCTGCTGTTACAACCCAATGGGCCACGCCCACCCAATGGGCCACGCCCACCCGACACCCAACAATACATAAGTGGGTTTTGGGTTGCAGTTTGGGCACTCGGTCTCTACAAGGTTCACCATCACTGTTGCAGGGTATAATAACAGAATCTGGAAAGCCAGCCAGCTTTCTTCTGACAGGGCACTCTTAACTTCCCTCAAAATCAGTAGTTTAAATCAGAGAAATTAAGTGTGCAATGGAGGCTTTCCTAGGAAATGTGCAAAGTTTTCCTTTTAAAATGTTTGCCTTTTTCTTTTGAATTTGAATTCTTCCCTGCAGGTGGGTTGACCTTTCTCATGCTGGTAGAGCCCCAATTGCTTCCGCCTGCATTGTACGTTACTCACCTTGCATGTGCGACCCTACACTATCACATTCCCATCATCATTAGTATTTGGAACATTAATACTATCAAGGTGATAAAATCCTGAGAAGAATTTTAAGCCATATTCCTTGATAAACATTTTCAAAGAAAGCTATAGATTTCATTGGAAGCAAAGAACTGTTTACATGTTCAGAAATAAGCAGATAAAAACTGCTGCAAAATATTTGCCTGCTTACATTGAAAACAATTCATAAGCAGCATGAAAAAAATAAAAGGAGAATTTGTAAACAAAAATCACACACAAACTGTAAAAGTGAAACCAAATGTGTTTGAAACCCAGTGACATTTAGCAGGTTGTTAGGTCAAATACAACAGGGACGCGGTGGCTCAGTGGGTTAGGACACTGAGCTTGTCGATCAGAAGGTCGGCAGTTTGGTGGGTTGAATCCCGAGTGCCGCGTAACAGAGTGAGCGCCTGTTACTCGTCCCAGCTTCTGCCAACCTAGCAGTTCGAAAGCATGTAAAAGTGCAAGCAGAAAAATAGGGTCCACTACTGTGGGAGGTAACAGTGTTCTGTGTGCCTTTGGCATCTAGTCATGCCAGCCACATGACCACGGAGACGTCCTTGGACAAGTGCTGGCTCTTCAGCTTTGAAACGGAGATGAGTCGGAAACAACTAGCACGCATGTGCGGGGGAACCTTTACCTTTACCTTTTTTTAGGTCAAATACATAGGACCAGCCATTGCCACAAATAGCCACATGTGCACAAGTTAGTTCAAGAATGTACCATGTGTAAATTTCCTAATCACATGACATGATTTTTTTTTATTTCTATGGGACTTTGGGGTTTGTTTACTGGAGAATTAAGGCTTTATTTTGTTTCAGTCAGCCAGGATACACCTCACATTCTTCCTTTACAAAGAAATCAATAGAAAAGCACAGACCTCTGGGCTTTTATAACCACATCTAGAACTGCTTCAGTTTCTGTTGCCTACATGTTCTTCATCCTTATTCTCTTGTACAATGTATTGTCCATGAGAATTTCCCCAGAGAATGCAGCAAAGCTAAAGTTGAATCAAACATGGTATTTGGTGCAATCCTCGTCCTCTGTTCCTCTTACCTAAAGCCTACAACAGGCTTCAAAAAATATACTGTAGGAATAAAAATACAAGGTCTGGATGTGCTTGGCAGATCCACTTTAGCTGCTAATATAGGATAACAGCGTATGACACAGTATTTGTTTTATAAATAAATGCTAATGTATTCCAATACATTAGCAACGCATTTGGGAAAATATGCTGTTTTCTATTACTATTTTGTTTCTAATAAACGGATAACAATCTTGTCAAAAATCTGATTTTCTTTACTGAAAACCATGCCATAGACTGTAGTTTATATCATAGAAGGGAACTGAAGGGAAACACCGTGTCTGCTGCAATGAGGAATAGCCTTACAAAGCTGAAAATCTTACATGCCCTATCTACAAGTTGTTGTTGTTGTTGTTCTTGTTGTTCTTCTTCTTGTTGTTGTTACTTGCAAAGTCATGTCTAACCCATCACGACCCCATGGACAACGTTCCTCCAGGCCTTCCTGTCCTCTACCATCTTCTGGAGTCCATTTAGGCTCACACCTACTGCTTCAGTGACTCCATCCAGCCACCTCATTCTCTGTCGTCCCCTTCTTCTATTGCCCTCAATCTTTCCCAGCATTAGGCTCTTCTCCAGTGAGTTCTTCCTTTTCATTAGGTGGCCAAAGTATTTGAGTTTCAACTTCAGGATCTGGCCTTCTAAAGAGCAGTCAGGGTTGATCTCCTCTAAGACTGACTGGTTTGATCGCCTTGCAGTCCAAGGGATTTGCAGGAGTCTTCTCCAGCACCATAGTTCAAAGGCCTCAATTCTTTGGAACTCAGCCTTTCTTATGGTCCAACTTTCACAGCCATACATTACAACTGGGAAGACCATAGCCTTGACTATCTACAAGTAAGCCCCCCTAAATTTTATGGGATTACCTCTCAGCAAACATGTATAAGATTTTCCAATAAAATTACCTAATTATCTAAACAGTTTAATATGTAAAAAAACTACATTGGAAAATCAAAAATTTAGGCCTCTGTTTTACTGCAGAACTTCCCTGAAACATTGTATTGATCACGCTTGGCCTATCCAGAACAGTATTGCACCAAGTGGTCAACTTTCCATTTGAATAAGTTTTACCATATTTTCTAGTCATCATTAGTAAAATTCCTCAAACTTGGCAGGCAACATACAATTCAGAATTAAAAAAATCTTACTCTTTCCACTTTCTTAGCATCAAAAGCAGCTCTGCAGCTAAATAGATAGCTTGTGTATTTGGGGATGTGCCAGTTTGAGATGTTCAACTTAATATGCCAAAATCAATGCTTATAGGACAGCTCACATTGTCATAAATTCCATGACTAACATGGAACTGTCTTAACATATTATTGGCCCAATCCATATGTCAGGGCACATTTTGGGTAAAGGAACTTTTCATAGCTATGTTTTGCCATATTTAAAAAGTTTGTAAAATAGGTCAATAAATTAAGGGGCTCTGATGGACAGTCCTGTTGCATATCTCCACACCTCATCCTTAGTGAAGCGTGCAAACCAGTGTCAGCATTTCCTGCATCAGATGAGGAGAGCACATCTCTCTCCTTCTGTCCAGGCCACTTTTTACAGAGGCACGATTGAGAGCATTTTAACAAACTGCATCGCTGTCTGGTTTGGTGACAGCAGCGCCTCAGATTGAAAGTCCATACAGAGAATGGTAAGGACAGCAGAGAAGATCATAGGAAGCTCACTCCCTGGTATTCAGGATGCTGCTTATAAGCACTATGTGCTTAGAGCTCAAAGCATTGTTAGAGACCCCACACACCCACTTTACGGTCTATCTCAGTTGCTCCCCTCTGGGAGGAGGTTTCGAAGTATTTCTAGCAGGACTACCTGATTCTGTAATAGCTTTGATCCCTATACTATCTGTCTGGTAAACTCGCAAGATTTGTTTTTCTCACCATGCACATAACCTGAACTAGACTGTTGTTTCTCTCTGACATATAATATACGTGGGTATATGCATAATTCTGAATTTATTTATTTTTGTCATATTTATGTAGTATATATTGGAGATGGTGGCTCTTTGACAGCTGAATGCAACGAAATTTCATTTTAATGTATGCCGATTAGTGTACATTCAAAGTGACAATAAAGTTATTATTCTGTTCTGTTCTGTCCTGTCCTGTCCTGTCCTGTCCTATTCTATTCTATTCTCAATGCCATGTTTCAGTGGTGGGATTCAGTCGGTTCGTACCACTTCAGCAGAACCGGTAGCTAATTTTTTGTTGCCCAGGCCCAGAATGGACTTCCGGAAGCAGCATCCACACAGAGAACCAGTTGTTCACATGTTTGAATCCCACCACTGCCATGTTTCCTCCACAGGATGCAGAGATGTCCCAGGCAACAGGGCATCATTTTTCCAAAGACAGAAACGTTTTCTAGCTCTAAAGAACCCAATGCACACCCAGGGTTATGGTGAGAGTTAAAGATGATCTTAAGCTGACCTTCATTCCTGGTGACAGCATCCATTTTTCTTGACAATATGAAGGAATCATTGCCAATAAAATAGAAGTTCTGATAGGAAAATTTGCCAGTCCAGCCAACAGTCTTGAAATTCCCAGGCAGGGACTGAGACTAGTTAACGTCAGCTAAGTGTGGCTGTTACCTGTTGAGAATGGCTCAACATGACTCTGGGGACAACTTAAAGCACAAGAGGAGAGGCTGACACTGATAGTTCTTCATTTTCCAACCTCATTTCTGTTATGAGACTACGAACAACAGGGCTTGGGATACCTTTGGGAGCTCTGTTGTTTTGTTAAAATCTAGTCTGGCTTCACTAAGTCCTACCTGCTTTTGGCTAGGCAGTTCCCTATTTTATTTATTTATTTTTTATTTGTTAAATTTCTATGCTGTCACGCAGCTATACAGTGTCTCTAAGATGCCACCTGAGTCATGTTATTTTTTCAAGTTCTTGGAGGGCTTCAATCTGTTTTTCATCTTTGACTTGTTGCTTAATCCACTGGCTTTGATGGTCTCTCTCTCTTTCTCTCTCTCTCTCTCTCTCTCTCTCTCTCTCTCTCTCTCTCTCTCTCTCTCTCTCAACATTTGACTTATCCAACTATAACAATACTTAAAATTATTGTCAAATCACCAGATACCAGAAGACAGCACCACCAAAGAAAAGGACAGTGTAAAAGAAAGAAATATAAAAGACAACCTTTCTTTGAGGTTCATATTTTTATCATCATCATCATCATCATCATCATTATCTCTTATTAATGCATTCCTAGAGAGGTAGAAGTCTTTAACAGCCAGGTGATGTGTATAACTGAGAAATAGTACTCTCTACCACAAAGCAAACATTTTACCCCTCCCCCCTTTTTTTTAAAGCTGAGCCAATAAAACTTGCCATGTACACATTTGGAACTGCAGTCGTACCTAGGCCTTATGTGTTCTGTGCCACATGAAGAGAGGATCACATAAATAGAAAAAGGAATGCTAGTTTGTTTTCCAGTTTATTACAGTCAGCCTAGCCGAGCACCCTGAACAATGGATAAAGGAGGTAAGAGAATATCGTAAACACCTCATTGAAATCTAAATGCAATTAATGCATTCTGTGGAGCATATACGTTTTCTAAACAAAACTGCAGAGCTAGAAAAGATGCAGAAAAGGGCACTCCAAGAGACCAAGGATCTGGAACAGCTCTCCTACAAAGAAAGCTCTAGAGAAAAATGTATTTAAACTGCTTTAGAGAGAGATGTACTTGTAACTGCTGTTAAGAAGCCTTCCCTTCCCCTCTTCCAGCCCCTGTCCTTGCTTCCCCTCCCCTGCCCTCCCTTTCCTCCCCCTTTCCTTCCTTTTTTTCCTTTCTTTGCACTTTTTTCACCCTCTCATTACTTTAGTGTGGAAAAATGTGAGTTTCCAAGAACTTTTCAAGCAAAAATGGTGCTGAAAAAACTGTCTATAAAAAAAGAAGTCAATAAATATATAAAGGGACATTACATTGCATAAATAAAAGATTCTCTGAAGATTTTCTAGGGTAAGGAAAACAAATCATTGTTGACCCTCTAGTAGCCAAAGTATAAAATCTAGTAGCTGAAGTATTTCCTGTTTCTAGCTTTATATGATATAAGCAATCCCCCAATAGCCGGAAAATAGAAGAGAGATAAGCAAAGCCATCTTTATATTCACAGATAATCAGAGTTGTTGCACAATAGATTTCATCCAAAGACACTAGGTTCTTACACCGTATTCCTCAAACTGGAACTGTTCCTTAGAGCTTAACTGTTCTTGTGTAACCTCCTACATAGGAGAAGAATCTGATCTGGATGAACCAAGTATAGATCGGTATCTTCAAATGTTGCAACAATGCACTTCTGCACTGAATATATAGTGGAGGAGGAGGAGGAGGAGGAGGAGGAGGAGGAGGAGGAGGAGGAGGAGGAGGAGGTGGAGGAGGAAGAGAAAAATTAGCATGGTGTTTCATTACTTACTTACCTACTTACTTTTCTTACAATGTGGTGTAGTAGATAAAATATTGAAATAGGATAAGCAAAACTTAGCCTCAAACCCACTCTTAGCCATAGAACCCATGGAATAATTTTCGGCCAGTCATTCCCTTCAAATCCAATGTATCTCACGGGATTGCTATTGTGAGATAAAACTGGAAAAGAGAGTGACCCACACTTCCTTGAGTTCCTGAAGTGAAAGCTACCAGTATGTGTCTAACAAATAAATAAAAACAATCCTGTATTTTAATCAACTTTAGACAGCAACTTATTTGTTGCATATTCCATTTCATCTCTTTATTTTCATTTTCCTTGTCCAGGTTCTGTATATGATGCTGCAAAATTCTGGTCCTTATAACTTGATGATGGTGATATAATACTACAGTCATATCTTCTCAAAGGAGAAAAAAAACGTAGAAACGACTTCCCTCAAGTGAGCGATACAATCTTCTTCCTGACTGCAACTTGGGAGTACTTTCAAATCAACCCTTGAAAATATTTTTTTTTCACTGATGTGAAGAGAGAGGCAGAAGCAGTTAGTTTTGTGTTTTTTTTAGTTTTACTCCTCCCAATTTTTCCTCCTTTGCTGTGCTCAAAGAAGCCATTAATCAGGGTTTCTCGCATGCCAACCCAAAGGATTGCTTCTGTAATTTACCCAGTCCTTTGCTGGAGGTGGGGGAATAGAGCAAATTATGCACTTTTTGTGATTTATAATGTTTAAATGGGTCATTTAAGATGTGCAATAAATGAAATAATTATTCATAATGCCAATAATTCTCTTCAATGTGATGTTAATGCAATCAACCATTTATTGAAGTGGTAACAGGCTAAGCTGCCAACTAGTAAACAGGTAATTAAGTGTCTAACTATGTGGTCAAAGCTTTGTGTGATAGAGATGGTTTTTCTTTTTTTTCTTTTTCCCAGTGAGAAGCCTTTGGAAAGCTCAAGCTAAATATGTTGTCATTAACATTATTTCTCTTCCTTCCTCCTCACTTCCCAGGCATCCTCTGCACATAAGAACTTTAGTACAAGCATCTCAAAAGTCTTTTTTAATCGATAATAGCTGAATTATACTAGGAAGGAAGTCATGAGAAGAATTAACTGAAAAGAGCAGCTGAAAAGCAAGAGACTTGTCTCTAATGGGGACAGGGGAGAATTTCAACTCATAGTCAGACAAAGAATAAATAGGGTTATTCTGCCCTGGAGAAGTCATCTACGTAACAAGAATCAGCCCAATACTCAACAAGGTCTCAAAAAACTTTGCATCGTGGCAAAGGATCTGTTGGTGATTCTGGCCTTGTCAGAGGGCAGAATTCAGGGGTCCATCATAAAAAAAACATTGAACAAGACAAGCTCAACCAACTGCTTCCTCCAGATCAGGAAGGGGCAAATATGGCTGCTTTACGACCTGTGGACTTCCACTCCCAGAATTCCCGAGTCAGCATGGCTGGCTCAGGAATTCTGGAAGTTGAAGTCCACAGGTGGTAAAAGACCATAGTTACCCACACCTGTTCTAGATGGTAGATGTGACATTAGTAGTTAAGAGGAGATGAGCCAGGGTGTGATAAAAATGCAGGGAAGGACAAGGAAGAAGGAAATTGCTCGAGAAATGACATTGCCACCAGTCTCAAGTTTGCCAAAAGTCTACTGAAGGATCCAGGAGTCTATTGGAACAATGTTCTCTGTGCAGATGAGGGAAAAGTGGAAAGTTTTGGCACCAATGAAAATGCTATGTTTGGAGAAAATGAACTATTGTATTCTAGCAAAGGCTCTGCAGGGAAGGGTGGATCAGAAGATCTTTGCTAGGTGAAGCCCTTCCAACTCTTTTATTCTGTAAATCCAGTAAAAGTGGCTCCATGTAAAGCAATTACACTAGTCCACATGAAAGATGACTAAGGCATCAGTCATCGACTCTCAGTCCAGGATCAGGCACATTTGATGCACTAGATCACAGGTCTGCAACCCGTGGCTCCAGAGCCGCATGCAGCTCTTTCAGCCGTCTTCTGTGGCTCCCAGTCTTCTGCTATGTGCAGTCCAAAAAAAAAAAAAGTGGGACTAAAAAAGTTCAACCAATCAATTCAAATATGCAGGGTAGGTGCATATCTCGCCTTGGCTCCACTCTTCAGTCAAACCCTGTTCTGTGCATGCGCGCATGTACATGCATGCGCACACATTTTTTGCGGCTCCCAGTTTATCCTTTTGTGAGGGAACTGGTTCCGAGTGGCTCTTTCACTGTTTCAGGTTGCTGACCCCTGCACTAGATGAATCCTGTGCAATAGTCCTCTTGGCTAGGGTTGCCACCTGTCATGAGTCCACAATTTCAAAATTCTGCTCTAATCCTCAGTGGGGAAGTACAGCCGATGAAGTTACAGATGAAAGAACTACAGATCTGGGAAGAGTCTTAAAACCTTCAGCCACTCTGCCTTGCCAGGGATGAACCCTGCTTTTGTTTACCCAGTTTTCATAGACTCCAGGCACTGGGAAAGAATCCAATCACCATCATTTCCTCAACCAGAGCAGAGATCTACAGGTGCGTATTGGTGGGTTGATGATCCCTTAGCCCCGTTAGTGAATAACCTCAACCAGCTGCTTCCTCTAGATCAGGATGGTTAAATATGGCTGCTTTATGATCTGTGGACTTCAACTCCTAGAATTCCTGAGGCAGCGTAGCTGGCTCAGGAATTCTGGGAGCTGAGGTCCACAGGTCATAAAGGGGCAATAGCTGCCCACCCCTGTTCTAGATGATAGATGTGCCATTAGTAGTTAAGAGGAGATGAGCTAGGATGTGAGAAAAATACAAAAATGCTAGCAAATACATGAATGGGTAATATATACACAGGCAGTTTTTTATTTTTTAAAAAGATACATTTAATGTGACAACTATCATTAACTCTGACTTTTTTTTCTCCCCGGAGCATAAGTGACAGAAAAGCATAAGTGACATCTCTATATCCACATATTTAGTGTCTACTTCACTTTCCAAGAATAAACAGAGAAAAACTATCTCATATCTGCAGCAACATACAATCTCTCAAGATATAAAATATTACATTTGTTTACCTATATATTTTTAAAGTTGTAATTAGCCCTTCAGTCATCAAATCAAAAGACTTGTTTTTTTTCTAGAACTAAGCATTTCTGGATAATTTTCTTCTCTGCTTTATTTCTATTACCCTCACCCATAACTACTCCATTGCTGCTCTTGATTTCTTTCAACAACACCATAAATGCCTAATACATTCTGAATTAAAACATTTATTTGATCAAATGGCAGAGTAATATGAAAGCTGATAAAAGTAGCTGTTCATCACAAGTGTGTGGGGCCTTGTAGACCCACACTATTTTCTCTCCTCTTTAGGTCTGTGGGCTATCTGGAAGGCAGAGAATGTGAAACTGCTTTCCCCAGCTTGATGTCCTGAAAATGTGTAGGGATCTTGGCTTTCAGAATAGCTACTTAGTTAGAACTTACTATGCATTCGGGAAACTGTATTCTCAATAAATTAGTACTGATTAGATTATGGATCATCAAACCCATAAATCAATATTTTTTATTTTTAGCAAAAGATGCACCATGAATGTCCAGTCACTAATAAATGTACTTGTTTTCAACAGAAGAGAATATCTGTAACTTGGGGTTGAGCTGTGCAGTCCTTGGTGCTCTCTAAGCTTGTAGGTTTTCTTGCAGACATTTTATTACCAAACTAGGCAACTTTATCAGTGCATTGACAATGTCGCCTAGATTGGTAATGAAATGTCTGCAAAAAAAAAAAAAACCACCAAGCTCAGAGAGCACCTAGGGCCCCATACTTTTTATCTTTTCCCTAACCAAGCGAATCTATTTTGTCACTTTACAAATTCTATCAGCTTCTCCAACCATTCCTACTGATTACTGAATCTTTCCATTTTTGTGCATCTAATAATCTTGCTGCAGTCACCATATATAAAAACAACCTTCCATGAGCCTTCCATTACGTTAGGAATATATTTATTTCTTTCACGTTTTCATGGTGGATGTTGCACAGCACAGGTACAAAGTTGTGAGAGAGAAAAAAAGAAGTTTCTCTCTTTGCTCACAACCAATAACCATGAGCTTTATTTGCACAGCAACCTATTTGCAACTTGAGACTAGAGGCTATTTATTTTGATTTTTTTTTAGCTAACTTGACTGCTTTTAAATTGTTTTTAATTTCATTTCCATACTTGTAGGGCAGATTGTTTTGATTTCATAAGCTAGAGGCAGATAATGCTACCTGGAAATCAGGGCCACAAGCATTGACATGTTTAGTATGGTAAACCATTAAAAAACAAATTAATTAGTCAGGAGGGACTAAATTTAATTTATGAGGGTAAGTTTTAATCACTGGAGCAGCAAGCTGGAGTATTAAACCCACTGAAAAAAGCTTTCTTTAACAATCAACTATATTTTAGCTGTTTGCACACTCTATTTCCTTCAATATCTTTAGAATACATATATTGAAAGTTTTGTCCTATACTAGGTTGTTAAATTGAATCAGTGTATTAACTCAAATATTGAACTATCTGACTTAATTAAAGCCAACATAAAATTAAATCAATGCAAGTATGCATATACACAAAAACCCCACACTCATCTATGTGTACCCCCCCCAAACACACACAAACACATTGTGAGGCTAAATAAAAATCAGATGTACTACTGTGTATGAGAGACTGTAATTTATTGTTCATGTAATTTTTGACAAAACCATTGATTTTGATTGACTCAAACTTGTTTCTTTCTATGTTAAGAATGCTGTATCAGAAATATTACATAAAAAACATGAAAGGTCATTCTAGGATATAAAACATGAAGGGTCAAGAATAGACATGTAAAAAAGCTAGAAAATTCTGACCCAGATATGTTTAATGATACATTTTTTTTAAATATTAGCTGGCATACAGCTGAAATTAGTTGTATTTTCTGTTGGGACTTATGGACAATCAGTTGGAAATGACTCATGAAAGAATGTTTTTACATATGATAATTGCAGCATTTATTATAAGCACAAGATTAAAAAATAGGTACAAGAAGATGACAGTATTTGCAGAAATGGCAAAATGTGATTAGAAAATGTACAAGAAGTATATTTATTAGTAACAAGTATATTTATTAGTTTGAAAAAAGAAGTATATTTATTTATTTTATAGATATTTTATTGGTTTTTAACTATAAAAATCTTCAGTGCCTGGTGTACAGCGTGTTGTCTTGGTTTATATTTTAACAAAAAAACCAGGACAATAATAATTAACAATCAATAATAATTAAATTTGATAATTCCATAATTAATATATTGATTAATGATACGTTTCTTTGATCTTCCCTTCTCCCATTTGTGTTCTCCTTCTTCAACCTTAGCCAAAATATAATTCTTAATATTTTCAATATATAAATGATTAGATATAAGCATTTTTATATTTATACAGATAATAATAATCTCTCTATATAACATTTTTTCAGCTTATATTATTCTCATAGCCATCATCTCTTTAGTTCTGCATGCATCCTATTTTTATAATTTTTGTTCGCTTAAATTCCCTTATATTCAATCCAATTCTTATCCATCATAATTTCTTCAAATTAGTCATCTAACTGTCCAAATTTTCCCATTTAGGTACATCATCCCGATATTTTATATCATATATTATAGAAATACTATACTTTTTATCTATCCTATAGTATCTAGATATAACATCCTTTTTAATCAATTTATATTTCACTTATATTAATAAAAGTTACATCAACCTACTATTTTAACATTTCATATATTATAAAACATACTATATTACTTGAATCTCTTATCCTTCTTGTTATAAGGCTCCTTTATGTTCAAAATTCTCTGTTCTTTTAGCCATGTTCAAACAAATGTTTATTCATGTAATACTCCATCTGGTAGGGCGAGTCAAATCTCTTGTATTTGTCTCTGGTCTTCTTTTGCCAAATAAACTTCCAAGTTGATGTAATCCACTTACCCAGCAGTTCCTGTATTTTTACCAATGTTGTTGGGAATACAAAAGATGAAGTAAGTAAGATAAACATTTTCTGTCTCCCAAACTTTGATGGTTCTCCTGATAATTCAATTTTTCTTGTTGTATCAGAAACTTGTAGATTTTTTTCCTGTTTGTGTCAAATTGTAATTCTTTACCTTTTTTATTTCGTCAATTTGATCATACTGTTCTAATTTGTAATCTGCCGTCTGATTTATTTCTTCATTTGTTGTTATTTCCTGGGTGTTTTTTAATTGTAGATTTAGATTGGAAATATGCTTATTTAAATCATCAAACTTGTTTTGAATTTCCTCATGGTTTGAGTTTATTTTCATTTGTATTTGTCCTAACACTACATATATTTCCTCCTGGAAACTATTTATCTTGCCTTGAAGTATTGCTTATGGAGGTCCTTGATTTTCCAGGCTAAGTCCTTCAGCAGAAAATATTGAATGTGGCAACCTGTTCTTTTTAAAATATGTATGTGATATCCATGTTGTCTTCCCCCTTGAAAGGAATAAAAGTATTATTCAGAAATTTCTAATGAGTCTAAAGGTTGAAGCAGAAGCCAACTGAAAATCAGAAATAATATTTTATCTAAGTATTGACAAGTACAAATGTGAAAAGCAAAAGTTACAAATTGTAAGAGGAAATATCAAAACAACTATAGGAGACGGACTGTGGTAACAGAAATTTAAATAGTGAAAGATAGGATATGGACAAAGGGGCTTCCTGGAACATGGAAAGGACAGTGGTTTTAGGCGGTCTGGAAAGTTTATCGGATGATTAGGGAAGGGGCGTTGAGTGCGATAGGGGAGGTGGAATCTGCGTCGGGGATAGGATATAAAAATGTGTCAAACAGCTCTGTAAGATGTGGCTGAACTCCTGTGTGTGTTTCAGTCCACCAAGCCTTTGCAAATGCTTCTTTTGAAATAAAACTTTGTTGCTGGAATTCCAAGTGAGTTTGTTTTGTTTTGGATCCTGAGCCACGTTCCAAACACCCTTCAAATAATCTTTCATCAATGTTTTAATTCAAAAGTCAATTTATCAGTCAGACAAAGTTACAGTTCAGTATATTAAACCACTTTAAATCCTTCCTGCAGATTCTCCTCTCAAAGATTAACCAAAATTTTTCTTTTCCATACACAGTTCTTAGATTTAAGCAACAGTCCAGGTGTGTTTTTTTTCTTTCAAATACTTTTTAATCTTATAGCTGCCTCTTCCTTTGTTCCCAGCTGTCTTCAAGGTTATTTGCAATTCAAAGGAACAACTTTTTCTTTGTTTCTAGGCATTCTGCCAATTTCTGAGTCCTTATTGTTAGTGTTCTATTCTCTGATTCTCCACTAGATGTCAGCAGCTATTTCTTTTTTCAGTTTTTCTTTCAATCAAAAAGTTATTTTTGTTATATATTTTTATAATTCAATCAAAAAAAATTAGGGTATAATCTTGACCATTGTTTAGTTCCTAGATTTGTCCAGACTGAAGTATTTTAAATCAAATTTTAGTATATATCTTTCTTCCTTTAATATTAATTCACTGCTTCCGTCTGTAAGGGAATGGGCATATAGTCCCCTCCCTTCACTTCTGGAGGTTTTCTTGCTTTGGGGAACTTTTCAAGGATTTAGATAGTAGATAGAAGAAAGAAGATCAGTACTCTCACCAGTTCTAAGCATGCTGTTCACCGATGTTCAGGTTCATGCTCTAGGACTTTGGCTGCAAGCAGCTTGGGCTAGACACTGATCTCATGCTAGACTTTCTCCTGTCACGTTCGGAGGGCTTTCCCAGGATCAAATGAAGTTATTGCCATTGCTTCATGATCAACAGGGTTCCACTCTTTCAGGGTTACCTCTTCAGGGCAACTTCAGACCTACCTAGGGTCCCTCAAGCAGGAAGAAACTAGCTGTGGGAAGCAGAAGTCCGCTCTCATGAGGCCATGTGCTGTGGGTGTAAAACTGGAAGTCAAGCACAACAAGTATATTTATGGACTTTTGGTTGAAAATAAAAAAAAGAACTAATTTATTAATTTGATGATTATAAAGGGTAAAATATGGAAAGGAAATCATGATGTAACCTTAAAAAGGGAAGACAGACGATAAATTTATTTGTAACTGCTGTAAAGATTGGAAGCAGCTTCTTTATACTTTTTTCCCCCTTTTTCTTCTTTTCTTTATGTATTCACCACTTTTCTTTACTCTTTTTTTACTTAAATTTATATCATTTTTATTACTGTGTAAAATTCTTCAAAAATTATTCTCCTTAAAAAAAAGAAATATTATGAGAAATATGAATTGCAACTAATGCTAACCTGTAAAAATTAAAAGTAGAAAATGGAAGGCATCAAATGAAGGCCATGTCAGGATCCTGGGATCTGGGGATCTATCCAAGGATGCAAGCTTTCTAGATATTTGTAGTGTATCAAGTATTAAACATTAATAAATAAAGTGGAAGGGAAAGAGATAAATCTACCAAACCCTTTGGGATGTTATAGTTAAAGGCTAAGATCTTGATTAATCCTGTTGTTACCTGCCCTTGAGTACTTCTGTGAAGGTTAACATGGAATTAATTCTACCTACATTTTGCAAATACGTTAAACAGCATCATGTTTATTTATTTATTTTTTTATTTTTATTACATTTATATCCCGCCCTTCTCCAAAGACTCAGGGCGGCTTATAAGCTTAGCAGTAGCCTTCATTCTATGTATATGCCTGCTTGTTAGGGCTTTCACACACACCCCAAGCAGCATTATTACAAAGTCAGCTTAATTGCCCCCAACAATCTGGGTCCTCATTTTACCTACCTCAGAAGGATGGAAGGCTGAGTCAACCTTAAGCCTGGTGGGATGCGAACCTGCACTGATTGCAGGCAGCTGGTGTTACTTAAGGAGGCATCAGCCCACTCCTCCACCAAGGTGTGCTTTTGATTTTCAGTTGTTTCTTCTTTATTTATTGGGGGTCTTGTATTCTATCTATTATTCTATGTGTTACCTGTCGTGATGAAATTTTGATTTAACTCAGAGAATGGGGAGCAGAATACTAAGCCACTGCCCAAAAGGGTCCTGGGAAACTAGAAAGCACGAGAGAGGAACTCAGAACATCTCTGCCTTGATTGCTTTAGGTATACTTTGAAGTAGAGAAGGGCTTTGGCAGGTTCCAAAGTCTCTTAGCAACTCCTGCTTCCTCATCTTGCTTATCTCAAAGAGCTCACACCTGATCAGAATCCATCAGAGATGGGGAGATCTAAATATTGTAATTAATATAAAAATAAAACTGAATAAATCAAATCTTTAAAACTGTGCATAGGATGTAGGAAGCAATAAGGAGGCAGGATCCTCCTTATAAATTATTATGAGTCCATGGTGATCTCTGAGCTTCGTTGTTTTCTTGCAGACATTTCATTACCCAAACTAGGTAACATTATCAGTGCTAGTAAAGAATGGGCAAATCCTACTCCTTTTAACTAGCATTGATGATATTACCTAGTTTGAATAATGAAACAACTACAAGAAAACAACGAAGCTCTGAAAGCACCAAGACCCCTCATTTGAACCCTGAGCTACAAATATTTGTGTTTATTGGTACCATAAATTATATAAATATGTGAAGTGTGACAAGATTATTACAGTATGCAGGAGCATCAACATGTCTGATTAAATAAGAACAAGAGAAATAAATAGATGAAAAAATTCTGATATTCCAATGTTTTCAGACCTCTAAGTTCACATGTTACCAAATCCCCTATATTTGGGAAGACTTAACTATCATCAGCTTCAAAGAAGACCTGACATAGGCTGCACTTCATCTTGCAAAATTGGACCTTTCCTGCAGCGAAATGGCAAGAATGCAAAATCTGTGTAAAGCACAGAGCCTTTGGGAGACCCACACTACCTTAAGACAGTATTCTATAATGTTTCCATTTCTCTGCAAGCAAGAGTGGAGGAGGACCTGTGCCATAGCAATCTTGTCAATTACAGGGCAGTTCCTTTAAAAGCAGCAGCTATTAGACATGAGGGGAAGAAAGTCAAAAGCCTGCAAAATCAAGGGCAGGCTATCAAATTCACAGCAGTGTTCTTTCCAGCAAGCTTGGAGAGAGCTTCTAGTCCAAAAGAATATTACTTTGCAGCTGAGAAGCCTGTGTTTCTACATCTTGGGCTCCCTTGTCATTCTAACCATGTAAGCCAGCACAATGAAAACTCCAGGATTAGCCATGTTTTCCTTCTCTCTCTTTCCCCCTAATTGTCTCTCCTAACAAAGAGTTCTTGAAACTTGAAAAACCTGCGGCCATTTTGTAAACTTTCAGCTTGTTTGATAAACGACCACTACGGAGGTTGAGACAAGGTGGTTTTGTCAACCTGCAACTCGTTTTAGCCTGAACATTTCAGGAATGGATTAACAGCTTGGCCTTAATCTCCACTATTCTAAACTCTGTTCCTTGTGATCACTCAGAAACATGAACACATATAATCTACAAGAAACTAAAGGTGCACTTCTGTTCCCTGTGAAGACAGGTTTGTATTGTATTGTGTTGTATCATGTTTCACCAAGTCAGAGAGAATGCTGGTACATGGAGGAAGGGATTAGAAATAGAAATATGCTCAGCTCTCACACTGGAGAAGGAATTAGTGAATTTTTCTGGGTTGTGTCAGGAGAAGCTGTGGAAACACTGGATCCAACCCTTTTCCCCTGCCCTCCCCGGGTGGTCATATTTGCTGCAAGTAAAATCTTTTTCTCGTCCTGAAGCAGATTTTTCTTTTTCTTCTTTTCCATATTCACACTGGCAGGACCTATTCATAGGTCACAGTCTCCAGAGTTGAGGTTTCTGACCTATAGATAAAAATTGCCTGCAATTAAATCACATATAAAACCTGACGCAAACACATACCTGGAAAATCTTTTGCAGTTTGTAGTGAAGTTAATTGGCTTTTGGTTCTTGCTACAATGTGTCTGTATTGGAATATAACTCTGCTTTATGAATTACATATAATTTCTTCACAAGCTATCTGCTTATCTCTGAATATAATATGATTATACACATATACTGACAATTATTCCGTAGCACAGGCATCCAAATCCTCTTGTGTACCACAGGTACACAAATGAATGGGTTACCAAATGTACTTCCTGGACTGATTTACAGTTCTGGGCATTATTACATACAGAGCCTTAAAATTGCTTGGAAGATTAATTTCTTAGTTTTGCTCATGCAAGTGCAGCTCACCCACTGCTCATGCAATTGCATCTGTGTGCATGCATGCACACTCACCTGACACTTCCATGGCCCAGTTCCAAACTGGCCATGGCCCAGTAGTGGGGCACAACCCAGGGGTTTGGGACCCCTGCACTAAAGTATCTTTGTTAACTATCCAAAGACCTCTAGAAAGATCCCACCACTTGCCAGCCTGCTCCATTGGCTGACAGCTCTTAAAATCCAGAACTTTCTCCTGATATCTAGCATGAATCTCCTTCCTTGTAGTTTTAATCCATTATTTCTGATCCTACCTTCTGGGAAATACAGAATCAATTTCCTTTCTTGTATAATAATCTTTTGGATATTTGGAGATTGTTCGACTTAGAAAAATTTTATTAGTTTTCTAGTTTTACATTTGAATATTTGAAAAGCAACGTGGCGGCTGAGTTGGTCAATAATTCAATAAAATACAAATATGTTTAGTACAGATCTCAAACTATTACATTAAATATTTCCTCTCTTTTCCCCTTAGTATTTACTGTCTCATCTTTAAATTAATACAATTCTTATTATATCAATTAAATCAAAAATATTTTTCTTACATTTATCAATAATTTTTAATTTATACATATCTTAGTTGTTTTAACATTCAGTCTTTGTTGACAATCAATGTTAATTTTTCCTAATTTTTAGGTTTCCCAGTAATATTTATATTTAACATTTGATATTTATAATTTCCAAGTTTTAAATAGCTCCAATTCCCTTTATCACAATTCATCACAAGATCTAAGGTTCAAAATACAAATCTTATCTATTTGGGTTCTCACCATCTTACATCAACTAATTAGTCATACAATATAATATTCTTATATTCTTATATAATATTCTTATTATCTGGTAATTTCCAGATATCTTAGATTTAGTAACCAAATTTCCTCCTATTTCAACCTTTAATACTTCCTGTCTTTTTCTCTTAATATCTACTATCTCGTATTTAAGCTAATAATTCTTATTACCGTCAAATAAAAACATATTACATTCATCGATTAATTTTTAGCTTATTTATATTTTAATTACCTTTACATTTAACCTTTATAAGCAAATCAATGTTCAAATTTAACTATTAATATTTATACTTCTAAGTTATAAATGACCAAAGTTTCCTTTATCTCATCTCATAACAGCATCTAGTATTCAAAATACACATCTTATCTATTTGAATATATTCTATTTTAATTTTCACGAGTAAGTCAAAACCCCAATTTTCTTCAGTCTTATTCTGGCTTTCTTTCTTTGCCAAATCGTCTTCCATGTCCATGCTTTTGAGTCGTCAAACAAATCTCCCTCTATTATTGTATAGATTATTTGACGTAGAAAAAACCATCCAGTCACCATTTTTTTGAGAGGACCAACAAATCCTCTCTCTATTTTTCCATCTTGACGTAGTTGTCCTAAACTGTTTATCTTCTCTTCAATCTGTTCTTCTTCTTGATCCTCAGGTTCCTTCTGATTTATATAGAAAGTCTTTTCCTTTTTCCATATTGTCAGTCCTTTTTCTGGGTTTTCCATTGACTGTATTTGTTGATCAGTTGAATCTTCTGTCATAATCTTTAATTGTTCCACCTTTTCTGTTATATTCTATATAGTTGATTTTTCAGTTGTAATCAAAGCTTGAGTTCGTATATCTGGGCTGACATATTGTTCTTTTCTGTAACCTCTTATTTCATCAGTGGCTGTAAGAATAGTTTGATGGATTTGCTTTCAACGTAGAAAGAATCTGTTCCTGATCTTTATCAATATTCTCTTAGCAGAGTATTAAGTTAAGATCTTTACAACAAAAAAAAAAAAGATTTTGGACTTCCGGTGGCTCCGCGGCGACGGAGACAGCCTTCCCGGGCTGCCCGCGGCTCAGCTGTTGTTTTTTCGCCCGAAACAGCGCCGATCAGCTGTTCGGGCGAATTTGAAGCCCCCTCCTCGGGAGAAGAGGAGGGGGTGAGGCCCCAGGTAGGGGTAGAGTTCTCCGGGGCCGCCCGAGCTTGGAGCTTGGGCGGCTGAAGGATTGAACTCCCCCGAAGCCTGGGTTGCTCCCAGCTGGCCGGCGTTTCTGCTCCGGATTTCTTGGAGCAGAGCCAGGCGTCTGCGACCACCCCTGCCTGAAGAAAGGACTATGGATTAAAGGAGCAGGCAGAGCGGTACAAGAGGAAAAGGTGAAGAGGATTATGTTATTTTACTCTCGAGTTTGATGGATTTTTTAAAGTTTAAGTGAAAGTGCGTCATAAGTGAAAGTAAAAGATGGCGGCTAAACCTCCCCCTAAAACTCTTCGGAGTGGTGGATCTTCTCCGGTGCAACAATCATCGTTACAGGCGTTGCACCCTCCTGATGTATTGACACTGAAGGACTTACGAGATGCTCTGGATAAACTTTTGGATTCAATTAATCAATCAATGGGTGATAAATTTGCACAGATGGAGGAGAAATTGGAGAAACTGGAGGAGAGAATGGAAGAGAGGATGGAACAGAAGTACAGCGTGATGAAGGTAGACATTTTGTCTTCAGTGCATAAAGTGGCAGAATGTGTGGATGATTTGGATGAAAAAGTGGATGATTTGACTCAAAAGAATGCCATATTAGAAGCAAAAGTACGGGAGAATGAAGATTTAAGAGATAAAATGGAAAAAGAATTAAGTCTTGCTCAATATTACCAGATGCAGTTTGCTGTCAGGATCAGAGGCTTAAAAGAGAATGTTAAGGAAGATTTAAAGCAGCTGATTTCTGAGGCTTTCGAAGTGGTATTGAATCAGCCAGCATCTGAAATAAGACAAGCTACGGATAAAGTGTTCCGTGTGAATTCATGGATTGCTAAACAGAGAAAGCTGCCTAGAGATGTGGTGGTCTACTTTGCAAAAAGAGAACTTAGAGATCAAGTTATACAAGCTGCTTATGATGCTAAAGTTGTGATTGCTGATCAAGAAGTCTTGGTTTTAAAAGAAATTCCTCCAAAGATTTTAAGGAGAAGGAAAGACTTCACTTTTCTTGTGCAAGAGCTTAAGCAACGAGATATAAGGTTCAGATGGGAGGTTCCAGATGGGTTGATGGTGATGTATGAAGGCAAAAGGTACCGGCTGACTACTGTGAAGCAAGCGCGTGATTTCTATAATAATGTCTTAAAAGCAACCCCATTAACACTTCTGGAAGATGCAAAGGGATCTGGAGAGGGAGAACATCAAGAGGTTGAAGTAGAGGAAAACGGTGCTGGAGGAGATCAAGCTGTAGTCTCTTTGGATGATCCTAGAGAGCAAAGGGTAACGCGTGCTGCTTTAAAACGTGCAAAGAAAATAAAAGAACAAGACCAGCAAAAGTCTTCAGAATCTTCACAAAGTACTCATAGCCAAGCAGTGGGAGGAGCACGGCCTAAAGAAGATAGTCCTATCAAAGCAGTGCTTCAAGAGCTTTGGGAGGATATGCATGGCAACTAAGTTTTTGACTTGGAACGTTAATGGACTAAATTCACCGCAGAAGAGAAAGAAAGTTTTTCAATATTTAAAACAATTCAAGATAGATGTTATATGTTTGCAAGAAACGCATATTAGGGCTATGGACCAAAAGTTTTTATTGAATTCAAGACTGGGCACGCATTTTGCTGCCTCCGCAATGAATAAGAAAAATGGAGTGGTTGTTTATATTAAAAGCGCCATAACAGCGGATTTAATTGAAGCAGACAAGCATGGAAGATATGTACTGATAGACTTGTTGCTAGAAGGCAAAAAGACGCTTTTAGTTGGACTGTATGCCCCTAATCAACAACAACAACAGGCTGATTTTTTTAGTTTACTTCATACAAAGTTTACCCAGTTGGATTATAAATCTTTTATTTTTATGGGGGACTGGAATGGTGTTTTGGATGTACAGATGGATAAGGCTGGAGCTTTTAAGCGCATTCCAAGTCATGCTAGACTGCCTAAATCTTTTTTTGAAATGAAGGATGACTTGGAATTGCGAGATATTTGGCGTGAGAGGCACTTGCAGGAAAAGGATTATACTTTTTATTCTGATAGACATCAATCTTTTTCGAGGATTGATTTTATTTTGGTGACTAATGACTTTTTTTTGAGGACTAAAAAGGTGAAGATTTGTGCAAGAACTATCTCTGATCATAGTCCAGTTTGCTTGGAGATTGATAAGGAGAAAAGAGATAGGCGCTCATGGCGCGTAAATGAGAATTTGTTTAGAAATCAGAGAAATGTGGAAGAATGTAAACAGCGGATGAAGGATTTTTTTGAAGTTAATATGAACAAAGGTACCTCTATGGATATGGTGTGGGATGCTAGCAAGGCATACATGAGAGGGGTGTTGATATATATGAATAACAAACATAGACGTGCTGTGGAAGCTAGGAGGAAAGAACTGGAGAATGAAATAAAGGAAAAAGAAAAGGCTTTGATTTTGAACTCAGAGGATGCGAAGACTAAGGAGGCTATTAAATTGCTAAGAGGACAATTTGATAAATTAATGGCTGACCAAGTGGCAACCAATCTGCGGTTTGCCAGGCATAATACTTTTTGCAACGCTAATAAACCAGGTAGATGGTTAGCTTATAGATTGAGGAAAAAACAAAGGGCTTCTAATATAGACAAGATTGAGCATAAAGGAAGGGTTGTGTTTCAACAGGACCTTATTAAGAATGCTTTTGTGGATTTTTATTCTAAATTATATGCTAAGGAGAAAATTAATGAAAAAGACATTGATATATATTTGGAAAATGCTAGCATTCCGGTTCTTACGCAAGTACAAAAAGAAGGGATTAATCAACTGATTACAGAAGAAGAAGTTTTTACAGCAATTAAGGAATTGAAGGTGGATAAAGCACCAGGTACGGATGGCTTGACTGCGGCCTATTATAAAAATTTACAATTAGAAATGATAAAACCGTTAAAGGAACTGTTCCAGACAATCCAGAGGGGGGGAAAGGTGCCACCGTCTTGGAGAACAGCTTTTATTTCTTTGATTCCGAAGGAAGACCAAGATGCTACTCAAGTTAAAAATTATAGACCGATATCGCTTTTAAACACAGACTACAAGATATTTGCTAAGGTTTTGGCTAATAGACTGATGAGGGTCTGCAACAGGTGATTCATGGGGATCAAACGGGGTTTATTAGTGGTAGGCAAATGAAAAACAATGTGAGGCATATAGTTGATGTGTTAGAGTTTTTGGAAAGGAACAACCAGATTGCTGCAGTGCTAATTTTTTTAGATGCTGAAAAAGCTTTTGATCAATTGAATTGGAAGTTTTTGTTGAAAGTTATAGACAAAATGGATTTTGGGGAAAATTTTTCACAATCGATTAGGGCATTGTATCAAAAACAAACTGCCCGAATTATAGTTAATAATAGTTTGACAGAAGCATGTAATATTGAGAAGGGCACAAGGCAAGGGTGTCCGTTATCGCCCTTGTTATTTGTGTTAACATTAGAGATATTATTGGTTAAAATTCGGAATTCGGAAAAAATTAAGGGGATTCAAATTGGAGATCAGGACTACAGATTGAGAGCATTCGCAGACGATCTGGTTGTTACAGTGACCCAGCCAGAGAATTCTGTTGTGGACCTGATGGAGATAATAACACAATACGGGAAGGTTTCTGGATTTAAGGTTAATGTACAAAAAACAAAAATTTTGGCCAAAAATATGACAACACCGCAAAAGACCCTTTTAGAATGATTAACTGGATTCGAGATTGTTAAAAGGGTTAAATATTTGGGGGTGATTTTGTTGCCCTCTAATACAAAGCTATATAAAAATAATTATGAAAAATTATGGGGGAAAATTCAAAAAGAATTGGAGAGTTGGGAAAAATTGCAATTGTCTTTGTTGGGACGGATTGCAGCAGTAAAAATGAATGTCCTGCCTAAATTTTTATTTTTATTTCAAATGATACCGATTCTTAAGAAGGATTCCAATCTGGAGGAATGGCAGCGAGGTATCAATAAATTTGTGTGGGCAGGGAAAAAGCCACGAGTTAAACTTAAGATTATGCAGGATACTCGTGAGAGAGGTGGCCTTAAATTGCCTAATTTTAAATTATATTATGAAGCTGCTGCATTAGTAGGAATAAGTGATTGGATTAATTTGACGCAAGGGAGGTTATTAAATCTTGAGGGCCATGATTTGTTGTTTGGCTGGCATGCATATTTGTTGTATGATAAGAAGGTAGACAACGTGTTTAGGGTGCATATTTTAAGACAGGCATTGCTGAGAGTTTGGAAGAAGTATAGACATAAGTTAAGTTGTAAGATACCATTGTGGGCAATTCCAAAACACGCAATAGAAAATATACATGCTGGCTTCAAACATGATGTGACTACCTACAAGGAGATCCTCAGTTTGGAAAGAAATGCTTGGTGTTTGAAATCATATAGCCTCTTGCGAGAAGAGAAGGTTGTTCAAAATTGGTTTCAATATACTCAGTTACGGGCCAGGTGGAAAGAGGACCAGAAAAATGGATTTGCAATGACTGATGAAAATTTGATAAAGCAAATTAGAAATCAGGGACCAGCACATATCAAACGGATATATCTTGCATTGATAGAGATTGACTCAGAAACAGAGCTTGTTAAGGATTGTATGATAAAATGGGCCCAAAATATTCAGGAAGTTATTACAATGGATACTTGGGAAAAGATTTGGGTGAGGAACGTAAAATTTACTCAAGCTCAAAATCTAAGAGAGAACTTTTACAAAATGTTTTATAGATGGCATTTAGATCCTAAAAAGCTTGCAAGTATGTATCCGAACTATCAGCCTAAATGTTGGAGGTGTGGTGATGAAGACGCAACATATTTTCATATATGGTGGACATGTAAGAAGGTTAAAGCTTTTTGAATAAAAGTTTGGTGGAATATGCAGAAGATTTTTAAACAGAGGATAAAGTTTTGTCCGCAACTTTTCTTGTTGGGAATAATTGCAGACGCTACAGTTGTGGACACTAAGTTGATGTTGAACTTAATTACGGCGGCAAGACTTTTGATAGGCCAATATTGGAAGAAAGAGGAACTGCCGACCATAGAAGAGTGGACTTTAAAGGTTTCCGACCTGGCAGAGATGGCGAAGATTTCAGCCTATTTGAAAGATCACTCGCAAGAACGCTATATTATGGAATGGAGAAAATGGATAGAGTTTATCCAGAACAAGTATAGGGTTAAGAAGTTTTATGTAGCATTTGAATAAGTCTTCTTTCTTTTTTTCTTTTTTTTATTTTAGTTTTCTATACATATTCAATATTATTAAGGATTGTTTTATCCTATATAAGCTAGAGAGTGATGGATTATAGAGTTTATAGTTGTTAGTATATGATTGTTTATGATTGCTTTTTATATATATACCTTGTATTTAGCTCTGGGAAGTCGGGGGGGGAGGGGGGGAGGTAAGGGGGGGAGGAGGGAGGGGGAAGGGGGGATTCTTAAAGGAAAATTGTATTTTAAAACTTTTCAATAAAAAAAAAAGATTTTGTCACTGACTGAGGAACACACCTGGGCTTCTCTCAGCTAATGTCTCAAGGTTACATAAGTCTTATCTATTGTCTGGGCTGCTGGCCAAGTCTCTTTTTAGCAATAACAAATTGTAGTATCAGGTTTAGCCACAAGATGTTGCCCCTACCATTTAAAGTTTTCTTTTAAATTTAAAGTTTTTATAATCTTTTCAGTTTTGCTCCTTTCTTATAAGTAAAAAACTCCAATTTTCAGTAAGCATCAAAAATCTTTTAGTCCAGTTCTAAAAAATAGAATTCCAATTAGGACCAAGTTATTCTTTCAATGTTTTAAACTCCCCTGGATAGTCAGTTGCACTATTTCTGGAGGGTGGGATAAAAATCCCCCTTCCCTCTCCACAGAGGGGAAAGTACTCTTGGCAGCTTATGCAGTAAAGAAAATAGTTAGGATTTAAGAGAGGTAGATCTCACCCAGTCTCATCCGCACTGCTTTAAAATTGCCTGGTGGTAAGTGTGACTTTGGCTGTCTGCAGCCTAGTGACGAGCCATATTGCTATGGCCGGTCTTTTGTCTGCCAGTTTGGAGGGCTGCCCTGGATCAAGCAGAAGGGCTACCACCCTCCTGTGATCCAACGGGGATCCCCTCCTTGCTGGTCACCTCTAGAGGGCAACCTTCGACCTTTTCCAAGGTCCCCCAGTGAAGCAAAACTGGACGCGGAAGATGGAACATGCCTTCCATACATCCATGGTGGCCACCTCGGCAAACTGGAAGTACGGATATTTGGAGATTGTTGTCAGATCTCCTTTTACTGGTCTTTTTTATTGCCTAAACATACTTAGAACTATTAATTGTTCTTTGTAGGACCTGATTCCCAAACTCACCATCTTCTTCGAACCTACTCTGTGTCAGATCTATTTTTTTTTAATAGTTGCTCCAATCTGGGGACATTAGTCCAAGTGGGGTCTGACTGGAGGGGAACAATGTGGAACAAGTATTTCCTGTGATTTGAACTCTATGTTCCTGTTCATGCACGTCTAGAAAGTATTTGTCTTCTGAGCTGCTGCTTTTACTTGCTTGATTTATACGGCTGCCCCTCATACTGTAATGATCAGATAGCTAACAACCCGATGCAAAAGTAAACATCATGCTTACCTTGTGATCAACAGGGATACCCAGATATTTTTTTGTTTTTTATTTGGCCTACCCAGATGAAGTACCTTATCTGTTAAATTCTATTCTATTTTTTTCTGTCTACTACTCAAGCCTGTCTAAACCCTTTTAAATCTTTATTTGAATTATTAGCCACCTTTCCAGTTGTGTGTGTGTCACTTGCAAAAGTTAATAGTGTCCCATCGGCAGCCTTAACACAATCTGATAAACGTGTTGAATAAACTAGAAGGAAAAGCAGAACATTTTCAATCTGGTCCCTGACTGTGGAGTTCCCCGCTGTGAGAAATTTGTCAGCTCCCTCTTCACTGGATGGGTTTTAAAGAAGTGATTAACTTAAGTCACCCTTTTAATATGGAATATTCTTTTATACTGTCATTGCTTTGAAGAACTTATTTGTCGTGATTTACTGGTTTGTTTTGAGATGATTTTGCTGTCAACTGTGAAAAGAGTGCAAATTGTTTACTGTGAGAGGTGTGTACAGCCCAGTGCCAGAAACTCCAGGACATTACCCAGCCACTAGCATCTTCTAAAAATCCCACCAGACTCTGAGGTTAATAGAATGGGGTGGGTGGGTGATCAAATGCATGGTGAATAATCTCAACTGTATTTCATTAAAGTTATTTAAACTTATTATTTAAATTTCATTATATGTAGCGGTGCTAGTCCCACCAATTTTTTTCCTGGCACCATCTACAGGTATTCCTCAATTTATAATCACAACTGAGTCCAAAATTTCTATTGCGAAACAAGACAGTTAAGTGAATTCTGCTTCATTTTATGACCTTTCCTCCACAGTTGTTAAGTGATTCGCTGCAGTTGTTACATTAGTAACATTCCCTATTGAGTTTGCTTGTCAGAAGTTTGCAAATGGTGATCACGTTACCTGAGGACCCTGCAACTGTCATAAATATGAATCAGTTGCCAACAGTGGTGTAGCGTGGGTTGTCAGCACCCGGGGCAAGGCAAGTAATTTGCGCCCCCTAACCTGCACCGCACGCCTGGCACCCCCCCTCCACAGTGGGCGGCGACCCGGCAGCTCGGATCGGATTCGCACAGCCAGCACTGCAGTGAGAGAGAGTGAGTGAGCCAGGCAGGGGCAGAGAGCTGCGAGTGCGAGCGCGCCCCCCCAGATGTTGTGCCCGGTGTGGCCGGCCCCCCCTGCACCCCCCACGCTACGCCACTGGTTGCCAAGCTTCTGAATTTTGATCACCTGACCAAAGGGATGCTGCAATGATCGTGTGAAGAGCAGTCATAAGCTGTGGTGGGATTCAGCCGGTTCACACCACTTTGGCAGAACCGGTAGCTAATTTTTTTGTTGCCCAGGTCCAGAATGGACTTCCGGAAGCAGTATCCACACAAAAAACCAGTTGTTCACATATTTGAATCCCACCACTGGTCATAAGTCACTTTTTTCAGTGCAGTTGCAACTTCAGATGGTCACTAAACTACCAGTAATTTGTGTGGTGGTCTACAGCAAGACAGTCAAAGGTCAAGTGGGGCCATCAACCCCCTTCAGTTTTAAACACCTGTAGGCTCACCCTTAAAGATGATATTTGTGGGGTTTTTTGAAAAATATAAATTAAGTGTGAAACAAGTGTAAACTCTGTTGAATTCGGAAACTGCACACTTTTTGATAGCTGCAGCTCTTCTTATATGTCCACTTGTTACATTCGTGGAAGCTCCTCTTAGTGCGATGAATTATGGAATCTGATCACCTGCCTATGCAATGTTAAATGTTGCTCACAATAGTTTATAGGAAGCACTTTCTCTTTGAAAGTGTTATTTCTGAAAAAATGTTCTACTTCTACTCTACAAAACTCTTGTTCAAATTATTTGATTTGGGGAAAAGAGAATTATGTTTCAAAGAAGATCTCTGTTAAGGAAAAGCAACATTATGACTTCCAAGTGTTTGGAATTTCAACTTCCATTAATTGAATCCAACTTGCCGAGTGGTCAACAATTGTAGAATTTGTAGTCCACAACATCTGGAGAGCAATAGCAATAATGGATTGGAAATTAAATTTCTCTGAAACCAACCTGCAACTCCAGAGCCACTAACTATCATGTTCTCTGGGAATTCTGAAAATTATTGTGCCAGTACATCAGGAGGACACCAGGTTAAGGAAATTTTCTAAAAACATGTGCCTGTACTGTATGCACCATTATCAAGGCTCACACAGTAAGTCTTCATTTAGCAATGAACTAATTTAGCAACCATTCACAGTGATGATGATGATAATGATGATGATGATGATGATGAAAAAGTTACTCTGTGACTAAGTCCTTCACAAGTCTGGAAAGCAAAAGAAAGCTGAAGTAAGATTGTTAAACTCAATTGCAGTTTCACTTAGCAACTGCTTCACTTAACAACCAAATTGCCATTTTTAGTGGTAGTAGCTAAACGAGGACTACCTGCATTTATTTATTCATTAAATGTATAGACTGCCCATCTCTCTATCTGAAACAATTCTGGGTAGCCTACGACACAATTAAAAATAGAAATATAAACCCAACTATAAATATAAGAACAAATAATCATTGCAAAATGATGAGCAGAGAAAAGCAAGAAAACTGGGGGTCGCAGAACCTATTCCAAAGTGTGCAGTGGGTTTATTTCTCATTATTCCTTGGAACAGGGATGGCCTCCCAAATTACAGATAGTCCTCAACGTATGACTACAATTGAGCCCAAAACATCTGTTGCTAAGTGAATCCTTTGTTAAGTGAGTTTTGCTCCTTTTTTAAAATCTTTCTGGCTACAGTTGTTAAGTGAATCCCTGCAGTTGTTAAGTTAGTAACATGGTTGTTAAGTGAATCTGGCTTCCCCATTGACTTTGCTTATCAGAAGGTCGCAAAAGGTGATCACATTATCTGAGGATACTGCAACGGTCATAAATATGAGTACAATTGCCGAGCATCTGAATTTGGATCACGTGACCATGTGGATGCTGCACTGGTCTTAAGTGTGAAAAATGATCATAAGTCACTCTTCAGTGCTGTTGTAACTTTGAATGGTCACCAAATGAACTGTTGAAAGTCGAGGACTGCCTATACCCGTGAGAGGACACTGAATTGTCTTTAGAAAGACAGACGCGAGACCGTAGGCAAGATTCGAAAGGTTTATTCGGTTCAGCTCCCGGCAGCTGACTGTCAAAACAATCCGGGCTTTTATAGGGAACTGTCAAAACAAACAACCAATCAGGTAGCAGTATTTTCCCCGCCGTTCGGAGGACGGCCAATCAACGAACAGTACTCTGACAGCTCGGCGGCTGTCAGGGAATTCCTCCCAGCTGAGCGCTTAGCTCAGTTCGGAGGACTAGGTTGAAGACTGCGGATTTGACAGTTCCGGGAACTGTCAAATCCGGCGCGTGCGCGTTGGCCTCCGGCAGCCCTTTTGACAGCTGTCAACGGGAATGGCGGCCGGCTGGTTGGTGCGCGTGCGCCGTTGCTTCGGGCGGCCATTTGACAGCTGTCAACTGTCAAATGTCGGCCGGGCCGGCTTTTTCTTTGCGGCTTGGAACTCCTGGTTTCCCGATATGCTTCACCCCCTTTCCCCCCCCCCCCTGAACAGGTACGTTATGCATAACAACATTTGAACATTTCAAAACAGTATGGTCAACAGGTTCTTTAACAGATGGCGGGTTTCCTTTCCATTCAAAGTCCGCGAGGTATGCGGGGGGCCTTTTGGTTCGGCTGGATCGTCGGGGACAGGGGTTGCTCCCTTCGGGTTGCGTGGCTGGAGGAGTTGTTTCTTGGTGGGGCTCAGCAGGTGGTTGTGGGTCCTGGGGGAGGAATTCATCAGGTCCGGGGGTGACAGCTGGTGGAGACTCGCCCGGAGTTGGTTGCAGAGGGGGGTTGGGCAGTGACCTGGGTCGGAGCTGATCTGAGTGTCTGCGTTGTATAAGTCCAGTCCCAGTGTCCACTGTGTATGATAATGGTCCTGTTTGTTCCAGGATAACCCCCTGAGCCCACTTATCCCTTCCCCCATAATCTCGGGACCAAACATTTTGTCCTTTGGAGAAAGTTTTTGGATGGGTGTTTGGTGTTATTTCGGCTGCCAGTCTGTCGGGGTGGAGTCTGTCGAGTCGTGTCACCAGGCGGCGGCCCCATCGTAGTTCGGCTGGGCTCTTGCCGGTGGATGTGCAGGGCGTGGAATGGTGGGCTAAGAGAAACTGAGACAAACGACGGTGCCAGTTCCCTGTGATGATTCTTTTAAGGGCGTCTTTGGTGGTCCTCACCATAACCTCCGCAAGGCCGTTGGACGATGGGTGGAAGGGAGCCGATGTTGAATGCCTAATACAATTTCTCCTCGTGAAGATCTGAAAGTCATGAGAAGTAAATTGAGGGCCATTGTCTGAAATAATAACGTCGGGGAGACCGTGTGTTGCGAAGATTCCCCTGAGGGCTTGAATGGTTGCGGCAGACGTTGTGCTGTGAACCGGGAGAACCTCCAGCCACTTGGAATAACTATCCACAACTATGAGGAAGACCTGTCCCTGGAATGGCCCGGCATAATCAATGTGGATTCGGGACCAGGGGTTTTTTGTGAGTTCCCACTTATGAATTGGAGCTCTGGGCTGGAGTGGGCGGGATTCTTGGCATAGGTAGCAGCCAGCAATGTACTTTTCTATGTCTTGGTCTATCCCTGGCCACCAGACGTAGCTGCGGGCCAGTGCTTTTGTTTTTACGATGCCAGGGTGGCCTTCATGTAATGTGTCAAGTACTTTCTGTCTGTTTTTGGAAGGCACGATTACCCTGCATCCCCAGAGTAAACATCCTAAGTGTGACGTTAGTTCACTTTGCCTGGAAAAATATGGCTGAAACTCTGTGCCTGGGCAAGAGGTTTGCCAGCCTGTGTGCACCCATGCTAACACTCTGCTGAGTGTTTTGTCAGATGATGTTGCGGCAGCAATGTCTTTTGCTGTCAGTGGGCATTCTGGTAGCTCTTGAATAGCTAAGATGTTGCTTGCTGGGGCTGGGTCTGGTTCGGTGTGGGGTAGGGGCAATCTGCTGAGGCCGTCAGCGTGACACATTTGGTGTCCAGGCTTGTATATTAATTGGTAGGAATATGCTGTGAGGAACGTTGTCCAGCGCAACATCCTGGGAGATAAGATTTGGGGGGTCTGACGGTCCCATGTGAATAGTCCTAGCAGTGGTTTGTGATCTGTGTAAATCACAAAGGGGCGGCCGTAAAGGTAATCGTGAAATTTTTTTATTCCCGCAACAATTGCCAGGGCTTCTTTATCAATCTGGGCATAATTTCTTTCGGTTTTTGAAAGTGTTCTTGAATAATATGCCACCGGGGCTTGGGTGCCGTTGCTGTCTAAATGGCTCAAAACTGCTCCGATCCCGTATGGGGATGCGTCGCAGGCTAGGCAGAGGGGTTTGTCTTCTTTGTAGTGGGAGATGGTGGCGTTGCTGGAAAGCATTTTTTTGAGTGTTCTAAAGCTGTTTTCGTGGGCTGTTGTCCATTGCCAGGCTGCCCCTTTGTCAAGCAGCCTGTGTAGGGGTTGTTCAACTGTTGCTTTCCCTGGCAGGAAAGCATGGTAAAAATTTAAAAGTCCAAGGAAAGCTTGGAGCTCGGTTTTATTCTTTGGGGTAGGGGCACCTTTGATAGCAAGGACTTTTGAGTTCGTGGGGTGAATTCCCTGCGAGTCAATTTTGTAGCCTAAGAAATCTGCAGATGGGACGCCGATAGAACATTTTTCCCGTTTAAGTTTCAGCCCCGCTTTTCTAAATCTTAATAATACTTCTTGTAACCTGTCTGCTAAATTGTTTTCTGATTCCCCTGCGATGAGTATGTCATCGAAATAGGGGCATACACCTGGGATTCCTTTTAATGTTTTCTCCATGACTTCCTGGAAGATGCCAGGAGCCACTGAGATGCCGAATTGGAGGCGGTTCACCCTGAAAGCGCCTCGGTGTGTGACAATGGTTTGTGCTTCGGCTGTTTCTCGGGTGACAGGTAGTTGCAGGAAGGCATGCGCTAGATCGAGTTTGGCGAATATTGAACCGGACCCAATTTCTGACAGCACGTCCCTGACAGCCGGCACGGGGTATGCATGGGGATTTAAAGCGCGGTTTAATGTCGCCTTATAGTCCGCGCATAGTCTTACGTCACCATTTGGTTTGACTGGTGTGACTATGGGTGTTTCCCAGGTTCCCCCGTCTGTTGGTTCCAGGACCCCAAGGTTGATTAAACGGTCTAATTCTGCCTCGATTTTTTGTTTCAACGCAAAGGGGACCCTTCTTGCCTTGATGCGGATGGGGGCTACCTCAGGTTTTAATTTGAGGTCTATAGGGGTTCCTGTGTATTTGCCAAGTGTTCCGTCGAAAACGTCTGCGAATGCCTGGCAAACCTGTTCTAATGTTTGGGATTGTATACGGTTGGTGCCTTCTAGGTGGATGCCCAGGGCCTCAAACCAGTCTAACCCAAGGAGGGTGGACCTGGGTGCCTCAGTGATCTGAATCGTTAAATGTCCCAGGAACTTTTTATATTCTACTTTTATTTGTGCCTGTCCCTTTAATTCGATGGCAGCTCCCTGAAAATCTGCGAGGAGTATTTTGGAGGGCTGCAGGGGAATACGGCGTCTATTTTTTAACCCAATTTTTCTGAGGGTGTCCCAAGACATTATTGAAACTGAGGAGCCGGAGTCGACCTCCATTTCGCAGGGCACCCCTTGGATTTTAACCCAAATTTTAATTTTGGGTTGTAACTGGTGGATGGGCGACCTTTTTGTTTCGGCTTGTATGGACAAGACTGAGGGCCGGGGAATTCCCTTGGCTGGGGAAGGGACCTGGGTCCTACCTGCCGGAATTTCCTCAAGCTCGTGGAGGGTTTCCCGGTTCGAACTGCGGCATGCTGAGCGAATGTGCCCGGTCTTCCCGCATCCGTGACATTTGGCGTTTCTGAAACGGCATGTGGCTCTGGCGTGAGCCCCGCCGCAGCTGGCACACTTAGGTTTCAGCCCTGTGGCGGTGGGCCTTGAGCCCGGACCGGCTGGTCTGGATGGCCTGCGGTTCTTCCCGTGGTCAGTGCTCATCTTGCTGAAACGAGACATGATGTCGTCGACGCCGGCGTAGGGTTCTGGTTGCTCGTCGTCCGGCTCCCTGGCGTGGTGGACTGAACCGGCTGGGCTGCCTCTGTACACCGGAGAGACCTCACGGTGGCTATCTTCGTAGGCCATGATCTCTAACGTGAGTTGAGCGAGGTCCATCGTGGGCCTGGCTACCAGCTTCCGCTGGAGCCGCTCGTTAGAGAGGCCGGCGATAACCTGGTCTCTGATACGGTCTTCCAGGTCGGGGAATTGGCACCTGCGGGCGGCGTGACGTACCGCCGCGATGAAGGCTGTGGTGGCTTCGCCCGGTTGCTGATGGCGGCGGGCGAAATGGAGGCGCCAGAATAGCTCGGACCGACGGGGCATGAAGTGTTTACTGAGGCGGTCGGTCAGCACGGCGTACGGGATGGTCGCGATGGGGTCAGGGCTACAAAGCCCTACGGCGATGTCGTAGACAGCGGGCCCGCTGAGACAGAGGAGGGCGGCAGCTTTGTGGCGGTCCTCTGTTATCTTATTGACAACGAGGTAGCCTTCAATTTGTCCCCAGTGCGACTCCCATCCTTCAGGATGGCGGACGTCGAATTCTCTGACGTGACCTAGATTTGCCATGGTCTGGGTCCACAGTACTGTTCAAGCTGCTAAAAAGGGTTCCTTTGCCCTCCAAGTGGCTTCAGCAGTGACTCGTCAGCGGGAGGGATCGGAACTCCTTTGCGGGGTGACTCGGCTCAGTAAACAGCTCTATAGTACCGGGATCCCATCCTCGTCGCCAGGTGAATTGTCTTTAGAAAGACAGACGCGAGACCGTAGGCAAGATTCGAAAGGTTTATTCGGTTCAGCTCCCGGCAGCTGACTGTCAAAACAATCCGGGCTTTTATAGGGAACTGTCAAAACAAACAACCAATCAGGTAGCAGTATTTTCCCCGCCGTTCGGAGGACGGCCAATCAACGAACAGTACTCTGACAGCTCGGCGGCTGTCAGGGAATTCCTCCCAGCTGAGCGCTTAGCTCAGTTCGGAGGACTAGGTTGAAGACTGCGGATTTGACAGTTCCGGGAACTGTCAAATCCGGCGCGTGCGCGTTGGCCTCCGGCAGCCCTTTTGACAGCTGTCAACGGGAATGGCGGCCGGCTGGTTGGTGCGCATGCGCCGTTGCTTCGGGCGGCCATTTGACAGCTGTCAACTGTCAAATGTCGGCCGGGCCGGCTTTTTCTTTGCGGCTTGGAACTCCTGGTTTCCCGATATGCTTCAGACACACTGCCTGCAAAATGGCCAGCATGCTGGTTGATATTGCCCTGTCCCTTTCTGACCTCTCCCTAGCTAGTACAGCAACTGGTATCCATCAAAACTGGGTGTGACAGGGCTGGAACTGTGGTGTTGGTGGAGGAGTGAGAGGGGAGATATTCTGTGGTCATTTGAGAAACTAAAACCACCTCAAGCAACCTGAGGCAAATTTACCTTACTGTTCTCCAGAAATAAGGAGTCACAAAGAGAAATAGTGGAAGATCAGCAGTGATATTAGAATTGGGGGAAGAGTGTAAACTGGCTTTAAGTGCTTGTGGGTTTGTTGCCAAAGGCCAAGAGTGCTTGTGTTGGCTTCCTGGGGTTTTGGAGGCCTGAGAATATGTAAAAGAACCAGTGACAGTGACTGACTTAAAATAAAATAATCCCTCCAACTTGGTCTTGAAGCCCCAGCAAGCCAACTGGCACCAATCCTTGGGTCAGGGCTAGGCAGCTATTGCCCCTTTATGACCTGTGGACTTCAACTCCCAGAATTCTCGAGCCAGCTACGCTCATCCATGTTGAAGTCCACAGGATGTAAAGGGGCCCTAGCTGCCCACCCCTGCCTTGGAGTGGTCACTATACCTCCTTTGCGTTTTTTCCCTTTACTCAATTCTCCTGTAATTCTTTCAGAACGTTTTCTCATTCTGGCCAATAGCAAACTCTTTTCCTGCAGGTCTTTATCAATTTCACCAAGGAAAGGAGAGAATCCTGAAAAGGCTAACTGTGGAGAAATGCCTTGTGCTGTATTTTGTTGATAGGAAAGCTCTACAGCAGCAGGAAGGGAGAACGCCAAGGGTGTTTTTTCAAAACATAGCCAAGAACAGATGCCCAGCCATTATTTATTTTGCTCAGTGTCACTAATGCCATCCTCCTTCCAAAGAAAGATCGTGACACATACACATACACATATACCACTAACCCACTCCAATGTCTGTGTAAATGTAGTTTACATCACACAGTCATAAGGAATAGAAGAAAACATACCGTATTTTCTAAAAACAAAGTACGATTTCTTTTGCATTAGGAAAATTTAAGGAGTCGGAGTGAAAAAATCAAGCATCCTCAATGCAATTTATCCAAATTGGAGGAAATAAACAGAAAACCTGGTCCCTCAACAAGCACAAATGGGTTAAATGATGACACCTAATTCCACTAACATAACTATTACACAAACTCCTTTCTTGTGACCCTGTAATGCCTTAATTTGGGGGTACAGTTGGGGTGACTGAATGGAGCTAAGTTTTTACTGGCTGGATGATGCCCTTCCTGATACTACATGCAGTTTGCAGCACATATTTTTTATTTACACTCTAGGAGAGAAAAACCTCTGCTGCTACCTAGGATTGAACTCTCAACCTTCTGAGTGGGAGGTGAGCATCTTCACCTCTAGACCACCACACCTCTCATAAATACAAATATTAATGGAATAAAAAATTCCATTAATATACCTTGAAAGGAAGACAAAATCCTGATAGGTAGTTATTACCACAAAAGGGCCCTGCCATAATATAAGCAGCAGGATGAAGCCTCTTTTTTCTATGTTTTCCTTTTCCCTAGCCCACCTTATACCAGATCTGGGGTTTTCCTGCCTTCTCCCCATGACAGGAAAAATACTTTTACTTGCCTGATGAGAGAACAAATTGACCCAAATCATTAGAAGACTATATCTGGACATACCAAATGTAGAAGAAATTTCAAAATGCCTTCATGTACCAACATTTCCATTTTTTAGAATGTTGGGATGCAATCTGCAATTCATAAAAAGAGGCATGACGCTGCAGAAGAATGTATTTTCTTGTAAATAAATGTGAGCATTAAGAGAAATGCACATAAAGAATTGTCTTATAGATGTGTGCCAAGTGGGGGAAAAATTGAATCACTAACCATCAGAAACTTTTCTGCCAAATGTTTTAGTAGCAAAGTACAGGAATAAAAAAGAAAATAGATAAAACTAATCACTTCAGGCCAATACCTGAAGAGATGAAAGATAAATACATCTTCTTAGTCAATAAATACATAATAGCAATGTTCCAGTATCTAAGGGGCTGCCACAAAGAAATAATGGATGGAAACTAATCAAGGAGAGAACCAACCTAGAACTCAGCAGAAATTCCCTCACAGAGCAATTAACCAGTGGAACAACCTGCCTCCAGAACTTCTGAGAGCTCCAACACTGGAAGTTTTTAAGAAGAGACTGGACAGCCATTTGTCTGAAATGGTATAGGGTCTCTTGCATGAGCAGGGGTTGGACTAGAAGACATCAAAGATCCCTTCCAACTCTGTTATTTTGTTAAATCTGAATTTTAAAAGCATCCCATGTATTCACTCACAAAATGATTAAGTGGAGGGACTTGCTTTATCACTGTGAGATTGCCATGGGGCCCCAACCCTCAAATATTTATCAGAGTAACTTCCAGATTAAATTGCCTGATTTTTTAATTTTCTACAAAGGCCTTACTGAGTCCTGAGATCAAAGACAGTACTGGAAGGTGGGACTTTTTTTTTCTAAAGTACATTCACATCTATTTTTAAATATTCACCTGAAAATAAAATTAATCAACGGAACGAGGAGAGGAGTAGGTGGGCACATTTTCCCCCCAAGATGCCCATCTCAGGATTAAAGAAGTATCTGAAGGCCAGAGATTAGGGGATGAAAACACAATGGGTTTAATGGGGTTTGATTAAGTATTGCTGGCAGCTGTTCCATGATTCTTCGATTCCTCAAGAATTCACAGCTAAACTTTATGGAAACCATGTAAGGAGATTTATGCAAATGAAAAGAAATCAGAACATATGATTAGTTTTTCACCTTTTCAGTGTTCATCTAAGTTGTCACTCAAGCATGATTGGCAATTCCCTTTAAATCTGAACTGGTGATTTGCACACTCCTGTTGAAAGAAACTATTTTGTTTACGATCATCACTGCAAAATAAAGGCGTTTAATGCTTAGGGACTGTTAGAAATGCTCACTAATGAGAAAGTTATTGTGATCCTCCTGCACAATTGTTTTGAGGTAAGTTATGCCAGTTCCCCACAGTCCCAATAACTTTCAGCTATATGCTGTTAAAAATATACATCACTGAACTGGGACAAGCAGCAGGATTCTGTCCAGAAGTTGAAGAGACACAAGTCTCTAGGCCAATTATTGGCAGGCCCTGTAACAAAGGGAGAATCCTCCAGAGGGATTGTGATCAGATAAAGTCCTTTGCAGGCATTGCTGAGAGCTTATTCCGTGAGAAAGAATCACTATTTCCGAAAAGATATCAAACAGGGACCAAAATTGGCATGCTGGTGATAAAGCAGAGGAATAAACTATTGTCTTGAGTTGATGATAGATAGATAGATAGATAGATAGATAGATAGATAGATAGATAGATAGATGATAGATAGATAGATAGATAGATAATGATATATCAATAGATGGTAGGAGAGAGAGAGAGAGAGAGAGAGAGAGAGAGAGAGAGAGAGAGAGAGAGAGAGAGAGAGAGACAGACAGAGAGACAGAGAGACAGAGAGAAAGAGAGACAGAGAGAGACAGAGAGAGAGAGAGAGAGGAGAGGTTACTGAGTGGCAGACCTGACTTGTTTGTTTATTTGAATGTATTTATTGCTTTTCCAGTTTAACAGCCTTGAAGCTGGCTGGAGTTACTGGGGTTTAGCAAAAGCAGAGAAGTGAAAAAGGCATAAAACAGTATTACTGCATATTTTTTATCAACACATTTCAGCAATAAGGCTCCATATGTCCAAGGTTAATGAAGATGCAATTTATGGGTTGCCTTGGGAATTTTTCTCTTGGGCTTTAATAGTGCATGTTAGGAAGGAAGTAACTTGTCAGAATCATGTTATCAGTTATTGCAGATCCAAACAGGTGGATAAGCAATAATTTCAAAGCATCCGAGGTCACAGGTAGCAGCCACCGCACTCAGCAGTGCGGTGGCTGCTACCAATCTCTTACACAATGTCTCCCATTGTACAGCATTCCTCAAGGACTGCAATTCAGCAACATAGGACATGCCTTGCATGCAAAGTTTTTCTGGTGTAAACCCAGGCATCATCAGGTAGGACTAAGAAAAACCTTTGCATGAAATGCTAAAAGATGGCATGGAGAGAGGCTGCTGTTAGCCCATGGGGGTTGCCACATTTTGTTTCTTATTTGAGGGCAATGTGCTTAAGTCTGGGGAAATTAGATTGATTGAATGAAATGACACCGAACAAGGATGGGGTAGGAAGGTTAGGTTAAAAGGTAAAGTGGTTAAGACAGATGTTGATGATCAGAATGGAAGGGTGGATGTGAAGGAACGTAGGTCACTAGAGAAGGCCTGTTTATTATCCTGCCACCATGTGCGGGGAGGAGGAGATGGAACAAGAAGCTTGATTGTAGCCCTCCCATTATGGCATGCATTGCCCCCGGGGATTAATTTGTTGCCCTTGCTCCAAAAGATACCTTTGACAAATATCATGCAGAGTGAGGATGAAGTTGTGCCATCTGTTTAATCTGGATTGTTTTTATTATATTGGGTTATTGATGTGTTCTCAGAGGCTTGGGGATCATCCAATATAAAAATTTCAGTAAATAAATAAGTCAGCTGGATAGCTAGCTAGCTTGCTGATTGCTCATGGAGGTAAATAATGGTAGGACTTACAAGATTTTTCCATAAGCCTTACTTGACCACTCCAGCAATGACAGGGTTTGTGCAGAATATCTCCTGAGCCAACAAGGAGAATGCACAGAAGAAGTGGTACTGAGAGTAGTCAGGTTTTGCACAGCAACCACACTGATACACTGAGGTGTGTAAAAAAGGAAAAAAAACTTTACTTTTAGGAGTAGCACAAGTCAGGAATAAACAGTCCAGGTCATACACGGGTACAGAGAAGATATCAACAGTTCAAGAGTTATCCAATACAAAGTCATCTTACCAGTCCAAAAGTCAAAAACACAGTTCTTCGGGTTTAGCAAACAGTAGCAAAACCACAATCAACAATAATCAGCAAGCAATGTAACAGAGTAACTAACACACACAGAGAGAAGCTATGTCTCTAGCTCCCTCTTATGGCCATTGAAAGAACACAGCGTTGGCCAATCATTACACATTTAAAGGGATACAATACATTACAATCATGGCTTATATATTGCCAACCCAACCAGTTAGGCTGTAATCATATAACTAACAGACCACTCCAGCAATGGAGTGGGAGGGGATAGGATAGGATAGGATAGGATAGGATAGGATAGGATAGGATAGGATAGGATAGGATGGGATGGGATGGGATGGGATGGGATGGGATGGGATGGGATGGGAAGGGATGGGATGGGATGGGATGGGATGGGATGGGATGGGAGAGGAGAGGAGAGGAGGGAAGGGAAGAGAGGAGAGGAGAGGAGAGGAGGGAAGGGAAGGGAAAGGAAAGGAAGGGAAGGAGAGATGGAAGAGAGGAGAGGAGGAGGAGAGGGGAGGGAGGACGGGAGGGAGGAGAGGAGAAACAGTGGTTTATTTCTATGTATCTTAATTAAGGTTATACCTTTTATTATTAATCTCTATATGATTTATGTGAATCTCTTCCTACCTGATGTGTGTGGAGAATCAGCTCTAGACGTCTATGAAGCAAATGGGGGGAAAGCGGATGAATTCCAGTCAACTGCTAAAAGCACCACTTATGTCGTTTGATGTCAGCTGCAGGCACATCATGCCAGACATCTTCTGCAAGACTAGCAAGAGAGGCATCATTTTGACATGGCTGCCTATCCCTTTCCACTGTGTAAATGACAGGCTTCAGCTTACTCTGTCCATTTCTTGGTGCCAGTAATAAAGCCAGCTGCAAGAGAAGACTCTTCCTGATTCTTTGCTGAAGGATGTCAGAAGAGCTTTGTTTTCTCTTGAAAAAAATATTTCCTTCAAACCAGGTGGCACGCACACATAACACACAGCGTTGAATTTCAGGGAATGGATAGCACTTTGGGGACCCAGGATCACTAATGCAGATGAAAGTTATGCATTCAGAAAAGAAAGACTATGTGAGCTTCTATACCATCAGGGAATGGCAACAGACTGCACAGCTGGGAAACTAGAAGAAAAAATACTGTTGCTGTACAACTGTGATATCATTTGGATGGGGTTTTTTTATCCCATTAATCTCTGCTAAAATTAGAAATCTTGCACCTTATGTATTCCCCCCACCATCATCCCAAACCTCCAAAGACAAAACTCATTGTACCCAAGACCAGCCAAATGATTTTGGCATCGAGGCAGAAAAATTCCACAGACCCTCTTTTGCTTCCTGGCAGTAAAAACGTAGCAATGACAAATTTGATAGCTAGCATCCTGCTGTCCTTTCATGAAATGCTAAATCAGCTGTCTAGGGGAGTTACGTCATTTGGCCTAATGATAAGCCAGTCCCTGATTCTCTGTAACTTATTGGTGTTCATCTGCCTTTAGATGTAAAATTCACTGACACCCAAGGTTTAGAATAGAATAGAACTGGAAGTGACCTTGGAGGTCTCCTAGTCCGGCCCCCCCACTCAAATAGGAGAACCTATACTATCTCATACAAGTGACTGTCCAGTCTCTTCTTAAAAACCTCCAGTGATGGAGCGCCCATAATTTCTGAAGACAAGCTGTTCCACTGGTTAATTGTCCTCACTGTTAGGAAGTTTCTCCTTAATTCCAGGTTGCTTCTGTCTTTGATCATTTTCCAATCATTGTTTCTTATCCTGCCCTCTGGTGCTTTGGAGAATAATTTGACCCCTTCTTCTTTGTGACAGCCCCTCAAATACTGGAATACTGCTATCATGTCACTCCTATTTCTTCTTTTCTTTTGACTAGCTAAACCCAAGACATGCCGCCATTCTTCGTAAATTTTAATCTCCAGGCCTTTGATCATCTTAGTTGCTCTTCTCTGAACTTTTTCCAAGGTCTCAACATATTTTTTGTAGTACGGTGACCAAAATTGGTTGCAGTATTCCAGGTGTGGTCTCACTAGGGTTTTATAAAGCGGTACTAATACTTTGCATGAACTTGATTCTATGCCTCTGTTTATACAACCCAGGATTGTATTAGCTTTTTTTGGCTTGGACTGCATCAAATCTGAGGTCTTGATGAGGATGTAATGGGGTGCTGAGGTTGATAGTTTTACCTGAAATACTTTATTCTTGTTGTAACTGCCATTTGTAAAGTTTCCAATTTTCTATATAGTTTGTATACTGAGTGATTTTTTTTTAGAAATTGTAAGGAACAACTTGTGGGATTCGAAGCCTGAGAAGGAAATTCATGGGCAGAGAGCTTTCCAACCCATTGTCTATGGAGATTCTCAGTCATCCAGGTCATGGTTGTCCCAAAGGTGCTTCAGAACTGAAGAAGCTTGTTGGATGAGAAGCAAAATGTCTTCAAGGAAAAAGAAAGGAAAGCCCAGTTGCCTCTTGAAAAACCACCTTTTCTATTTCCAACCTATTATCAGAAAAGGTCACCACAGGTTCTGATGTTCCAACATTTTCCAGGGATTGAAACTGGAATTCCAGAAATTTTCCCCTCCAACAGGATTCTAAGACGTATTGTTAGGTTATGAGTACTTCTAGCCTAACTTTGAACATACAGTAATTTACCAATTCCCCAAAGTTTTTTTCTCTCTTTCCCGCTACATAAGCTCCTCCTTCCCTCTGATATGTTAGGTAGAACTTTCTCTGGAAAAAAACCCAATCCTCATTTATTAAATAAAACTGTAATGAAGGGATTCAGGATTTCAATTCAGGATTTCAACTAAATGTCAAACAAGCTGTGGTTGGAAAAAGATGAAAGTCATCATTTTCTTCAGAAATCTATTCCAATATTTTATGTACCTCTCCTTTGGACAGTGCAAACAAGACCACTCTTGGTGTGTTATTTTATTTCCTGTTGCAGGGACTGGCTGTTGACCTAAGAGAAACCCAGGGTCTCTGCCATCGCTAACCTCTTCATTTCAGCCATTTGTTTTTCATTCATTCATTTTCTACCTCAGCTGCTGCCTAAGCAAAAGTTTTCCTTAGAAAGCAAAAGGTGAGAACATTAAGATTCCAGAGTCTAGAGAAATAATCTCTACAATTTATTGCAAGAGGGATTTTAATCACTGTTATTGATAATATGTGTTAAAAGAATAATGACTTAATGCCCTTAATGATCCATCTTTGACCCGAAATCTAAAGCAAGTCTGCTGCTTTTTATCCATGGACAGGCATTTTGGCTTACTGGGAAAAAAAAATGCTGGATTTTTAGCTTTGCTGTTCAGATTTGTTTAAGCTTTTACCACTAATAATAAAGTTATTTGTAGAAATGGGAGGAAGAAATAAAGATGGATGGTGGTGATGATGATGTCACCACCATAAATCTCAGTGCATATCTTTTCAGCTCTGGGAATTGATTTATAAAGGTTTTCTACAAGAAATATTGAATATGACCATTAAATTTAGTCCTCAGCTGAGGTACTTTCCAAGTGCCTCCATCTCCACCTAGGGATCTGCTATCACTCATCTTGTTAATAAAGCCTTAGAACTTCACCACTTTATCTCTTAATGCCTTAGTTAGTCTCCAACCTTCCAATTCTTTTACTAAAAATAATAATAACTTAAGGCACAGATTGCTGCCTGACATCTTCCTTTATAAAGCTGGATGGAGGATTATATTCAGGTTTTCTACAATTTGAACTAAGGATGGCTCAGGCAAAGAAGAAAGCTTGGATTCTTCCAATATCACAAAGTATAGCACTCCAGTCAGCTCGGGCAATTCTGATGGATGCTGGGAATTGTAGTTCAGCGGCATCATTTAACAAGGGAGCTATTTTAAAAAAAACCAGCAGTTCGGCTCTCATCACTTCAATGCAGCTGCTGCTAGAGAGTTTCCCTTTGGGTGTGCTTTCATTGTACTGAAATTTACAACAAAATGTCTTAAAGAGAGACTGCTTATCCCTTCAGTCTTCTCATTCCTGATTGAATACTATCAAAATTTACCTCCATTTATTTTCTGATTAAATTCCTGAGATTTACCACACACCTTTCCCCCCCATTAATATAATACTAGCATTTGTGTTTAGCATGCAAATGCAGCTTCACTTCTGCAACATTTTTTTTAAATCTACCAATACATAATGAAATATTAACCATCTGGGTGAATAATTTTATTTTTTTAACAATGTTTCCTGGAATAGCTTGTCCTATGAGACTGCAAGCAGAGTCTTCTACAAGCTCAGTACTTGAATCTGAAATGATAAGGCAGAATTTTGCTTCTTAACAATTTTACATTTCTGCTATGATACATAATTACATTAATCATAAGATGCTTTTATGGCATAAAATTATTGTGCATTCTGCTCAAAAGGGTATTTTAAAAAGATTCTGCAAATTCTGACATTGAGCTGAAAGGATTACAATACTAGTGGACCCCTCTATTAAGTAAGAGTCCTGATTAATAATCTAGAACCAGCCTATTAGTGTTTTGTAAATAAGAACTGGCTTTCCATTTATAGCTGGCAATCTTTCTGTGGTTTTGAATGAGAATTGAATCAATTTAAAAGTCCTTTGACTAGAGTTGCATTTCTTTTTATGTATCTATAATTTTATTACAAAATTTTAAGAAAGAAGTTAAAAACAAATACAAACTTAAATAGAGAAAGAGGGAAAATTAAAAGAACTAAAATTGTAAATTTACCTATTTATGGTTAAAACATAACTCTCTTTTTTCTAAAATCTATTCTGTCTAATCATAAAACCATAAATCATAAGGTCATTTTTTTCCTGTTTTATGCACAAACAATCTACCTATAAGGGGTTTCCAATTAGCAACAAATGTACTTATTGTCTTTTATCAAGGAAGTTAATTTGTCCATTTCCACCAATTCCATCATCTTACACAACTATCCCTCCAATGTGTGTAAAGCCAAATCTTTCCATCTTGGTGAAAATAATAGTCCAGCTGTGGTTATCTTGTATAAAAACAACATTCAATGACGAGACTTCCGGTGGCGGCGCGGCGCCGAAGACAGCCTTCCCGGGCTGCCCGCGGCTCAGCTGTTTGTTTTTTCGCCCGAAACAGCGCCGATCAGCTGTTCGGGCGAAATTGAAGCCCCCTCCTCGGGAGAAGAGGAGGGGGTGAGGCCCCAGGTAGGGGTAGAGTTCTCTGGGGCCGCCTGAGCTTGGAGCTTGGGCGGCTGAAGGATTGAACTCCCCCGAAGCCTGGGTTGCTCCCAGCTGGCCGGCGTCTCTGCTCCGAACTTCTTGGAGCAGAGCCAGGCGTCTGCGAACCATCCCTGCCTGAAGAAAGGACTATGGTTTAAAGGAGCAGGCAGAGCGGTACAAGAGGAAAAGGTGAAGAGGATTATTTTACTATACTCTCGAGCTTGTCGGACTTTTTAAACTTTAAGTGAAAGTGCGTCATAATTGAGGACTAAAAGATGGCGGCGAAACCTCCCCCTAAAACTCTTCGGAGTGGTGGATCTTCGCCGGTGCAACAATCATCACTACAGGCGTTGCACCCTCCTGAAGCGCTGACATCGAAGGATTTGCGAGATGCATTGGATAAACATGCCCAGGTACTTTTGGAATCAATTAATCAATCAATTGCTGATAAATTTGCACAGATGGAGGAGAAATTGGAGAAATTGGAGGAGAGAATGGAAGAGAGGATGGAACAGAAGTTCAGCGTGATGAAGGTAGACATTTTGTCTTCAGTGCATAAAGTGGCGGAATGTGTGGAAGAATTAGATGAAAAAGTGGATGATCTGGCTCAAAGGAATGCTATATTAGAAGTAAAAGCACGGGAGAATGAAAATGCAAGAGACAAAGTGGAAAGGGAGTTATGCCTTGCCCAATATTACCAGATGCAGTTTGCTGTTAGAATCAGAGGTTTAAAAGAGAATATTAAAGAAGATTTAAAGCAGCTGATCTCTGAGGCTCTCGAAGTGGTATTGAACCAGCCAGCATCTGAAATAAGAGCAGCTATGGATAAAGTGTTCCGGGTGAATTCATGGATTGCCAGACAGAGAAAGTTGCCTAGAGATGTGGTGGTTTATTTTGCAAAAAGAGAAATTAGAGATCAAGTTATACAAGCTGCCTATGATGCTAAAGTGGTGATTGCTGAACAAGAAGTCTTGGTTTTAAAAGAAATCCCTCCAAGGATTTTAAGGGGAAGGAAGGACTATACATTTCTCGTGCATGAGCTTAAGCAAAGAGATATAAGGTTCAGATGGGAGATTCCAGATGGGCTGATGGTGATGCAGGAAGGTAAAAGGTATCGGCTGATTACTGTGAAGCAAGCGCGTGATTTCTACAATAATGTCTTAAAAGCAACCCCATTAACACTTCTGGAAGCTGTAAAGGGATCTGGAGAAGGAGAACATCAAGAGGATGAAACAGAGGAAAATGGTGCTGGAGGAGATCAAGCTACAATTTCTTTGGATGATCCTAGAGAGCAAAGAGTAACGCGTGCTGCTTTAAAACGAGCAAAGAAAACAAAAGAACAAGATCAGCAAAAGTCTTCAGATTCTTCACAACGTACATATAGCCAAGCTGTGGGAGGAGCACGGCCTAAAGAAGTTAGTCCTATCAAAGCTGTGGTCCAAGAGCTTTTGGAGGATATGCATGGCAACTAGATTTCTAACCTGGAATGTTAATGGACTAAATTCACCGCAGAAGAGGAGGAAAGTTTTTCAATATTTAAAACAATTTAAGATAGATGTTATATGTCTGCAAGAAACGCATATTAGAGTCTTGGATCAAAAGTATTTACTGAACTCGAGACTGGGTACGCAATTTGTTGCTTCTGCAGAGAATAAGAAAAATGGAGTGGTTGTTTATGTTAAAAGTGCCTTAACAACAGACTTAATTGAAGCAGATAAGCATGGAAGATACGTTATGATTGAGCTGTTGTTAGAAGGTAAAAAGACGCTTTTAGTTGGATTATATGCACCTAACCAACAACAAGCTGACTTTTTTAGCTTACTTCACACAAAGCTTACCCAGTTGGATTATAAATCTTTTATTTTTATGGGGGACTGGAATGGTGTTTTGGATGTACAGTTGGATAAGGCTGGAGCTTTTAAGCGCATTCCAAGTCATGCTAAACTGCCTAAATCTTTTTTTGAAATGAAGGATGACCTGGAATTGCGAGATATTTGGCGTGAGAGACACTTGCAGGAGAAGGATTATACTTTTTATTCTGACAGACACCAATCTTTTTCGAGGATTGATTTTATTTTGTTGACTAATGATTTTTTTTTGAGAACTAAAAAGGTGAAGATTTGTGCAAGAACTATCTCTGACCACAGTCCAGTTTGGTTGGAGATTGATAAGGAGAAAAGAGATAGGCGCTCGTGGCGCGTAAATGAGAATTTGTTTAGAAATCAGAGAAATGTGGAAGAATGCAAACAGCGGATGAAGGATTTTTTTGAGATTAATATGAATAAGGGTACCTCTATGGATATGGTTTGGGATGCTAGCAAGGCCTATATGAGAGGGGTGTTGATATATATGAATAATAGACATAGACGTGCAGTGGAAACTAGAAGGAAAGAACTGGAGAATGAAATAAAGGAAAAAGAAAAGGCTTTGATTTTGAACCCAGAGGATGTGAAGATCAAGGAGGCTATTAGACTGCTAAGAGGACAATTTGATAAATTAATGGCGGATCAAGTGGCGACCAATCTGCGGTTTGCTAGGCACAATACTTTTTGCAACGCTAATAAACCAGGCAGATGGTTAGCTTATAGACTGAGGAAAAAACAAAGGGCCTCTAATATAGATAAGATTGAGTATAAAGGAAGGATTGTGTTTCAACAGAATCTTATTAAGGATGCTTTTGTGGATTTTTATTCGAAATTATATACTAAAGAGGAAATTAATGTAAAAGATATTGATATATATTTGGAGAATGCTAGCATCCCGGTTCTTACGCAAGTACAAAAAGAGGGGATTAATCAACTGATTACAGAAGAAGAAATTTTTACAGCAATTAAGGAACTGAAGGTGGATAAAGCGCCAGGCACGGATGGCTTGACTGCGGCCTATTATAAAAACTTACAATTAGAGATGATAAAGCCGTTAAAGGAACTGTTTCAGACAATCCAGAGGGGGGGGAAAGGTGCCACCGTCTTGGAGAACAGCTTTTATTTCTTTGATTCCGAAGGAAGACCAGGATGCTACTCAAGTTAAAAATTACAGACCGATATCGCTTTTAAATACAGATTATAAGATATTTGCTAAGGTTTTGGCTAATAGACTGATGAGGGTTTTGCAACAGGTGATTCATGGGGATCAAACGGGGTTTATTAGTGGTAGGCAAATGAAAAATAATGTGAGACATATAGTTGATGTGTTAGAGTTTTTGGAAAGGCACAACCAGATCTCTGCAGCGCTAATCTTTCTAGATGCTGAAAAGGCTTTTGATCAATTGAATTGGCAATTTTTGTTGAAAGTTTTAGATAAAATGGATTTTGGGGAAAAATTTTTACAACCGATTAGGGCATTATATCAAAAACAAACTGCCCGAATCATAGTTAACAATAACCTGACAGCAGCATGTAATATTGAGAAGGGCACAAGGCAAGGGTGTCCGTTATCGCCCTTGTTATTTGTGTTAACATTAGAGATATTATTGGTTAAGATTCGGAACTCGGAAAAAATTAAGGGGATACAAGTTGGAGATCAGGACTATAGATTGAGAGCATTTGCAGATGATCTGGTTGTTACAGTGACCCAGCCAGAGAACTCTGTTGTGGACCTGATGGAGATAATAACACAATACGGGAAGGTTTCTGGATTTAAAGTAAATACACAGAAAACTAAAATTTTGGCTAGAAATATGACAGTTTCACAGAAGGCTCTCTTAGAAGGATTAACTGGATTTGAGATTGTTAAAAGGGTTAAATATTTGGGGGTGATTTTGTCGCCCTCTAATACAAAGCTATATAAAAATAATTATGAAAAACTATGGGGGAAAATTCAAAAAGAATTGGAGAGTTGGGAAAAATTGCAATTGTCTTTGTTGGGACGGATTGCAGCAGTGAAAATGAATGTCCTGCCCAAATTTTTATTTTTATTTCAAATGATACCGATTCTTAAGAAAGATTCTAACTTGGAGGAATGGCAGCGTGGTATCAATAAATTTGTGTGGGCAGGGAAAAAGCCACGAGTTAAACTTAAGATTATGCAGGATACTCGTGAGAGAGGTGGCCTTAAATTGCCTAATTTTAAATTATATTATGAAGCTGCTGCATTAGTAGGAATAAGCGATTGGATTAATTTGACGCAACCGAGGTTATTAAATCTTGAGGGCCATGATTTGTTGTTTGGCTGGCATGCATATTTGTTGTATGATAAGAAGGTAGATACTGTGTTTAGGATGCATATTTTAAGACAGGCATTGCTGAGAGTTTGGAAGAAGTATAGACATAAGTTAAGCAGCAAGATACCATTGTGGGCAATTCCAAAACACGCAATAGAAAATATACATGCTGGTTTCAAACATGATGTGACTACGTACAAGGAAATTTTAAACCTGGAAAGGAATGTTTGGTGTTTGAAATCATATAGCCTCTTGCGAGAAGAGAAGGTTGTTCAAACTTGGTTTCAATATATTCAGTTACGGGCCAGGTGGAAAGAAGACCAGAAAAATGGATTTGCAATGACTGATGAAAATTTGATAAAGCAAATTAGAAATCAGGGACCAGCACATATCAAACGGATATATCTTGCATTGATAGAGATTGATTCAGAAACAGAGCTTGTTAAGGATTGTATGATAAAATGGGCCCAAAACATTCAGGAAGTTATTACAATGGACACGTGGGAAAAGATTTGGGTGAGGAATGTTAAATTTACTCAAGCTCAAAATCTAAGAGAGAACTTTTACAAAATGTTTTATAGATGGCATTTAGACCCTAAAAAGCTTGCAAGTATGTATCCGAATTACCAGCCTAAATGTTGGAGGTGTGGTGATGAAGATGCAACATATTTTCACATATGGTGGACATGTAAGAAGGTTAAGGTTTTTTGGATAAAAGTCTGGTGGAATATGCAGAAGATTTTTAAACGGAGGATAAAGTTTTGTCCGCAATTTTTTTTGTTGGGAATAATTGTGGACGCTACAGTTGTGGACTCCAAGTTGATGTTGAATTTAGTTACGGCAGCAAGACTTTTGATAGGTCAATATTGGAAGAAAGAGGAACTGCCGACCATAGAAGAATGGACTTTAAAGGTTTCCGACCTGGCAGAGATGGCGAAGATTTCGGCCTATTTGAAAGATCATTCGCAAGAACATTATATTATGGAATGGAGAAAATGGATTGAGTTTATCCAGGACAAGTATAGGGTTAAGAAGTTTTATGTAGCATTCGAATAAGTCTTCTTTCGTTTTTTTTTCTTTTTCTATTCAGGTTTTTTATATATATTTAATATTGCTAAGGTTTGTTTTATCCTATATAAGCTAGAGAGTGATGGATTTTAGTATTTATAGTTGTTAGTATATGGTTGTTTATGATTGCTTTTCTATATATATATATACCTTGTATTTAGCTCTGGGAAGTCGGGGGGGAGGGGGGGAGGGGGGGAGGTAGGGGGGGAGGAGGGAGGGGGGGAGGGGGGGAGGTAGGGGGGAGGTAGGGGGGGAGCAGGGAGGGGGAAGGGGTTTTTTTTAAAGGAAAACTGTATTTTAAAACTTTTCAATTAAAAAAAAAACATTCAATGACATTTTTCCAACTGTTTGTCCATCAGTCCTGTTATGTATCCAGGTGAAGAGAACACATGGCAGTCACCACCAGGGGGCGTTAAACTGTAACTATTTTGATGGGAACCCAGTTTCGGCGGGAAACAGAGGTTCAAACGGATTGGCCAGCTGCTCACCTGGCCAGGTATAAAAGGAGGGCAGGTAACCCCTATTCCCCAGTACAGTCACTTCCACCTAATAAAGATCTGCCATGCTGTACTCATCGTCTCAGCGTCCTCCCTAGTCTCCGGAACCCACTACGCAACGGTGGCAACGAAGGTGGGATCCTGCTTCACTTTAAGAGCTGAAAGTCATTAGGGGACGGCATCGCTTGCTGGAGGAAAGAGGCATCTTCTCCCCCCCTCGACGACCGACTAGTCACCACACTAGCGGCCACATCGGTGTAGCAGGATTCACGGAAGCTGGACGCAGAGATGGCACAGATCGGACAGCCCTGAGAATTCGACATCCATCACCCTGAACGGTGGGACTCTAACCTGGGACAGGTCGAAAATTTCCTCTGCATAAGCAGGCCCGCCATTTACGACTTGGCCATAAGCCTGTGCTCGCCAACACTGATTGAGACCGTCGCATTCCAAGACCTCACCGAGAAGCTGAACGGGCATTTCAAGCCATGAATGTCCGAACTGGCCTGGCGGTTCCAGTTCATCCAGAGGGTCCAACTGCCAGGCAAATCGGCATCGGAGTTCATCGCAGCCTTGCGGCAGGCCACCCGCCTCTGTAAGTTCTCCAATCTGGATGAGGGGCTGCACGACCAGCTTGTGTTCAGCCTACGCGACAAGCGCCTGCAACAGAGGCTGTTCACAAGGCCCAACTTAATCCTCCAAGATACTCAGGACGAGATCTTGGCCAACGAGGTGGCCGGCATCATGGGGCAAGTGGTCCAGACCTCCCAACCCAGCAGCCCAGGAGGATCCATCCACCTCAAAGACTCTGCGTACGGCAGGAGCGGAGAAGCAGAGGAGACCAGCATTGACCAGGTTCGGAGGAGGCCGGAACAACGGGAGCGACAACGAGGAAGCCGGGAGAACCAGTGGAAGGTAATTCCCTTCCCAAAATGTGCAGGCTGCAGCAGAGACCATGCACGGACACACTGCAAGTTCCAGTCAGCCACGTGTCGGGCCTGCAGAAAATCAGGCCACATCGCAGCTGTCTGCCGTAGCCATTTCCAAGGATGCGTCACGGAAAGGTACCGAAGCCAGAGGGCCATCTGCCAAACCAGGGCCCGATGGCCACTTAAACCCAAAATTAAATTGGACGTCCATTTACAGGGCATTCCTTGTAAAATGGAGCTTGACTCCAACTCGGCAGTCTCAGTCATCTCGTATGAGACTTTTAAACTTATTTGCGGCCGGAGCAAGCAGTGGGTCAAATTGAGGCCCTCAAACATTATCCTCACCAATTTCCAAAATGCCCCAGTAAAAATCAAGGGGAGGCCACCCTTTCAGTGCGGTTTAAGAAGTTCCAAGGGCACTTGGATATTATCGTAGTTGAGGGCTGGAGAACTACTCTAGTCAGGCTAGATTGGTTTGAGGCACTAGGCATAGGGATCTCAGGCATCTATAGGACCCAGGGAAGCAGCATCGAATCCGTCTGCAAAGAATTTGCAGACGTATTCGATAACAAGCTAGGCAGGTACATCGCCACCCCATCTCTTTTAAACTAAACCCCAACATCCTTCCCATTAGGATTAAACCCCAGAGAGTCCCCTTCACACTTAAACACAAGATAGAAGGGGAGTTAGACAAACTAGTCGAACAGGGAGTCCTACAGCCAGTAGAAGGGGGAGAGTGGGAGACCCCCATAGTCACCCCTCTCAAAGCTAACGGGGAGGTCAGGATCTGTGCCGACTATAAATGTATGTTAAATCGGGCCCTTAACCAGCACGCTTACCCGGTCCCAATGGTCAGCCACATTCTTGCTTCCCTCCAAGGCAGCACCATATGCCCTGTGAACCGCCCTGAGTCCCCACCAAGAGAAGGGCGGTATATAAATTAAATAAAACTATAAACTATAAACTATCTTTGCTAAGCTAGATCTTGCGCAGGTGTACCAGCAGCTGCCAGTTACCAGGGAGACGGCAGAAGCACAAACAATCGTAACACACAAGGGAGACTTCAAGGTTAACCGCCTGCAATTTGGTGTCAGTGTAGCACCAGGCATCTTCCAGGAGGTAATGGAGCGGACTCTTAAGGGCATTCAAGGGGTATGCCCTTATTTTGATAATGTCCTCATTGCAGGGGACACAGAAGAAGTACTGGCTGAAAGACTGAGGGCAGTTTTAAGCAGGTTACGTGCTGCAGGACTCAAATTAAAAAGGGACAAATGCAGCATTAGGGTGGCATCCACTGAATTTTTGGGGTTTAAAATAGATGCCAGTGGGATCCACCCTGAAGAATCCAAAGTGAGGGCAATTAAGATGAACCCCACTCCCAAGAACAAGGCTGAACTGCAAGCCTTCCATGGGCTGCTCAACTTTTACCATTCCTTCTTACCCCACAAGGCAGCAATAGGTGCGCCCTTGCACAGGCTTATGGATAAAAAAGCTGCATGGAGCTGGACCAATGTCCATGAAAAAAGCTTCCAATCCTTAAAGGCCTACTTCAAGCAGGTCTACAGTCACCCACTTCATAGAAACAAAGCCCATCTGCATTGCTTGTGATGCTTCACCCTATGGAGTGGGCACAGTACTGAGCCACCTAGAGGAAAACGGGGAACAGGTGCCCATCGCATACTACTCCAGAACCTTGTCAGGGGCAGAGAGTAACTATGCCCAGACAAGGGGGCCCTGGCAATAGTGGCTGGGGTCAAAAATTCCACGATTACCTCTATGGTAGGGAATTCACTATATTCACAGATCATAAGCCTCTATTAGGTTTATTCACCACGGACAAACAAACCCCCCAAATTATCTCCCCAAGGATGCTCAGGTGGTCCATATTCTTATCAGCATACAACTTTAAGCTGGTTCACAAACCAGGGAAAGAAATGGGCTATGCGGTGAGGTGTTACCCCCCGTCGATAGGGCTCGCAACTTGGGTGTCCTCCTGGACTCATGGCTCAGTTTTGAAGACCATATAGGAGCCGTGACCAGGGGGGCCTTTGCCCAGGTTCGCCTGATGCACCAGTTGCGGCCCTACCTGGACCGAGATGCCCTGCGCACAGTCACTCATGCGCTCGTGACCTCCTGATTGGACTACTGCAACGGTCTCTACATGGGGCTGCCCTTGGGGACCACCCGGAGGCTTCAGCTGGTGCAGAATGCAGCTGCACGGGTTGTGATGGGGGTTTCCCAATACTCCCATGTAACACCTCTGCTCCGCGAACTGCATTGGCTTCCGGTTGCCCTCCAGGTGAGATTCAAGGTGCTGGTGATGACCTATAAAGCCCTAAATGGCTTGGGTCCGGGATATCTGAGGGAGCACCTGCTGCCGGCATCAAGCTCCCTTCGTCCTGTGCGCTCCCACAGGGAGGGTCTTCTCAGGGTACCGCCGGTAAAAGATTGCTGGCGGACAATACCCAGGGGGAGGGCCTTCTCTGTGGGTGTGCCGGCCCTCTGGAATCAGCTACCTGTAGAGCTTAGGACTGCCCCTGACCTTCGCTCATTCCGCCGGGACCTGAAGACCTGGCTCTTTGAGCTCTCTGGCCTGGTCTGAGCATATTAATTGGTATTTTAACAGTTTTTTTAACTGGGGTTTTATTGCAAGGTTTATATAATTCTTTTAATTGATTTTAAGTTTTGTAACTGTTGTATCTGTTTTTTAAAATAACCTTGTGAACCACCCTGAGTCCTACGGGAGAAGGGCAGTATATAAATTGAATGAATGAATAAATAAATAAATAAATAAATAAATAAATAAATAAATAAATAAATAAATAAATAAATAAATAAATAAATCTTAAAACCCATTTATTCATCAATTCTGTTTGGTCTTCTATTTTCATATTTTGTTAACATCTTCACCTTTGGTTTATCACTCTTAAAGTCTGCTAATGCACTATTTTTTTAACTTGTTGATTAATGTTTCAATTTTCTTTAAAGACCTTCCAAAAATAATATCAAGTCATGTACAAAAGTTGTTAATTTATAAATCTCTTTTTAAATCCGTACTTCCATAGTCTTCCCATATTGTCTTATATCTCCATTCAGTATTTCAGGAACCAACATTTTAAAAAAGTGGGAAAGATAATACATAATACATCTCTATTAATAATTAATTTCTTTCTGGGAAGTAAAAAAATCAAGCTCATACATTTTATAAAATTCTCTCTAAAATTACTAACTTCCAATACCTTAAACAGAAAAGCCCAGTTCAAATTGTCAAAGGCCTTCTCTGCATTTAAGAAAATCAATGCAGTTTTTCTTTTCATTATGTTGCTCCCCCCCAAAAAAATTTTTTTTAGATAAAAACCCACATTGATTGTCATGAATAAATTTTCCCAATATTATTTTCAGGCTGTCAGAATCATTGTGAACAATTTGTAACTATTATTCACTGTTATTGGTCAATAATTTCTTGTGAAAATCAAATGTTGACTCACCTTACATATTAGTTGTCAAGATTCTGGCTAAGGATTCCAACATAGTAAATACACCAGAGCCATTCTGATCTCTAATGCAAAACTTTATTGGATACAACATACCGGCACTAAAGAATGGAAAACCAGCTCTGGCAATATGGTGGGAAAAAGATAATTAAAAGAGTAAAACCTTCCCTCCCCTCTCTGACACTTCAGGTCACATTGTCCAATCAATCCTCAGGCAGTTGTTATGTGAAGAACCTCTCTGTCCATCACAACATCTCTTTGGTGACCTTGGTTCCCATCTGGATAGAATCCACCTGTACATTCCAAACCTTCCTCTTTCCCTGCCCTCCCCCCCAACTGTAGGCAAGCTAGAAGCAGCATGGTAGTCCTAATGCAAGCAATCTTCATAGCTTGAAATTAGTATTATATTGCCTTCTTTCCAATTTCCTGGAATTTATAATGCAAAACTAATAATCTGTCTGGTCCAGGAGCCTTTCTTGGTTTAATTTTTTATATACAGTAGCTTCAAAACCTCTCTTATTATTATAGATCCACTCATAATTTGTCGGTGTTCCTCTGTTAATTATTATTATTATTTTGCTATCCATCTATTTTCTCTAAAGAGATGTCACTTTTTTATACAAGTTCAATAATATTGATAAAATGTTTTTTGTATGGTCACATTGTACATTAACACAGTATTCCCTCTTGTAATTTCAATTATCATTTTCTTTCCTTCATTTATATGCCAGCCACTACCCTGGTTTATTTGCAAATACAATTTTTTTTTGCTTTACATAATTCATTTTTACTGTCATTACTCTTTCTATTATTCTATTTGTTAACATAGATAACTTTCATTGTAATAGCTAAATCTGCTGAGACATGCTTATCTTCTCTGGGAATTTCTTTAATTCTTCTCTCTTTCATTATCTCATCCAAAATAGCTTGTGTTTTCTCTTGCTTCTTCTTTTTGAGTTCACTATTAGGTTGTATAAAATAACCTCTAATAAAAGCTTTACTTGCACCCAAACCAGTCTTAAATCAGTGACTTTAACAACATTAAACTGAAATATTTCCACTATTACTTCTTTCTGTAATATATCATTTGGTTTTCATCTGAAAGAACTAGATTTTATGCTATACACAATACTCACAGGATCATGATCTGAAAAATGCTTTGGTAATATCTCTACTTTAGAGATCTTAGTAATTAAGTTATTTGAAATCACTCATGTCTGTTCTCAAAAAGAATCTATGTCTTTCTGAAAAATAGATATATTGTTTTGAATTGCCATTTTGGTCTCCATATATCAACTTTCCCTAAAATTATCCATTAAATTTTTTAAAAATGGGGGGTAATTTACCATGAATTATTTTAATGTAAGTTCTGTCCAACTGTGGAGAGAAAATATTTTATATCTTTTCTTGTAGGAAAATTATATCTTGTTTTTTTCAAATAATGATTTTTTTCTCTTTTAAGGAGAATTTGCTTCATTTACATTCCACTTTAAGCATTTGTAATCCATAATCAAGTCCAAAATGTAGAAAAATCGATACTTGTACTGTCTTGTTCAATATCATCATTCAGTTGGAGCTTTTGTGTAGTTTTCTCTGACACCTTCATTTGAATCTCCTCCAACTCTTCTTTATTTTTTCTAGAAATTGTCTCACTTTCAGGGCAAAATTCAGTCAAAATATCTGTTTAAAAGAAAACAAATCACATTCCAATTTGTCCTATCAACATGGGATCTTTTCCTCCTTTAATTTTACAGTAAAATACTCTTTTCTCTTACTTAAAATTCTTAAGGATGAATATATCTGTATTTTCCATCTTCTGTCTTCTATTAAAATGCTATTGCAACTTGATCCCTTGCCTTTTTTTCTGACATAGTGCACCAAAATAACCCTTGGAACACTTCTTATTCTTACAAATCTTGAATTTATTCTATGAAGTTTATCAGTTTCTGCCTCTGTATCCTGTTTTTTGCAAAAGCAAAAAACAAAATAAAAAAACAAAAATGCCAATATTTTAATAATCTTTTCTCTATCTTCATCATCTTTGTTTGTTGTTGTTAGTTGCGAAGTCATGTCCAACCCATCACGACCCCATGGACAACGTTCCTCCAGGCCTTCCTGTCCTCTACCATATTCTGGAGTCCATTTAGGCTCACGCCTACTGCTTCAGTGACTCCATCCAGCCACCTCATTCTCTGTCGTCCCCTTCTTCTATTGCCCTCAATCTTTCCCAGCATTAGGCTCTTCTCCAGTGAGTCCTTCCTTCTCATTAGGTGGCCAAAGTATTTGAGTTTCAACTTCAGGATCTGGTCTTCTAAAGAGCAGTCAGGGTTGATCTTCTCTAGAACTGACCGGGTTGTTCGCCTTGCTGTCCAAGGGACTTGCAGGAGTCTTCTCCAGCACCATAGTTCAAAGGCTTCAATTCTTTGGCACTCAGCCTTTCTTATGGTCCAACTTTCACAGCCATAATTGCAACTGGGAAGACCATAGCCTTGACTATATGCACTTTTGTTGGCAGGTTGATGTCTCTGCTTTTTAGTGTGCTGTCTAGATTTGCCATGGCTTTCCTCCCCAGGAGCAAGCATCTTTTAATTTCTTGGCTGCAGTCCCCATCTGTGGTGATCTTGGGATAGCTCAAAGTTAAATGGGATCGTTTGACTTCCATCTGCTCAACTCAGGAGCAGACTGCAAAACTACCATTTCTGCAGTTTACTCACAAGGAGCAACTTATCTGGAGTGCAAGTGGACAATTTTCGAATCTCTCCTTTACATGGAGAGATTTTGCAGGCTAGAATTCCCCCTCTGGTCACTGTTCTCCACTACAATGTGGTCCCTACTTCTTCAGAGGTGTCTAATTTGTCACAATTCTCATTGGAAACCATCTATAGCAGTGTTTCTTAAGCTATGTTCCTAGGATCCCAAGACCTTCTCAATGATCTACAAAATCAAAATGATTTGCCAGCCTACATTGAAAAATAATACAATATTAAAGTCTCATCAAACAATTGTGAGCAGTGGTAAAGGCAGTAAATCTATCATGTTTAATTTTTAATACTGTACAGTGAATATCAATAAAAATACCTGATAGAGGGGAAAAAAACCTCTTTTAGGGTCTTCCATGATTTTTAAAGTGGGGAAAACCTATAAAAAAACAGTGGTCTAGAAGTTTTTTAAGTTTTCCATGGGAACTCGGTCCAAGTTAACTTTTAGTCTGCTACTTGGGAGACAGAGAATAGCAAATTGGAGAGGAGAGAAAAGGGTACACTGGTATACCTTCACCCACTTTTGACACACACATCTTTCCCCATTCCCTTCTATCAGAGAGGTGCAGGATGTAGGCAATGTGGCTGTAAACAGAAATACAGGTGTCACCCCTAATCTGTCTGATTGGGAACAAAAAAGAATGGCAAATGTAATTTTGCGATTGAAGTAGGAAAAGGACAGAGATTGGAGTTGAATATGTTGCTTGGAATTAGCTGGAAATGAACGGATTTAAGTTTGGGAAAGAAGGAACTGAATAAGCTGCTTGCTTTCTGGAAGATATATCTTGCTGAAGCAGCATTTGCACTTTCACATAACTGAAAGATTCAGCTCAAGGAAACTGTCAAGATCTTTATGCATTCACACACACACACACACACACACACACACACACCTGATATATTACCTGTTATAATTTCTGTGCTGCAGAAATAATTGCTTGGATCGACAATATAATTCAAACCAAGCAATAGAACATAATCCAGTCAGTGTCTTAAACTTCAAAAGAGCTGATTTTAACAAACACAGAGAGAGTCTAAGAAAAATTTCCATGGATAAAAATCCTAAAGGGGAAAACCACTCAAGAAGTGGGTGGGGGGGATATGATCATAAAAGCTCAGTCCACTACAATACCACTGAAAAAGAAAAAACAAGAAATGTTGTGGATATAGTATACTTAGACTTCAGCAAGGCATTCAACAAAGTAGACTACAACCTACTTCTTCGTAAGCTAGAAAAATGTGGGATAGACAGCATCATCAACAGATGGATTTGTAAGTGGCTAACAAACCATACCCAACAAGTTGTCCTTAATGGTACTACATCTACGTGGAGGGAAGTAAGCATTGGGGTGCCACAAGGTTCCCTCTTAGGCCCAGTACTCTTCAATATCTTCATAAATGATTTAGAAGGGGAATTCTTAGATGACACTAAGCTGGCAGGAATGGCTAACACCCCAGAAGACAAGCTCAAGATCCAAAAATATCTTGACAGACTGGAACAATGGTCCCTATCCAACAAAATGAAAGTTAATGTGAAGAAAAGCAAGATTTTATATGTAGGCAGGAAAAACCAAAGGTAGGAGTACAGATTAGGCAAGACCTACCTCAAAAACAGTAACGGTGAGAGGGACCTTGGAGTCCTAGTGGACGATCACTTAAATATGAGTCAGCAGTATGTTGCAGCAGCCAAAAAAGCTAATACAATCCTTGGTTGTATAAACAGAGCCATAGAATCAAAATCACGTGAAGTATTAGTACTGCTTTATAAAGCCTTAGGCCAGGGGTGTCAAACTCAATTTCATTGAGGGCCGCATCAGCATTGTGGTTGCCCTCAGGGGGCTGGGTGGGTATGGCCAGGGTGGGCGTGGCCTAAGTGCGTATGGCCTGCTGGGTGGGCGTGGCCAGCTCTACATTCGCATCAAGGGTGCCTATGGGGGCCTGGGCAGGAGTGGGACAGATCTGAGGGTCTCTGGGCCAGGGCCAAGGCAGTGGGGGCCATTCCCTCCCTGTTTCCAGGATGGCTTCACGAGCCACATGAAACCACTTCACGGGCCGCATCTGGCCCCCGGGCCTTGTGTTTGACATATCTGCCTTAGGCTATACCTGGAATACTGCATCCAGTTTTGGTCACCACATTGCAAAAAAGATGTTGAGACTTTAGAAAAAGTTCAAAGAAGAGCAACTAAGATGATTAAAGAAAAGACCTGGAGACAAAAACATATGAAGAATGGTTGCAGGAATTGGGTGTGGCTAATCTAGAGAAAAAAATGACTAGGAAAGACATGACAGCAGTATTCCAGTATTTGAGAGGTTGCCACAAAGAGGAGGGGGTCAATTTATTTTCCAAATAAATTTGGAAGGGCAAGACAAGAAACGATGGATGAAAACTAATCAAAGAGAAAACAATCTGGAATTATGGAGAAACTTCCTAACAGTGAGAACCACTGGAACAGATTGCCGTCAGAAGTTGTGGGTGCTTCATCGCGGGAGGTTTTTAAAAAGAGACTGGTAAAGTCATTTGTCTGAAACAGTATAGGATCTCTAGCTTGAGCAGTGGGTAGGACTAGAAGACCTCAAAGGTCCCTTCCACCTCTATTCTGATTCAGACAAAAATTCTGTATTTAAAAAATGAACAAATTATACTTCACTGGAGATGTTAATTGATTAACATAATTAATTGATTAAACAGTGAAGCCATACCATGCCCAGGTGGGGAGAGGGAAGTTTTTCAGCATATGACACCACATATAAGACCCCCCAGAAGCCTTAGTAGGGGGAGGCCACATTCCACAAGCTATCATCCAGGATGCAAACTCTATTAAGGGGAATGTATCTCCTGACCCAGAAATTTTGATGGGTCCTTTGAAAGCTGTAGATTGCGGTTTCTAAAAGCTTTCTCTCTCTGTTGTGCTACAGTAGTCTTTGCAACAGCAAGCAAGAAAATAGGGCAAGAAATGGGAACCCCAATGTATTCACTCTCTGCTTTCTGCGAGGATCAATTGAGGTGGAAACGGGAGGGAAAGAGCAAAGTGCTGAAGAGATGAATCCTGCAGAGACATTGGCATCCCCCCCCCGACTCTCTGTCTTCCAGACTGGAAAGTGAGAAAACAATGTTCCATGCTAGGCCTTGCTCCAGCTTAACAAGATTTTAGTGGGCCTGCTATCAGGAAAAATAAGCCCTGAAGTAGCTTTCATTAAGCTATCTGGTGGTAATAGTGTGACTACATTGAGAAAAAACATCAGGAGAGAAATTCTTAAAAGACGTTTTCTTGAAGAAGTAATAATATATCACAGCAGGTGAGGCTATATATCATACCAAACAACAACAACTATTATTATTATTATTATTATTATTATTATTATTATTATTATTATTATTATTATTGTTGTTGTTGTTGTTGTTGTTGTTGTTGTTGTTGTTGTTGCTTTTGATACAACCCTTGTGAACTCAGTCATATAGGCTGGGCATTGGGTGGTACAATGGTGTTGTAGCCTTCTCTTTGAATATACCTGAACACAGACTGTCCATTCCAGAAAAGATATGTGATTCTGGCAAATCTGTGAGTATACAGGTATTCCTCAACTTACAACCATTCATTTAGTGACCGTTTGAAGTTGCAACAGTGCTGCAAAAAAGTGATTTGTGATCGTTTTTTCACACTTATGCAGCATTCCCCAAGGTCCCGTGATCAAAATTCAGATGGTTGGCAACTTGGCATGTATTGATGAGGGTTGAAGTGTCCCAGGGTCAAGTGATAACCTTTTGTGACCTTCTGACAAGCAAAGTCAACAGGGAAGCCAGATTCATTTAACAACCATGCTACTAACTTAACAATTGTGACGATTCCCTTCACAACTGTAGCAATAAATGTTGTAAACTGGGGCAAAACTCACTTAACAACTGTCCAGCTAGGCAACAGAAATGCTGGGCTCGATTGTGATCACACTGAGGATGTTTGCAAAAATAATAATAAAAAAAAACCCCAACATAAAGGTGAAATCTGAAATGTCTGGGTTGCTATTTTTGTCCTTAAATCAGAAAACTGGCCATGTGAACGTTGCTTATATCTACCCACAATGCAGTCTATCAAGGATGAAGCTGGACCCTACACTAGAGCTGGAAACATTGGTGTCTTCAGTTAGCCACGAGGACAGAAAAAAATCTGTCACATAAGTCACAGAGTTTGCATTGTGCTGTTGTGATGAATAGTTCATCATTTGCCAGCATATATATATATCCCCCCATCCTCCACCACCATCCCGCAAACAGAAGTAGTTGTCTGCTCCAAAAGAACTGCCTCTATATTGTGTAGCACCTTTGTTACTTGAACTGTTCCAAATCAGTATTTTATTTATTTATTTTTATTTATTTTTATTACATTTATATCCCGCCCTTCTCCGAAGACTCAGGGCTGCTTACAAGCTTTTGTGGACCAAACAAGGATTCTGCAGAGGATTGATGGCGCACTGGCAGAAGGCTTCAGAATTCCATTTTCTGGGAATTTCAGCCCTCGTGGTTTCTTTCTTTTTTCTTTTTATTAAAGAGTTTTACAAAAACAAAATTTTACAATATATCCCCAAATCCCTCCCACCCCAAACCCACCCACTTCCCACCCCCACTTCCCAGAGCTAAATACAGGATTATAGTTACAATAATCATATTCTAAATAAAAATTATGCATAATATACAATTAACCAAATTCATAATGTGCTTTAACTCCCCTTTAACATAACTACAAACAAAGTACCAATAACAATATCCCACTAAAATCTACTCATAAGCTAAATGGAACTTTTTAGTCCCATATTTGTTCTGAATATAATTTATCCATCTCCTCCAAACTGAAATATATCTTTCCTGTGAATGATCTTTCAAATAAGCAGAAATCTTAGACATTTCTGCAAGATTCGAAACTTTAAACACCCATTCTTCTGGTTTCTTTCTATTAATCTGAAAAATCAGTGCTTTTCTAGGCTTTCTGCGTGTGAACAGAAAGCTGATTTGATCAGATTAATCACACTGATCAGAAATCAAAAACCTGTTGAAAATGGTGAAATTTCTACTGCTTAGTTCTTGGTTCCTCTCCTGAGTAACAGAAATAGAGCGTATCATACACAAGGAGCACTTTTTGTTAAAAAAAATGTTTCAAATAGTTAAAACAACAAAAACTAACAAAAAGCAAAGACAGAAAAAGATAAAAGAAAACAAAAAATATTGTAGAAAGAAAAAAACAAAAAAATGTGAGGCTTCCAATTTCCTTTGCAGTACCTATAAGTCAGACATGTCAAACACAAGGCCCGGGGGCCGGATCCGGCCCGCGAAGTGGTTTCATGCGGCCCGCGAAGCCATCCTGGAAACAGTGAGGGAACGGCCCCCACTGCCTTGGCCCTGGCCCAGAGACGCTCCTTCTGCCAGAGACCCTCAGATCTGTCCCACTCCTGCCCGGGCCCCCATAGGCACCCTTGATGCGAACGATGTAGAGCTGGCCATGCCCACCCAGTAGGCCATATGCACTCTAGCCACTCCCACCCAGTAGGCCACGCCCACCCTGGCCATACCCACCTGGCCCCTTGAGGGCAACCGCAATGCTGATGCGGCCCTCAATGAAATTGAGTTTGACACCCCTGCTATAAGTACAATTACAAAGTTATCTCTTACTTTTCTAATAGCTTTTCTAATAGAAAACCTCACTCCTTTCTATTATCCAGGGTTTTTTTTTCCTAATCATCAAAATCACAAATCGTAAGTGCCTTTTTCCCCCATTTTATGCAAAAAGTAACAAGAAGTTACCATAACTGTAGATATTGTTATTTTCTCTAATCACAGAAGTTAATTTAGCTATTTCTGCTGGTTCCATCAACTTCACCAACCAAAACTTCAATCCTCCATTGTGGGAATTGTCACAGTGAGCATATAGTTGGTTCAGTTGCTTCAGCTTTTTGTTGCTCAGCCAAAGAGATCCTCTGTGCAGGCATTTCTGTGTGTTTTTTGATAGTATATCTACATTATCTTGAAATTAGACAACACTAAAGCCTAGTGTGCATTACAGTAGACACTAAATAAGAATGCTATCTGTGTGTGATTATGAAATGTAATACTTTTGTCCTTCCCGAAACTTGATTTTGATGTTGGCATCCTTTTAACAGAACGCACACACCAAAAAAGGAATGTTTTATTTTTGCAGCATCGGTCTACATATACGAACTATAGCCAAGTTTGAGGATCAGTGCTGACCTGCTGAGGCTTCTTCCAAGCTTTTAATCTTTTCAGGGGGATGGTGGGAAGAGGATTGAGCTGGCCTTTTTGGTCTGAGCACTGGTTTTTCCTAACTGTGCTGTGAAGGAGGGGAGCCAAGGGTCTACTTATGAGAGAGCAGCTGTTTTGAAGTGGAACCAGCATACTTCCACCCGAGCGCTACAAAGCCTGGCCCAGCAGTGGCTGACAGTTCAAAGTGCTTTGCTTTTATTATGCCACACCTGCTGTTGCCTTTGTTACATCTGTTGAAATTCCCAAAGAGCCTTCATTTTAATGAGGGGGGAAAAATACGAATCGAGGCTTCTTTACATGATGGGTACCTGTAGGAGTCCAAGCCAGTTGAAAGAGAACCATAAATATTACAAGCTTGTCATTTCCCACAATTTTCCCCGGTGAGCCGGAGTTAAAAGGAAGGCTGCTTGGATGCCATGAAGGTAAAGCTCAGCCAGTGGCAAAGGCAGAATCCTCTGCACCTGGCCAGCTTGAGAGTCATCTCCAAGTTCAGAACGATGCAAATCACAAGAGATGACAGCAAAAGGCAACTGCTCAAGGCAGTTCCTGCCCTTGTTCTGGAACAGAATGGGCAAAAGTCAGTCAAGGCCAGCAGCTCCAACCACCATTCAGGCGCATTTCAGTAGCTGAACCTTTTTTGATTGGGAGAGCCATCTCACAAAAAAACTTGCAAAAATATGCCAGAGGGATGAAAGAAATTTGGGGTTAGTTCAGATTCAGTGGGTTGCTTTTTCCATGCCCTGTATATTGTTTTTAGTCAGGGCTTTTGGCTAGATACTTTGTAAACAAGACATCCTTGGTGCAAATGCTGATTTTCTAGAATTGTTCATTCATCACTCTCTAGTCCCCAGCCAACAGGTTTGGCCTAGTGGTGAAGGCAGCAGTCTAAAAACCAGGAGACTGTGACCATTGGTTGCAACCGGAATTGACTGATCGGCTTCTTGACTGAGCCTCAGTTGTGTATTGAGAGGGAGGGACTGGCCCAAAGTCACCCAGCCAGCTTTCATGCCTAAAGTGGGAGTAGAACTCACAGTCTCCTGTCTATGGAGATTCTCAGTCATCCAGGTCTTTTCAAAAGGTAACTGGACTTGTTTGATTAGAAAGAAAGTGGACCTTCCGTTTGTGGGGAAATGCTAACAAGGAAAAGATTCTCTCACCTTGTGACTGAACCCTAACTATGGCTGACTGAAGCAAAACAATTTCATGAAATAGCAGTTAGGATGCTCCATTGGTTTTCTTTGGTCTTAGCTCTCAATGCAATTAGCAGTTAGTTTAATGGGGAAGCGAAAGCCTCTTAACTCTTCTCTCTGCTGGGTCAGAGAATAAAAGGAAGTGGTCAAAACTTTGCCCAGCCGCACAAAAATCTTAAGTTCAATAATTGCTCTCACATTAAACTCTGGTTTGGTATGATGTTCAAGCGGTGCGATAATGCCTTGAAATCTGTGGTTTATTTTTTTTATTTATACTAGCACTCGAAGACCATTTTTAATCAACAAGCCTTCAAGCACTTATTTTTGCAAAACAAAGATTAACACAATTAAAAGTGAAAGAAAACAACAGCAACAGCAACCTAACAGACCAACATAAGAGCGATAGATTTCAATAACACTACAAACATACGTTCAGAAAAATCATCTGTGACCCAGAACCTCAAAAAAGAATAGCTGGTATGGCCTAAACATATTATATTGAGAGGCAAACATTCCTTCGGAAGCAGGAATTTTACAAACAGGAGGCAGCCAGCAAACAACCCACGTTCGGGAGCACTTCTAAATGTAACTGGGATGAAACAGGTCAGGCAATTTGATGTGGGAACAGAGTTCTGTAGATCATTTGGTCCTAATAGCCTCCAATAAACATGGGAAGTTATCTTTAAATGTAAGCCTTATTTTCAGTGAGAGTTAATTAAATGGCAAGCACATTGACTGATTGATTATCGGTCTAATAGTCAGACATGTCAAACACAAGGCCCAGGGGCCGGATCCGGCCCGCAAAGTGGTTTCATGTGGCCCGCGAAGCCATCCTGGAAACAGTGAGGGAATGGCCCCCACTGCCTTGGGCCCTGGCCCAGAGACCCTCCTTCTGCCAGAGACCCTCAGATCTGTCCCACTCCTGCCCAGGCCCCCATAGGCACCCTTGATGCAAACGATGTAGAGCTGGCCATGCCCACCCAGTAGGCCATGCCCACCTTGGCCATACCCACCCGGCCCCCTGGAGGGCAACCGCAATGCTGATGCGGCCCTCAATGAAATTGAGTTTGACACCCCTGGTCAAAGTTATTCACACAATTCACATAGGTCAACAGGAATGCCATAAAAGAGCTGTATAAAAAGTATACAACAATAATTTAATTAATTTAAAAAACTACATAAAATCAGTCCATACAAAATATAATACACACAGAAATAGGATCGTAATGGCAATAATTTGGATTCGATACTGATCTCATTGCAACCAAAGTAGACAAAAACAGAGAACATTAAATATAACCCCACCCCACCCTTTCTTTTTTTTTTTTGGTCTTCTAAGCATTCTTAGATGCCCTCGCCGTGATGTTCCGTTGCCTGGAGGCGGTCCAGATCTGGATGGGGAGAAACAGGCTTCGTCTCAATCCTGCCAAGACTGAGTGGCTTTACATATCGGCATCTTGGGCTAACCAAACTATTCCACCTTTAATGATGGGGGGTGAGGTGTTACCCCCTGTTGATAGGGCTCGCAACTTGGGCATCCTCCTGGACTCACAGCTCAACTTTGAAGATCATATAGGAGCCATAACCAGGGGAGCTTTTGCCAAGGTTCGCCTGGTGCGCCAGTTGCGACCCTACCTGGACCAAGATGCCCTATGCACAGTCACTCATGTGCTCGTGACCTCCCATTTAGACTACTGCAATGCTCTCTACATGGGACTGCCCTTGAGGACCACTCGGAGGCTTCAACTGGTGCAGAATGCGGCCGCACGAGTTGTGATGGGGGTTTCCCGATACTCCCATGTAACACCTCTACTCCGTGAGCTGCATTGGCTTCCGGTTGCCCTCCGGGTGAGATTCAAGGTGCTGGTAATGACCTATAAAGCCCTAAATGGCTTGGGTCTGGGATATTTGAGGGAACACCTGCTGCCAGCATCAAGCTCCCTTCGTCCAGTGCGCTCGCAGAGAGAGGGTCTTCTCAGGGTGCCGCCGGTAAAAGATTGCCGGCGGATAACACCCAGGGGGAGGGCCTTTTCTGTGGGTGCGCCTGCCCTCTGGAACCAGCTGCCCATGGAGCTCAGGACTACCCCTGACCTACGTTCATTCCGCCGAGACCTGAAGACTTGGCTCTTTGAGCTCTCTGACCCAGGCTGAGAATTTTAACTGGGTTTTATTTTCAGGGATAATTTAATCTTTTATTTGTCTTTTAACTTTGTATTTTGTATTGGTATGATTTTAAAATGCCCTGTAAACCGCCCTGAGTCCTTCGGGAAAGGGCGGTATATAAATCTAATAAAATAAAAAATAAATAAATTATTGGAAGCCTTCACTGTTTTAGAACAGTGGCCAGTACTGTAATCACTAATCATATTTTGTTATTTGCAAAATATGCATAGAAAGGTAGAATAAAATAGGAAGAGAAAAATAGGATCCCAAAGCGATCCTGAGTGGCTTTGCTTGGAACAAATATGTGTAGCATGTAGAGATCAGAAAGTGATTATACTGCATAGGATTTGCATATTTTTCACAAAGTTAGAATGGACTAAATATCTATGGAGACTCTCAATCATCGAGGTCATTGTTGTCCCAAAGGTGCTTTTCCAAAAGGCAAATGGACTTTCTTGGGTTTTTTCCTTGAAAATATTATAGAAAAACCCCCAAGTGGCCGCAATGAATCTCAGATAATTAATGACCAACCCTCAGAGTGCTAAGATTCATTTTCCTCAAGATTCATTTTTCTCACCATGCACGTGTATACATAACCCGAACTAGACTGTTGTTTCTCTGGGTCATATAATATATGTGGGTATAGGCATAATTCTGTATTTATTTATTTTTGTCATATTTATGTAGTGTATATCAGAGGTGGTGACCCTTTGAGAGCTGTATGCATGAAATTTCATTTTAATGTATGCCGATTCGTGTACATTCAAAGTGACAATAAAGTTATTATTCTATTCTATTCTATTCTATTCTATTCTATTCTATTCTATTCTATTCTATTCTATTCTATTCTATTCTATTCTATTCTATTCTATTCTATTCTATTCTATTCTATTCTATTCTATTCTATTTTTATTCTATTCTATTCTATTCTATTCTATTCTATTCTATTCTATTCTATTCTATTCTATTCTATTCTATTCTATTCTATTCTATTCTATTCTATTCTATTAATGACCAGATGACTGCAAAGAATATACGGTCAATCCTTCCATTCCTCACCATTCAGTCAGAACTGATGAAGCTTCTTGGATGAGAAGCAAAACATATTCAAGGGGAAAAAACAAGAAAGTCCAGTTGCCTTTTGGAAAAGCACCTTTGGGATTTGAATGAACTAGGTGATAACAATGACAAGAAAACATTAAAAAGTGAAACAATGTGGAGCATTAAAATCTTTCAATATTTATCCAAAATTGGTAAAATTTGGAAGTGCGATTTCTGCTTCACAGAATGAATACAGTGGGGATATATTTATTACATTTACCAAAAAAATGCATCTTTAAATGGTTTTGATCCATAAATATGCTGGCAGATAATGAACTGAAATTTCATGATCCTTCTCCATTCAGCAGACCACCCATAATTGTTTCCTAAGCAGTAAAGTTATAATGCGATGAGACACAGATAAGGGGGCCTTCCAAGGTTAGACAAGTAGCTTTTCTGTGGGAAAGAGCTGTTGGGGGAGATGGCAACAGGAAACATCCTCCAGTCTGCTCTTTTTTGGATCCAACACCATGTAAAACATCTCTGAGGATCTTGTTGCCTATATCCACTAGTTATGCTCAATTGGTGATTTAAGAGAATGACTGATTGCATCAGAGGTTTCCATGGAGATGGTGATGAAAGGACCTGCAGGGAAGGGTATAAGACAGAATAATAAATAGGGGAAATGTTGTCTTCCAAGACTGGAATTTTCCAGATGTGCTAGCTAGTCTGTCATTCCTATTCTGATATGGAAAAAGATAAAACAGTTGTAACAACAACAACAAAAAATCTGTGAAGGCATTTATGATATCTCAAGCCAACAGAGGTATTTGCTTGCATGTGTCCATGGGGCAAAATGGCAATAGAGTGTGTTTCTGCATACCGACTCCAGCATATACACACGGTTCCTTGCAGGGATCTGTGCATTCAAGGTGAAGAAGTGGAATTAGGGCTGCATTAAATACCTTTGAGTGAATATTCTTACAGTCCTATCTGTAACCTGCAGTCTTGCTATAGCAGTATTTCTGACCAAAACCTATTTACCCTTTGGCACTTTACAACCCTTTCTTAGTTCTTTATTCTGAATTCAGAAGGGAAATGCTTGCCAAGATGTACAGGGTGGTAGGTATATTGCTGTCAATCTTATATGGACATAAAGAGCAATGTCAATAGCACTTAGACTTATAAACTGCTTTATAGCCCTCTCTAAGTGGTTTACAGGGTCATTCTATTGCCCCCACTGATATGGGTCCTCATTTTACCCACCTCGGAAGGATGGAAGACTAAGTCAACCTTGAGCCGGTCAAAATTGAACTGCCAAACTGCTGGCAGTCGGAAGTCAGTAGAAGTAGCCTGCAATACTTCATTCTTACCACCGTGCCACCACGGCTCTAAAGCTACTTTTATTGCAACAGCTAAGGCAGGGGTCTTCAAACTTGGCCCTTTTATGACTTGTGGACTTCAACTCCCAGAACTCCTCAGCCACCCTCTTGAGTGCTGCAAAAATATACTATCACTAAAACAGAAACAAAAGCATGTGATTAGAATCCACAACCTAGCAGAGAAGCCCTGGAGCCACTTAGGATAAAATAGCCATAATCCAGGACAGCACTGAGGTTGGGTTTTTTCCCCCCATCCTTAAAATAACAAATGGATCCTTTTCAGGAATGATCCTTCTTCAGAAATCCTACTGTCTTGCTACTTGATAAGTACTTTGTAAGAGGTTCTTCATAATGTGAGGCAGCACCAACAAAGCATTGCTCTTTGCATCGTTAAAACACTGTTAAAGAATGGCTGCTCCAGAATCAGTTTCTGATTGTCTCTTGTAAAAGAGGGAGCTATAATTTTAATGCTGCAAGAGGAGGTATATCCTTTACATCTGAGAACCCTACTACTTGTACCATTAATACACAAAGCCTTCATTTTCTGTATTAAGAAGCCAAACGTGTCTCTCATGAGAGAAAAACTGGAAAGGCTCCCTATACTACAGTTTCTTGCACTTCAGAGGCTTTACAGAACTTTTGGTGGTTGTTTTTCTATATCATGATGCATATACATTTTGAGATTTTTAAAAAATCTATTGTGGCTTTATAATCACATGCAACAGAGTCCCTTTGTGTTCCAATGGAAGTAAGAATAAACATTAGCAGATAAAATCATACTACACTGACATTTTGGTTTTTCTAATGCACCAGTGATAAATGCCTGCTACTTTGATAGCATATTTTTAGGGATTTAAAAATTATTTTAAAAAGTTATATTTTCCTATATGTTCTTTCCAATGGCCCAGTTTTAATTGAAAGAACAAATCATTCTAAAATAGAGGAATCTGATCAGAACTGTCTTATTAAACTTTGTCAGTACGTTTTATGATGCACCATGATGCTATTAGGAGGAAAATTTAAAGCACCCAAAAGATATGCACCGTCGTAATAGTGAATAGCAATAGCATTTAGACTTATATATCACTTTATAGTGCTTTACAGCTGTCTCTAAGCAGTTTACAGAGTCAGCAGATTGCCTCCAACAATCTGGGTCCTCATTTTACCAACCTTGGAAGAATGAAAAGCTGAGTCAACCTTGAGCTGGTCAGGATCGAATTCCTGGAGCCCGCAGTACTGCATTTTAACCACTGCACCACTACGGCTTTTTCTGTGGTTATGATGGGATGGGATTATATTCTATATATTATAGCAACTTAACAACACAGTACTTTTGCACAAGAAGGATGTGGAAAAAGCAGCCTTTCTAGGCCCATTCCTTCTCACAAGACTTGACAGGTTACTGCCACATCAGATTAACTGGAAGAACAATAAGACCTTTTTTTTAAATAAAGACTAACACACTTTCACAGGTGGTTGTGTGAGCTTTTGAATTTCATACCATTCTTCCTTGAGATGAATAATGGGGAAAGAGAAAAATATTTCTGGGTTGGGCCCTGTATGAACCTGAGCCCGTTTGCGAGAGCCTTAAGATCCCAACAGAGAAGACTTGTGGGGACCTCTCTGAGTTTGCATCCTGCACCATCCAAAAAGATCTCTGGAATCTGCCAATCGAACCTGGTATGAAGGCTGCAGCAAATGATGGACTTAAATGGGCTCAAGGGCAAAACTGCAAAGATTCGGCAGAAACTCAAAAAGACTGTAAGTAGATCATCCGGAGAATGATGAGAGGGAGACAGCAGGCTGGGTTTCAGATGTTTATTTGGCTTCAGCTCCGGACAGCTGTCTGGCAGAGAAACCCTCGCTTTTATACAGGAGCTGTCAACTGTTTTAACCAATCAGCATAGCGCAATCTCCCGCCGCGAGGGCGGCGACCAATAGCCTTCCGGCAGCCTTTGACAGCTTCCGAGTGCTGTGCCTGCGCGGCTGGGCCGGGGATTCTAGCAGCTGTCAAAGGCAGCCGGCCGAGGCGTGGCGCACATTCAGCAGGCGTTTTGACAGCTAGGAAGCTATCAGCTGAGACCGGCCCTGGCGCATGTGCGATTGCTTGCGGCAGCCTTTTGACAGCTGTCAACTGTCAACGGCTGCCGCGTTTGGGCTCTAATAGTTTAGCCTCGGGTTTCTGAGGCTTCCTGTTGTTGTGGTAACTTAACATCGTGTATAACAGTATACAACGCCCCTTTCCCCCCACGACCCATGAACCTTTAAATAACATTTGTAACTGAACTGTCGGAATAAACATTTTTAACTAAACGGTTGATCGTCGGCGTGCTTCCTGCCCATTCAAAGTCCGTGAGGTAGGTGGGGGGCCGTCTGGCTCTGTTGGAGCAGCGGAGGAGGACCTCCTCCTCCAGGTGTGGAACTCCCGGTGTTTCTTCTGGAGGCGCCTGTGGTGGGGAGCGCAAGTTCTGACATGGTTGCGATATGCCGGGGGTGTCGCCGTTTGGCGGCTCAGGGTTTTCTGGGATGGGGGGTGAGTGCAAGGGGTGGTTTGGAAGACTTCTGGACCGGAGTTGATCTGTGTGTCTACAGAGGAAATGTCCTTTCCCGATGTCTACCGTGTAGGATAGAGGACCAGTTTGATCCAGGATGACTCCCTGGATCCATTTGTCCCTTTCCCCGTAGTTCCTTGTCCAGATGCATTGTCCTTGGGCAAATGTCCTGGACGGGGCCATATGGTCTTCTTCGGCCACCGGCCTGTCAGGGTGCAGTCTGTCTAACTTTGTCACTAGCCGGCAGCCCCAACGCAGCTCTGTGGGGGATTTTCCGGTGGTGGAGCAGGGCGTAGCATGGTGAGCCAGGAGGAACTGTGCCAAGCGGCAGTGCCAATTTTCTGCGATAATCTTGCGGAGAGCGTCTTTGGTGGTCCTCACCATAACCTCTGCTAGGCCATTAGACGAAGGGTGGAAGGGGGCCGACGTGACGTGCCTTATACAGTTGTTCTTGGCAAAGATCTGAAATTCATGAGAGGTAAATTGTGGGCCATTGTCGGAGACTAAGACATCGGGGAGGCCGTGTGTTGCGAAATCCCCCTGAATCCCTGAATGGTGGCAGCAGTCGTTGTGCTGGAAACCGGGAGAACCTCCAACCACTTGGAAAAACTGTCCACTACAATGAGGAAGACCTGCCCCTGGAAGGGGCCAGCGAAGTCAATGTGGACCCGGGAGCATGGATTCCGGGTCGTTTCCCATTTGTGAATGGGAGCCTGGGGGTGTGCTGGTCAGGTCTGCTGGCATAAATAGCAGCCAGCTACATGTGTTTCTATGTCCTTATTGATGGCTGGCCGCCAGACATAACTGCGGGCCAAGGCTTTCATTTTTACGATGCCTGGGTGCCCGTCGTGCAATGTGTGCAAAACCTTGGGTCTGTGCAGGGGTGGCACAACCACCCTGCTGCCCCAAAGTATGCAGCCCAGGTGGGAGGTCAATTCGTTGTGCCTCGTGAAATAGGGTTGAAATTCTGTGCCCAGGCTAATGGCCTGCCACCCTGAAGAAACCCACGCCAGTACCCTGCTGAGGGTTTTGTCGTTGCCAGTTGTGGCAGCGATGTCTTTTGCTGTTAAAGGGCACTCAAGGAGCTCCTGGATGGCTAAGATGTGGCCGGCCGGGGCTGGGTCTGGGTCTATGTGGGGTAGGGGCAGTCTACTGAGGCCGTCTGCGTGGCACATTTGCCAACCCGGCTTGTAAACCAAATGGTAAGAGTAAGCAGAGAGGAATGTGGTCCATCGCAGCATCCTGGGGGAGAGAATTTGGGGGGTTTGCCGGTCCCAGGTGAATAGCCCTAGCAAGGGCTTGTGGTCAGTGAATATCGTGAATGGGCGGCCATATAGGTAATTGTGGAATTTTTTAATGCCCGCTACGATTGCCAGTGCTTCTTTATCGATCTGGCCATAGTTCCTTTCAGCTTTGGAAAGGGTCCTAGAGTAATAGGCAACAGGCGCCTGTGTCCCGTCGCTTAGCAGGTGGCTCAAAACTGCTCTGATCCCATACGGGGATGCATCGCAAGCTATGCAGAGGGGTTTATCCTCTCTGTAATGGGAGATGGTTGTATTACTTGAAAGCAACTGTTTGAGTTTTGTGAAACTATCTTTGTGGGCTGATGTCCACTGCCATAATGCTCCTTTGTCAAGTAACCTATGGAGAGGTTCCGCTATTGTTGCCTTCCTGGGGAGAAAGGCATGGTAAAAATTCAAGAGCCCAAGGAATGCTTGGAGCTCTGTTTTGTTTTGGGGGGCTGGGGCAGCCCTGATGGCTAGGAGTTTTGAATTAGTGGGGTGGATTCCTTGGGAGTCTATCCTGTAACCCAGAAATTCCATGGATGGAACCCCTATGGAGCATTTCTCTCGGTTGAGCTTTAACCCTGCACTATGAAATCTGGTTAGCACTTCATGCAGTCGGGTTGCTAATGTGCTCTCGGATTCCCCCGCGATGAGGATGTCATCGAAGTAGGGGCAAACCCCCGGAATTCCCTTCAGAGTTCTTTCCATGACTTCCTGGAAGATGCCAGGAGCCACTGAAATGCCGAATCGGAGGCGGGTTACTTTGAAAGCCCCGCGGTGTGTGATGATAGTTTGGGCGTCAGCTGTTTCCCTAGTGACAGGAAGCTGGAGGAACGCATGTGCCAGTTCGAGTTTGGCAAAAATGGAGCCAGAGCCTATTTCAGACAGGACGTCCTTAACGGCGGGGACTGGGTAAGCGTGGGGGTTCAATGCGCGGTTGAGGGTCGCTTTATAGTCCACGCAGATTCTTACATCCCCGTTAGGCTTAACAGGTGTCACTATCGGGGTTTCCCAGGTTCCTCCGTCCGTGGGTTCTAGAACCCCTAGGGCAACTAGGCGGTCTAGTTCGATCTCAATTTTTTGTTTGAAAGCGAAGGGGACCCTCCTGGCTTTGATTCTGATAGAAGCGACCTCAGGTTTGAGCTTGAGGTCTATCGGGGGGCCTGTGTATTTGCCTAATGTCCCATCGAAAACGACAGCGAATTGTTTGCAGACGTTTTCCAGGGTTTGCGACTAGATGCGGTTTGTTCCTTCTAAACTGATGCCCAAAGCCTCAAACCAGTCCAGGCCGATGAGGCTGGCCCGGGTTCCTTCGGTGACCTGGGCCGTGAGGTGCCCCTGAAACTTTTTGAATCCTACTCTCAGCTTGGCCTGCCCCTTTAAGCTTATGGGAGCTCCTTGGAAGTCAGCGAGTAGGATTTGGGAGGGCTGGAGGGGAATATGGCGGTGGCTTTGAGACCTGATTCCCTGGACGGTGTCCCAGGATATGATGGAAACGGAGGACCCTGAGTCCACCTCCATCTCACATGGGACCCCCTGGATCTTAACCCAGATCTTTATTTTGGGTTTTAAGTGATGAATTGCTAGGGGCGACTGGCTGGAGAGGATGGATAGCACTGAGGGTTGTGGGGCTTTTTGGGGTGGGCGGGAAAACTTAGTCCTACCTGACAGAATAGCCTCAAGATCGTGGAGGGTCTCCCGGTTTTGGCTGCGGCACACGGAGCGGATGTGCCCGGTCTTCCCGCATCCATGACACTTGGCATTCCTGAAATGGCAGGTGGTCCTCGTGTGGGCCCCACCGCAGCTAGCACACCTGAGACTTGCACCTGAGGGGTTGGGGTTTGGGCTTGCACCCTCTGGCTTGGTCGGTCTACGGTTTCCCTCTCGGCCTGCAGCCATCCTATTAAATCTTGGAATGATCGCATCCACCCCGGTGTCGTCCTCAAGGTCCCCGATGTCGAGCTCTCTGGCCTGATGGACCGAACCGCTGGTGCCGCATCCCGATGAGGACGAGTCTTCGCGATGGCTGTCTTCGTATGCCATGATCTCCAGAGTGACTTCTGCGAGATTCATCGTAGGCTTAGCCACCAGCTTCCATTGAAGCCGCTCGTTTTGAAGTCCAGCGATGATCTGGTCTTGGACGCGGTCCTCAAGGTCTGGAAATTGGCATCTGCGGGCAGCTTGATGGACCCCCGCAATGAATGCTGTAGCTGATTCGCCCGGTTAATGACAACGGCGAGTGAAGTTGAGCAGTCAGTACAATTCTGACCACCTGGGCATGAAGTGCTTGCTGAGGCGTTCAGTCAGCTCAGCATACGGAATAGTGGCAACCAGTTCCAGGCTGCAGAGTCCCACAGCAATGTCATAGACGGCCAGTCCGCTGAGGCAAAGTAATGCCGCGGCCTTGTGGCAGTCTTCCGTGATTTTGTTCACGACGAGGTACTCTTTGACCTGCCCCCAGTGCGACTCCCATCCCTTGGGGTGACGGATGTCAAGCTCCCTGATGTGCCTGAGGTTGGCCATTCTGACTGGGTCCACGGTATAGTTGAGCAATTGAAGGACTCCCTTTGCCCTCAGCCAGCAACTTCAGCAGTGACCACAGCGGCTGGAGGGATCAGTACTCCTTCTGCTCGTGACTTAGCTCAGTGACTAGCTCTGTGTACCGCAAATCCCACCTTCGTCGCCAGGTAGATCATCCGGAGAATGATGAGAGGGAGACGGCAGGCTGGGTTTCAGATGTTTATTTGGCTTCAGCTCCAGACAGCTGTCTGGCAGAGAAACCCTTGCTTTTATACAGGAGCTGTCAACTGTTTTAACCAATCAGCGTAGCGCAATCTCCCGCCGCGAGGGCGGCGACCAATAGCCTTCTGGCAGCCTTTGACAGCTTCAGAGTGCTGCGCCTGCGTGGCTGGGCCGGGGATTCTGACAGCTGTCAAAGGCAGCCGGCCAAGGCCTGGCACGTATTCAGCCGACGTTTTGACAGCTAGGAAGCTATCAGCTGAGACCGGCCGTGGCGCATGCGCGATTGCTTGCGGCAGCCTTTTGACAGCTGTCAACTGTCAACGGCTGCCGCGTTTGGGCTCTATTGGTTTAGCCTCGGGTTTCTGAGGCTTCCTGTTGTTGTGGTAACTTAACATCGTGTATAACAGTATACAACAGTAAGCCTTTTCTGTCTGCTTTGCTGGTTCGTTGATGGATGTTGGATCTTTTCTTTTCTCGCACATAGAAATTTGGGCCGAGGGATATCCTGATGAAAAGCTAAGCTTCTGGTAGCAAGAGGCATTCTTGTGACAATTCTACTTTTCCAGAAGGTCCTTTGCTTCTTACTCTTGAAAACTAGTAGGGATCACTAAGAATCAGGTAATAGTCCTTGACTTACAACGATTTGTTTAGAGACCGTTCAAAGTTACCACAGCATTGGAAAAAAGTGACTTATGACTGTTTTGCACACTTTGCAGCATCCCCCATGATCACGTGATCAAAATTCAGATGCTTGGCAACTGGTTCATATTTATGACGGTTGAAGTGTCCCAGGGTCATGTGATCACATTGTGTGACCTCCTGACAAGCAAAGTCAGTGGGGAAGCCATATTCATTTAAGAACAGTGTTACTAACCTAGCAGCTGTAATGATTCACTTAACAACTGTGGCAAGAAAGATCATAAAATGAGACAAAACTCACTTACCATATTCTGGAAGTTGAAGTCCCCTTGTCTTAAAGTCTCCAAGCTTGAAAAAATACCCTGATCTAGACAGTGCCGGTACAAAATGGCCCATCACCAACATAGCATGAAATTCTCAGAAGTTATGAAATGGGAGTTACACACAACTAATTTTCAACCACAGCAGCACAACTGAGGAAATTAATCTGTTTGAAATCAAGGAATTTTCCCTCTCCAAGTTCAGTTGCTGTCTAAATTCACCAGTTGAAAATCCCCAGGCCGCGGGATCCCATGAACATAATAGGAAACCTGTGGCTACTTTCCTGAGAGTGTCTGGCTGGATCAGATGCTTCATTTGCTAGGACTATTTATTTCTCTCTACCAATATTTGGAGTGAGAGCAGCTGTGATCTGCTTGCACGTGTGGCTTGCTCCCCTACCTTAGGGAATGTGTATATCTTGTCAGGTGTGCACTGAATGAGAGGTGTCTCTACAGGAGCTGTTATCAGTTTGGCCAACACTATTTACTCCTTTAATTTAATTCTGGGATGATCCATCCATTCCCTTTTGAAATGTCAGCTCCTTTCTATTTTTGCAGAAGTCAGATGTCAAAACCGATTAAGCCACAGGAAATCCTCCAAACATCAAGCCAAATAACTACCTTGAATCTTACAATCATTTACGCACCTCTAAAGGAAGCCCCATTGTTGTTACCTATCCTGTCAGGAGAATCCAGGCTTTTTCCACCACAAATAAACTGAATATGAGCCTGGAGACAAATTGTCCTTCTGAAAGAAGCGTTCAGCATACCTTTTGCAAGAATCAGCTCACCTTCCTGGCACAGAATCCTTTCACATATGTGGCTGTGGTTACAGATTATCATAAATAATTTGGACAGGGGACTCTAGAACAGACATGTCAAACTTGTGACATCATGTGACATTGTGCAACATATCAGGATGGTTTTGTCATTGTTGGCAATGGTGTGGGCGTGGCTTCCAGATGATGTGTCTGGCCCATGGGTCGGCAGTTTGACACCCCTGCTCTAGATAATCACATACAGGCACCCCTTGACTTACAACCATTCCTTTAGTGACCTTTCAAAGTTACAATGGCACTGGGAAAAAGTGACTTGCAACTGTTTTTCACACTTACACCCATTGCAGCATCCCTGTGGACACGTGATCAAAATTTGGATGCTTGGCAACTGACATGTACTTAGAACAGTTGCAGTGTCTCGGGGTAATGTGATTTATTTATTTTTTTGTGACCTCCTGACAAGCAAAGTCAATGGGGGAAGCCAGATTCACTTAAGAACTGTGTTACTAACTTAACAACTGTAGTGATTGAAGTAACAGGTGTAGCAAGAAAGGTTGTAAAATGGGGCAAAATTCACTTAACAGCTGTCTCGCTAGCAGTGGAAATGTTGGGCTCAACTGTGGTTGCATGTCGGGAACCACCTGTATATTGTTTCACTTGTGAAATATAAAAGCTAATTTTGGAATAAATGTGATGGCAGAAAAATAAACAGGTACGTGAACCAGGGCCGGTCTTGACTATCCAACCATCCATCTACCTGAGCATTAAATAAAGATGTTGCAGAGACCACCATCACTTTAGGTGGATTTTGGCCTATCGGTACAACCCAGGGGATGACACATGGAGTGCATGTGCTGCTACCTGTGTGACTTGACACCCTCTGATTGAGTGATTTGGGATCTCAGCCCTGAATGAAGGTCTATTGTCCTCACTCATGCAAAGCAAAAACTGTTCTATTCTATATTTGGGGGTTTGAAAGGCCACCTGTCACTCCTAAGAGTGGCTAAGGCACCAGACGAGGAACCGGGAGACTATGAGTTCTAGTCCTGCCTGAGCCATGAAAGCCAATTGGGTGACTGGGTCAGTCACTTTTTCTCAGTCCAACTCACTTCGCAAGGTTTTTGTGCATAAAATAGGAAAAGGAAGGAATATAGGTCTGTTTGCTGCCTTATTTATAAAAATAATAATAAAGGCAGGATAAAAATAAATAAAGTCATTGTCTTCAATTGTTTCGTTGAAAGTTCTGGGTTATTTGGATCAGGCAAGCCAAAACCTGACAGTTCATTCATATGAGTAGCTTCTACATCTTGCAGAAAACTTGCCACTAAGTTAATTATATTGATGCCTTGCACAATGTTGTAATAAAGGGAGACTTGTCAGCCCTGCTCTCTAAAAGAAGCATGCTCTTATGACTGCTTGAATTCTCCTTTATTACTCAAGTATTCTGCATTTCTTTTCAACTAAAAGTATTATGAAATCCCAAAGTGTAGAAATTAATAGAAGTTCAGATGCATATAAAAATATGCAAATGTATACTTGTGGGAAAAAAGCCATGTATTTGGATATACTATTTCAAAAAAAAAAAAGAAACAAGAAAGAACATTTCACTACTATAATGAAATTATTTTTTGCCAAGCCACTGAGTATTCAGATTTACTTGCTTGTTTGTTCCATACACAATCTATGGATGATTTATTATCAAAGAACTCAAGTGAATTGGGTCTCCCCAGCCCTTAGCTTTATCCTCATAACACTCTTGCAATTGAGGTTAGGCTGAGAGATAATGGTTGCACTCAGCTGCTATTATACGGAAAAACCAAAATTATAAGTTTATCGTGAGTGAGGAATAAACTTATTCAGGCTCCAGGTTCTGCTAGACTCTTCCTTCCAGTGGGATTAGCTAGATGAACCAGAATAGTCCCAAACAAGTCTAGAGAAGTAAAACACTAGGGGTGACATGATAGCTGTATTCCAGTATTTGAGAGGCTGCCGCAAAGAGGGGGGGGTCAACTTATTTTCCAACGCACCAGAGGGCAGGACAAGAAACAATGGGTGGAAAGCGATCAAGAAGAGAAGCAACCTGGAATTAAGGAGAAACTTCCCTACAGTGAGGACAATTAACCAGTGGAACAGCTTTGCCTCCAGAAGTTGTGGGTGCTTCATCCCTGGAGGCTTTTAAGAAAAGACTGCTTGAGCAGGGGGTTGGACTAGAAGATTGATTGATTGATTTAGACTGTATGGATCTGGCTTATTTCTATTTAGTAGGCAAAAGAGAAATAGTTTCTAAAGAGAGCGTTGTACTGCTATAAGCATGGAAGAGAGTTTTGCTATGAAAAGAATGCTCTGACCACTTCATACATTTTTAAAAGTAAGTGAATCCTTTCTGCCTCTAAAAGGAACCAGTGAATGTCTATCAGGCTCTCTCTTCCTCTCACTCTCAAAATCTAGAGGAAAAACCTAGCAAAATGAAAATCTGTCCCTCTAAAGTGGGCAGCAAACCAGACCCGATTTACACCAATCTGCATATTCGTAATTAAAGCGAGATTAGATCTTATAGCCATTCTTGGGGGGGGGGAAGGCAGGAGGCGTTGGGGGTAAGGGAAGGATTAATGCTTTTCTGATGTGAGACCAGGGCTTTTTTTGTCATAGAACGCTCAGAACGGAGTTCCGGCACCTTTTTTGGATGGAACTTGTAGGGTAGGCAAGGCGGGTTGTATGACATGTGTGAGTTCCAGCACCTTTTTCTTTTACAAAAAAGCACTGTGTGAGACTATCTAAGAAAATAGCTCAATCATCTCAAATTATGCCATATGGAGAAGAGCATGACTTCTCTCCCCAAACTTCTGGAACAAGTTGTTTGATCAAAATATAAATATAAATAACACATAAATCTATGAAACTTTTCAATCTGGTGTAGGTATCTAACCCTGAGGCCAAAATGAGAAAATATGTTTTGTGATGTCATGATGCACTGGGGTGTTGCACACTAGTAGGTAAGGAGTGGACTTTGTGCCAGGATAATGTGAGGCATATTTTGGCAATTACAGTATCTCTCTACCTGTTCTCCTTCTGCCCCCAAAACTGATATCTTCTGATCCTTTCCCAAGTCAGAATAGCTGCTCTGTCATTGATGGATTCTTTTCTTTACTATTGTTCCTGAAGGATGAAAAATCAGCTCAAATGTTATCCACATAAAGAAAGATCCATTCTGCTTAGTTCAGATATGATAGCCCAGGCTTCATAAGAAGATCTTCATAAGAAGATTCTTCTGCTGCTTGGCACACATTCCAAATTTTACCCAAACTTATTGTCACCTAGGAACGAAGAAACAAATCAATGTTTATCCATTTATCCACTCACCTCCTCGAGATCATTCATCAGGGGTAGGATGTGATTGTATCCTCAGCTTTGCAAGCAACCACCCTACTGCACACAAAGGAAGCTGTATCCAGACCCTCTTCAGAAGGGTCAAGACACACTGCAACACCACAGCATTAAGAAAAGCAGAAGAGAAATGACTGCTTGACATCTTTCTCCATAATAGCTATCCAAAAAACTTTATATTCCAACACACAGCACCCAAACCACAACACACCACATAGCCAACCACCAAACAAAAACTAATCCTAGCATACACAAAAGGGGTGTCAGGAATGACAGACAGAATTCTCCAACCCCTAGGAATAGCAATAACCCACAAACCCACACTCTACCAGGAATTATCCAGAACCAAAGACAAGATGCAAAAAGATGAAAATAAACTGTAATGATTGCAACCACTTCTATGTGGGACAAACATCACCTCAATTAAAAACCAAGATCCATGAACACCAGCTAGCAGTCAAATGCCATGATCCCAAATCCTTAATCTCTACCCACACCTGATGTAACTTCTCCATCACAAGACCCATCACAAGCCTCTCACTGATGACTCACACTTAACTCATCACAAGACCCTCACTTGACACCCACACCTGAAGCCCTTATAAACAGAACACTGACACAGATATCCCCTAAACACCACTGAAGTTGTTACCTACAACCAACCCACAAGCTGGGAAAACAAACTTTCACCCTCATGTAATTCTAGGTACAATTGATCTTGACAGACAACAGGAAGAGATGCTGCTGCCTAGGGAACCAATCAGATAAGGGGGTAGAACTTGCAAGGCCATGGTGACGCAGTGGTTAGACTGCAGTGTTGCAGGCTAATTCTGCCGACTGCCAGCAGTTTGATTCTGACAGGCTCAAGGTTGACTCAGCCTTCCATCCTTCTGCGGTCAGTAAAATGAGGACCCAGATTGTTGGGGACAATATGCTGACTCTGTAAACTGCTTAGAGATGGCTGTAAAGCACTATGAAGCAGTATATAAGTCTAAGTCCTATTGCTATTGCTTAACGGTCAGAGAAAGAAATTTAGGAAGGATCCACCCTAATGGATCAGGCTGTTAAAAGCAACAGTGGGGGATTTGTACTTTCAGACTTGCAAAATTCTGTTAATGTAGCATTGACAAGCAAGTAGAATTAGCTCATCTGGCTGAGTTTCCTGCCTGGTTTACCTGGCAGGGCTGACAAGATGATGGTTGTGACTGTACAGTTAAAGCCTGCCTGCGTTTGTCATGCACCATGATGCATATGTAAGGGAGGTGGTGGCACAAGCTGCACAATAACTTTGACTTTTTTTACTCCTTCCTGTGGACACCCTGTCCCTTTATTTTTGTTGCTTTCTGCCTTTTGTATTGAGAGAACTGAATAATCCCTTCACTAGAACTGATAACAAGTTGAGTAATTTTTTTTTGTTTTTGCTGTTCTTACTGGCATGTATTTTACAGTTTGTCTAGATGTCTTCAAAGGGAGGAAAGCCTGAAACCGAGTCCCATGGCAGTGCCATTTTCTCCTCCGTCATCTGACAGAAATGATGAAAGAGGAAAGTTTTATCTTAAACGAATGAATAAAACATGAGCGATGCATTTGAAAGAATTAGATTTGATGGGTGTGCTCCAAATCCCTGCTGATACAATTCCAGCTAGAACGGATAACACGGGTAACACGACTTCCCAATTAGAAGAGGGGAAATGCTATTGAAAATGTTCTAATGAAAAACCTTTAAAAAGTTAACTGAGCACTGTAGTCACTAAGCCTATACATTAGGAAACATGATCACACTGGATCACTGAAGATTTAGAAAAAGATTATTCCCATTGCTTCTCTAGACTTCCTTGTGTAAGGCATTTGATCTGTCTGCAGATATTTATTTACAAGAGGGCGCATTAAATTTTCTTTGGTTTTGGGAACAGGTCCAAATAGCCTTAGGTCTTCCATTCAAAGGTTTTGAGATTCACAGTTAAGATATATCCTTGGAAGAGCTCAGTCAGCTTAAGGTAAAGCTTATGGTCGCTGTGAATGGATTGTGCATGCATTTTGTTCTTATTTGACACATTTTTTTGTCTTGCAGATTGCTAGATTTTTTGCCAATGCTTTTTTTATTATTATTATTATGATGGATTGGGATTTGGGTTCTCCTGTCCTAACCAACCCGTTAGTTGTAAGATTAGCTGCTATATTATTTTAATAAGTATCATGAGCATCAGAGAAAGATATTAGTTCTGATTATTCCAGGAAGACTATGGAGGACATAGTCGTGCTTCTTCTAGGCTAAAAAGCTGGTTGGAAAAAGCAATGCTCAGTTATGTAGAATCGTCAAACTATCTTATGGAAATGCAATGTTCCTTTTTATAGCATCTCTCAAAGCGTTTTTGTTCTTTACCATATTATACAATGTTCATATCTGCCTAAAAAAAAAGAGAGAGAATATTCCCACGATGCAGATTTTTTTTAGCACAACTTCATTCATGGGGAGGGGGAAATCCATGGGCTGACTTAAAAAAAAAAAGTACCGTAGCTAAAGCATCTGTGAAAGCCATCAAATTTTTAAATTCTAAAATTAATTTAGAGTTAATTTAACCTCTTTTTTAAATTTTTCAGTCCCATTATTTTTCCATCCTGTCTAACGTTTAATCCCTTTCCTCCAATGCTGACTGCTGAAATTGGCATGGCTTGGATTTATCTGCTAGCTGGCCTGCCCCTATAAAAACTTATTTTTCTCTGGAGCTTGGGGCAGAACCAAGACTTTTGCTATTAGTAATTGAAGAGGGTTTGGGTTGTAGTTATTGGTTGTCCTATTCTCTGATTTCTGTTTCATTGATTCAACAGATGTTTGAAATGCAACATCCCTTTTTGGGCTCTAAGCTTTGCTTTCAGCTAGAACCAGGGTGAAGGTCTTTGTTGCTGGTAGTTGAAGGGCTCTAGCTTGTTTAACAACTGTGCTGATATGTGGACTTTGATCCTTCCTTCAAGCCTGGAGAGAAGAATTGCCATTAAAGAGTTTCTTTGGGGTGCAATCTTGCTTTTTGCTCTAGGTAAATACATTTACTCAGCCGCCTAGGCAGAGTAGTCTTGCTGCATTAGCTCAGTTTTGGATGATTTTATAGAATAACAGAGTTGGAAGGGATCTTATGGGTCATCTAGTCCAACCCCTATGCACAAGCAGGAGATCCTACACCATTTCTGACAGAGGGCAGTCCAGTCTCTTCTTGAAAGCTTCCAGTGATGAAGCTCCCACAACCTCTGAAGGCAAACCGTTCCACTGGCTGATTGTTCTCACTGTCAGAAAATGTATCCTTATTTCTAGTTAGAATCTCCCCTTGATCAGTTTCCATCCATTATTCCTTGTCTGGCTTTCAGGCAAGGAATTTTGCTCCAGCTTCTGACCCATTCTCTTTGAGTAAAGAAAAGGAAGGAATCTCACTGAATGATTCAGGTGAACTTGAAAAGGAGTGTCATATTCAAGGAAATCTATGCAAAGGAATTTGCTCAGCAAACCTCTAATACCAGGTATTTCTCTATATGTTCAGACTCCTCATACAGAAACTCAGATGGCTCTGAAGTTAAATAGGACATAAGTGATAGATGAGAATTCAGCAGTTTCTTAAAATCACATAGGGCGTGGTGGGCAACTATGGCCTCTTTATGACCTGTGGACTTTTACTCCCAGAATTCCTGAGCCTGCCATGCTGTTGAAGTCACAGGTTGTAAAGTTGCCCACTTCTGACCTAGAGTATCTAAACTCTGCTTGCTAATATAAGACATTGACACTGGTGGAATATATAGAGCATTGGGTCTCCAAGTAACATCTGATATCATACCTTCACTGAGAAAAGTGCCATTGCTAGCTGTGCCTGATTGGTAGCATGGAACCCAGAATCAGCCTCCAGAATCCTGGTGGAAATCTTCTGCTGAGCAAAGGAGTGCAGGCATAGCTTTTTAGGAGGTACCCATTTGAGGAAGACAATGTGGATTTTTAAAATGTTAAATAAGAAAAAGGTCGTACCCTTGGATCATGGTGTCATTTAAAATATAGTATGTTGATGTAAGCTAACACCTGTGAAGTCCTAATTTTGGTTATACACACTTGGGCAATTAGGAACTGTAAGGATTCCTTCAACGGAAAAACAACTTTGATGAAAAATTTGCATCAGCTTTCATGCCTCCCTCTAGAGTGAGATGGGGCTATGTAAAGTTTATTAGGAGGCAGAAAAGGAGTACTGAGTTAAAAGCTAAGCATGTGTTAAAGGGCAAGTAGCTGTAAATACCTGTTGCTCTCTAAGAGGCATAAATTATTTGTTGAAACTGCCCTTCATGAAGGAATTATGTTCCATCTTCCATGCTGAGAAAAAAGCGGGTGTAGCATATCATAATCAATGCCAGGCAAAAAAAGGGATATAAAACTTTCCCCTGTCTAAAGAGGAGACATGAAACAGAAAAGAACATGTGTCTTCATACTTGGAGGTAGGCCATCACCTTAGAATGTCCTGGAGAAGGAGTAATTATGAAACTTCTTTTCAGACCAGTTGTACCCAAAGAGCCGTAGGAATTATAACGATCCTATTTGGATCCCAGTAGCTAACAATGAAAAGCCTTGGCTAAGGGAAAAGATTAATCTAGACTAGAGCAATCTAGTAGACTTTCTCCTAGATTCCATTCTGGTTTTGGGGTTTTTTTTTGAAAAATTTTATTGAATGTACACTTAAAAACAAAAGTGGACATGTTACAACTTCCCTGGCTACAACCCTGCTATTAGTATTACCTTATGTAACAAAGGGAAAAACAGAAAAGAAAAATGCATTCTATGACGGGACAGAATATGACAAAACGTACATATAACATCTGGTAAACAATCTTTCAGTCGTCTACATTGTAAATAAATATTTTTCAATTGTGTCCTGATATAGGTGCTAGTAAAAAGTCTCTGCATTATCAACTAATCAATCGGTAGTCATCTCAGCGTTCCTCCTTAACTCTAGCCATTCTCAGGGTAAAATTTCCCCTTCTCAACATAATAGAGATTCTTATATCTCCCAAACTAGCCAGAAGGAAGCCAGAAGGAAAACTAGCCAAAAGAAAGACCCCACCATATTTTGAACCCAAGATATGGAGCATGGGCACTCCCAGTCCAAATGCAAACAGGGGGCACACAATCAGAGGTCCAGTCTCCTTAAAGTGGAGTTTGTTGCACAGAAATATCAGGCCCAGCTAATCTGAAACAAAACTGCTGTAGTACTTGATCCTTTATCATCACAAATATTTATGTTCCCCTTTCCAGATCAAGGTTGTTGTTTTTTTAACACACCTGGGGATCTGTTTTTGAAGCAGATGAATTCATTTAAGCTGAGCTGCTTTATGAGGTTGGCTGGAGATTTTAATGCCAGGGTGGAGAATTGTAATTTCAGCAGCTCTGGAAGCTGATCAAGAGGACTTTTTTTCTTTCTTTCTAATGTATCAATTGTAAAATGGGCGTACTAATCAACGTGGAGTAGAGTTCCCTAGGCCTCTATACAAAAAGAAAATTATTGTATACTGAATGGGAAAAGGCCTAGCAAAGTAAATAGGTATTTTATATTTGTTACACCAGGGGGAACCTGTGTGGCAGAGGGCCAGGCCATTTGCTTATACAATGGCTACCTTGGTTTATAAACTTTTAAACTTTTTGTCAGTTTAAAGTTTCATATATTCAAGTTTGGCATCTTCGCAGTATATTTGATGAAGCAGGGTTTATCTGTCCTGGACAAAGCCGACTATATGAGATCGTCTTCTATAACTTTAAATCAAGCAAAGGTGACTCCTGCTGTCAACAGTTTCATCAGATGCAGGGAAGCTTTAGGTAAAATTTACTGACAAAACTAATTATTCTTTTAAACATTACTTGTATGGAAATGTTAATTGGATTGCAATTTTTTTTTTATTGAAAAGTTTTAAAATACAATTTTCCTTTAAAAAAAACCCCCTTCCCCCTCCCTCCTCCCCCCCTACCTCCCCCTCTCCCTCCCTCCCTCCTCCCCCCTATCTCCCCCCCTCCCCCCCTCCCCCCCGACTTCCCAGAGCTGAATACAAGGTATATGTATAAAAAGAGAGAAAAAAAGGCAAACATAAACAACCATGTAGTAACAACTATAAATTCTAAAATCCATCACTCTCTAGCTTATATAAGATAAACCAAACCTTGGCAATATTAAATATATATAGAAAAACTAAAATAAAAAAAGAAACACTTTCTAGCTTATATAGAATAAAACAAACCTTAATAATATTAAATATACATTAAAAACAAGAAAACAAAACCCCAAAATAGAAAGAAAAAAAAACAGAAAAAAAAAGGAAAGAAGAATTATTCAAATACTATATAATACTTCTCAACCTATACTTATCCTAAATAAACTCCATTCATTTTGTCCATTCCATGATATGGCGTTCTTACAAATAATCTTTCAAATTGACCAAAATCTTCGCCACCTCAACCAAATCAGAAAACTTTAAAGTCCACTCTTCTGTAATCGGCCGTTCCTCTTCCAGCACATCTATAATTATTCCAAACAATAAAAAAAATTGCGAACAGAACTTTAACCTCCATTTGGAAATCTTCTATATATTCCACCAAACTTTAATCCAAAAAAAACCTCACCCTATCCACAAAACCACCACATATATATATATATATATATATATATATATATATATATATATTGCGTCTACACCCAAATCTTTTCCCACCTCCCATACTTGACTATGAGTACGTCGTAGAAATTCCATAGACTTCTGCAAATCCTGCTATTTTCTCTTCTTAGATCGTTTTGCAGCAGCACGCGTCACCCTCTGTTCTATAGAATCCTCCGACGAAGTTGTATCTTGATCTCGCCCAACACCATTGTCTTCTATCTGACCACCTTCGACCTCTTGATGCACTCCTTCTCCAGATCCCTTTTCAGCTTCCAGAAGTGTTAATGGCGTTGCATTTAAAACATTATTATAGAAATCACGCGCTTGCATCACAGTAACCAGACGGTACCTTTTACCTTCGTGCGTCACCATCAACCCAGCTGGGATCACCCATCTAAACCTTATATCTCGTTGCTTGAGCTCTTGCACAAGAAATGTAAAATCCTTCCTTCTCCTTAAAATCTTTGGAGGAATTTCTTTTAAGACCAAAACTTCTTGATTAGCAATCACAACTTTAGTATCATAAGCAGCTCGTATAACTTCATCTCTAGTTTCCCTTTTTGCAAAATATACCACCACATCTCTAGGCAACTTTCTCTGTCTAGCAATCCATGAATTCACACGGAACACTTTATCCATGCCTCCTTTTATTTCAGATGCTGGCTGTTTCAACACTACTTCAAAAGCCTCAGAAACCAGCTGCTTTAGATCTTCCTTGGTATTCTCCTTTAAGCCTCTAACTCTAATGGCAAACTGCATCTGGTAATATTGAGCAAGACTCAGTTCTTTTTCCACTTTATCTTCATTCTCCAATACTTTTGCTTCTAATATAGCATTCTTTTGAGTCAAATCTTCTAGCTTTTCCTCCAATTCTTCCACACAGCGAGCCACTTTACACACTGAAGACAAGATGTCTGCCTTCATCACTCTGAACTTCTGTTCCATCCTCTCCTCCATTCTCTCCTCCAATTTCTCCAATTTCTCCTCCATCTGTACAAATCTATCATTAATTGATTCCAAAATTACCTGGGCATGTTTTTCAAGAGCATCTTGTAAGTCCTTTGATGTCAATACATCAGGAGGATGCAGCGCCTGCAGTAATGATTGTTGCACAGGAGAAGTTCCAGCACTCCGAAGAGTTTTAAGGGGTGGTTTAGCCGCCATCTTTTACCAAATGTGACGCACTTTCACTTCAGATTTATAATTCAAAAAGAGTCCATCAAGCTGGAGAGTAAAATATCACCTTTTCCTCTTGTATCGCTCTGCCTGCTCCTTTAATCCATAGTCATTCCTTCAGGCAGGGGTGGTCGCAGACGCCTGGCTCTGCTCCAAGAAATCAGGAGCAGAGGCGCCGGCCAGCTGGGAGCAGCCCAGGCTACGGGGGAGTTCAATCCTTCAGCCGCCCAAGCCATAAGCTCAGGCGGCCCTGGAGAACTCTACCCCTACCTGGGAGCTCGCCCCCTCCTCTTCTCCCAAGGAGGGGGCTTCAAATTCGCCCGAACAGCTGATCGGCGCTGTTTCGGGCGAAAAAACAACAGCTGAGCCGCGGGCAGCCCGGGAAGGCTGTCTCCATCACCGCGGAGCCACCGGAAGTCCAATTGGATTGCAATTTTTATTTTTCCCCCTAAAATCTAAAATAATAATATAGTACTATATTTATAAAATATAAAAATAAGTTATATCAATATCAGAATCAATGAGACGATCAATAACTTTTATCGGAGAGAAGTATGCAATAAGGCTGTGCCATGCTACGGACTTCATCTGGATAAAAGTATTTCAGACTGCACAGGATCACAGAGTGGGAACTTCTATGGCTATTAAAGCAGCCGGGTCATGGAGATGCTACAAAGAGGTTTCTCTGTAGCATCCCACACATTCCAAAGCACCTCTTTGAAGTTAAATCCAAAGTATTGCAAGCCGTGGTGTAGAGCTGCATTTTCTCCTCTCCTTTATTTTCTGTTTTTGGAATCTTTAAAATGTTCCACGTAGTGAGAATTACGCTTTGGCTTATGCAGGTAAGTATAGAGCAGTCTTTTTTCAAGATAGTATTTTGTCAACAAAAGTGCGTATAGTCAGGGCTATGGTCTTCCCAGTTGCAATGTATGGCTGTGAAAGTTGGACCATAAAAAAGGCTGAGTGCCAAAGAATTGAGGCCTTTGAGCTATGGTGCTAGAGAAGACTCCTGCGAGTCCCTTGGACTGCAAGGCGATCAAACCAGTCAGTCCTAGAGGAGATCAAACCTGACTGCTCTTTAGAAGGCCAGATCCTGAAGCAAAAACTCAAATACTTTGGCCACCTAATGAGAAGGACGGACGCACTGGAGAAGAGCCTAATGCTGGGAAAGGTTGAGGGCAATAGAAGAAGGGGACGACAGAGAATGAGGTGGCTGGATGGAGTCACTGAAGCAGTAGGCATTAAATAAATAAATAAATAAATAAATAAATAAATAAATAAATAAATAAATAAATAAACCTTTATTGTCAAAGTACAACATGTGTACATTGAGATTAGCTGAGCCTCCCCCCCCCATGCTCTCTCCCCCCAACACACAGTGACAACAAACCCTCCATCCCACCACACTATGTGAACCAACTACACCACACACCGGCCTCCCAAGTCAATTCTGCATAAGATTATGTCCCATTTAAAAGCCTAACAGCCCACAGATAAAAGCTATTTTTCAGCCTGTTGGTACGGCTGGCTATATTCCTATATCTCCTACCGGATGGTAGGAGAGTAAAAAGATACCATCCAGGGTGTGAGTCATCCCTGAGAATCTTCCTCACTCTTCCAAGGCAACGAGCCCTGGCGATGTCATCCAGTGGTGTCAGGGAACAGCCCACAATGTCTTGTGCTGTGCTCACTACCCTCTGTAATACTTTCCTATCTGCGGCTGTCAGACCAGTACCAAACCACAATACCATACGAGAGGACGCTCTCTATAGTAGACCGGTAAAAGAGGGTCATTAGCTGTTGTTCTACCCTGTTCTTCCGCAAGACCCTAAGAAAGTGAAGCCTCTGTTGGGCCTTTCTAGCCACCTGAGTTGTGTTAACTTTCCAGGTCAGATCTATTTAAAGGAGGAAACTCTCTGTACACAGTTCTCTCCGATGTGAAGTGGGGCAGGTTCCTCCTTTTTTCTCCGGAAGTCTAACACCATCTCTTTCGTCTTGCCGATGTTTAGGTGCAAGTTGTTGTTACTATACCATATGGATAGTTTTTGTACCTCCACCCTATATGCTGTCTCATCCCCACCTGTAATAAGACCCACCACAGTTGTATCATCTGCGAACTTGATTATTGCAGTGGATGGGTCAGATGATACACAATCATAAGTGTATAAAGAGTACAGGTAGGGGATAAGCACACAGCCCTGTGGCGTGCCAGTGCAAAGCTTCAGGTGGGTGGACAAAGCAGAGCCGACCCTCACTGTTTGTAACCAATCCCTAAGAAAGTCTTGAATCCAATCGCAGATGGCTGGGGAGAATTTCAAGTCAGTCAGCTTCTCGAAGAGAATGCTCCGCAAAATGGTGTTGAAAGCCGAGCTGTAGTCAACAAAAAGCATCCTGACGTAACTTCCAGGCTTCTCGAGATGACTTGCTACAGAGTGTAAAGCAGTAGCTATGGCATCGTCTGTCGACCTATTTCCCCTGTAGGCAAATTGATGTTTATCAAAGTCCAGTGGGAGGCATGTCCTAAGATGTTGGTGAACCAATCTTTCAAAGCATTTCATGACTACAGACGTTAATGCAATAGGTCTGTAGTCTGTAGTCAACTGTAGTCAACTGCAGTTTTCTTGGGGACTGGGACAATGGTAGCTGCTTTCAAGCACGATGATACACATGCCGTTTGCAAGGAGATGTTAAAAATCCTTGTCAGGATCCCTGCTAATTGACCGGCACAATTCCTGACCACTATCCCCAGCACCCCATCTGGGCCTGCGGCTTTGCTGGGATTCACAGCCTTCAATACAGCTCTCACTTGGTGTTCACACAGGGTGAGTGGCTGAGAGTCAGAAGGCTGGCCAGCAAAGGCTACTGGGTCTGGTCTTTTAACCTCGTAGCGGGCAAAGAAGATATTCAGCTCCTCAGCCAACGAGGCATCAGTGTTTGCCATGCTCCTCGTGCTGCCCTTATAGTTGGTTAAGTGCTGCAGTCCCTGCCATACTTGCCTCGGATCGTTGTTCGCTAAATGGTTCTCCACCTTTTGTTTGTATTGTTGGCATGAGCTTAAATGTATTCCAGAAGATGGTAGAGGACAGGAAGGCCTGGAGGAACGTTGTCCATAGGGTCACGATGGGTCGGACACGACTTCGCAGCTAACAACAAAATTTTGGAAACTGCTAAATCCAATTCTGCAAAACCAACACAAATGTAATTTTTTTTGGAATCTTTTCTTAGCATAATATGTTCTTGTTCAGTTGTCAGTCACATGTGACTTTTCGTGATCTGATAGACATAGGTTTTTTTTTAAGGCTGCTTGTCGACAACTACTTCTATAGGCTCCAGTAAGCTCCTGCTTATGTCATTAGTGATAGCCTCAAGCCATCTGTCTAGCTTTTTCCATTGTCTTTGGTTTTTCTAGATATCAGGGTCTTCTCCAGTTACTGTTACTTTTACAATATGGTGAAGCTGTAAGTAACGAAGCTTCACCTTTATTATTATTTTATTTTATTTATTTATTTAATTAAATTTTTATACCGCCCTATTCCCGAAGGACTCAGGGCGGTTTACAGGGCAGCATAAAATACAATATAAAAGATAATATAAAATTAAAATAGATTAAATTAATTAAGCCCAATAATTAAAACAATATTAAAAACTAAAACCCCTTCAGTCCAGGTCTGATAGATCAAAAAACCAGGTTTTCAGGTCCTGGCGAAATGAACGCAGATCGGGGGCGGTCCGAAGTTCCACCGGTAAATCATTCCAAAGGGCAGGTGCGCCCACAGAGAATGCCCTCCCCCTGGGGATCACCCGCCGGCACTCCTTAACCGCCGGCACCCTGAGGAGGCCCTCCCTGTGGGAGTGCACAGGACAATGGGAGGTTTATGTCGGCAGCAGGTGTTCCCTTAGATAATCTGGACCCAAGCCATTTAGAGCTTTATAGGTCATTACCAGCACCTATTGGTCAGCATCTGGTGTTGCTTCCTCTTCTTCTTGCTATTCAAGGTAGTCTCCATAATTTTCCTTAGCAACACAGATCCAAGAGATTAATTTTCTTCTGCCTTTCTGATGACCCTGTTACACAACCATATGCTAAGGTCAGAAAGACCATGGCCTTGACAGTTCATGCCTTTGTTATCAATTTGATGTCTCTCTACTTTTACATAGTCTTCCCCCACATGCATTTGTATTCCTCTTCAGTCCTCAGATTCTTTTGGTTGCTCATTTCGATATATGTTCTTGCTTTTTCTTACTTTTCTCTGGAATTGGGTTATTAGTCATGTAAATATTCCTCTGTTGCTGTTGCCTTTTGCTCCTTGTCTTTCCATAACAATTTTCAGGATATCAATCAAGACCGTAGCTATTTTGCCTTCTTCCCCCCCCCCCCCAGCATAAAGCATTTTATGAGTATTTCATCTTTAATCATATTGTGAATTTCACTCAAGAATTCTTCAGGCACTTTGTTTATTAAATCTATTCCATTATTTGCTCTTTATCTTCACCACGTGCCCATTTGGAATATTGCTGAGATGGTACCTTCATGATTCTCTTTGTTTACTTTAATTTAAAATGAATTTTGGAAAAAAAATGTTCATGCTCTGAGCCACAGTCAGTTCCAGATCTTACTGTTGACTGAATAGAGTTCCTCTATTTTGGTTATAAATTTAATGTTGATACAGTTCATCTGATATGTCCATGTACACACTTGTCTTATAAGTTGTTAGAAAAATGGCATTTGCTATATGCATCAAATTATACTGTCATAACTATTAGTTTATCTTGTGATTAATTTTCTGTATCTTATTGTTAGTTATTTCAGTTGTTAGTCTGTTTTATATTTTAGCATTCCATTTGTCTATCTTCAGTACAATTGTGTGTGTGCATTTTATTGGTAAAATATTGGAAGTCAGCATAGAATGCTTAGTTTTTCTACATCTGTGGTTAGAGCATAGATTTGCATTGTTATATTGAAAAGAGCAGGTTTTGTGTAGTGGTTAGGAAATCAGGCTGGAAACTGGGAGATGGTGAATTCTAGTTTTCTAGTTGGGAACAATGCCAGCTGGGTGACCTTGGGCCAGTCACTTTCTCTCAGGCAGGAGGCAAGGAGGCAAGCCACTTCTGAAGAACCTTGCCAAGAAAACTGCAGGGAGTAGTCCAAGTAGTCTCCAAGAATCAGACAATGGAAGGAAAAAATGAATGAAAAACTTATCAGGAACTCATATTCTATCATCTGACTTGAGCGCTTTTTTGATTAAAAAAAATGTCTGTTATTTTGCTCCTATGATTTTCTTGTCCGTAAGAGATAATCTGGTCCCCTTATGACATCAAGTAATTAATCAAGGTCTGAAATGAAGTCTTTTAGGCTGCCATGTTTTAAAAGCCTGAACAAGGGATGGTACCTAGTTGATCTGTGTTGACCTCAGTAGTTAGCAAGGTGATATGCTTTTTAATTGTATTAAGGACCCATTTTTAAAGGCTAGACTGAAAGGCACCCCAGAATAAGGCAATAAGAAATTACTTCTATAATGCTGCCAGTACAATTAGAAATTAAGCTCACTTGGAAGTCATTGTTACTTTTTATGCTATCAGAATAAATTTTGGAGACAGTTTAAACAAATTTTGGAGACATTTTAAATCCAGAAACGATAATCTACCTTGGACAGAGAGTACCTTAATATATCTAGAGATCATGATTGAATAAATTTAAAACAATTTTAAATATACCGGGACTAGCAGCCAATTTGAATAGATGAGCCTCAGACTCACATTTCTATGTCAGGTGTTGAATTGATGACTGTTGACATCACTGTGAGCCTACAGAATACAATTCCCTTTAAGGGGACCATTCATTCATTCATTCATTGTCACTAGCAAATCAGAATGTCCAGATTGTAGAAGGGAAGTATGTAAATTCTTTGAGAAGAGAAAAGAAACCTATTTGTGAAAATTTACATAGAATTGGCATTACCATAAATATGTTCCAGACAAAGACATGTGCAAATTAGTATCAAAGGATACTAATAGGACCTAGGGATGATGAATGGGGGGAAAAAATTAAAGCTTTACTTATGTACTGCTCAGCACCCAAATCTCAAAAAGTACCATTGGATTGTGGATATCAAGCAAACAAATGGAAGGACAGGAAGACTTTAAAAGTCAGCATTTTCTAAAAAGCATTTTATAATATGCATCTTCAGATGCCACAGATTTCAATCAAAGTCTCTTCATTCTCTCTTGGGTGGGGGAGAAAACCCCCCAAGTAAATAGCAGTTAATTCTATACAGTTTCTTATATCTCCGAAAGTATCAAGGTCAAATAACTTGGTAAAAATCACCAAGATTCATATCCAGAATCAAAGAACTTTGGATTTCAGTAGCATTATTTTAATTTGAATATTGCACAGATACCAAGGTCATTTTTAAGAAAACAGGGTTGAAATATTTGCATTAATGTTGTTATTTCCATACAGTCTACTAGATAGCTGTGACTGGATTTGGTACTTCTGGCTTTTGGGTCAGCTAGGATAGCTACAAATATTATTGTAATAGATGTGCTGCTACTGCTGCTGCTGTTTTTGTTGTTGTTGCAACATTTATTTCTCAAGCTTTGATCCAAGGCAGTGGTGGGATTCAAATATGTGAACAACCAGTTCTCTGTGTGGATGCCATGTCCGGAAGTCCATTCTGGACCCGGGCAACAAAAAATTAGCTACCGGTTCTGCCAAAGTGGTGCAAACCAGCTGAATCCCACCACTGATCCAACGGTATAGTTAGCTTGTCTATCAGGATCACACTTTAATGTGATTTTGTGTGTGTGTTTGTGTGTGACGTGGCAGCCGTTCATTAGATACCAGGATTTTTCTAGAAGTGTAACCTGAAGACAATTATGAGCGCCTCATCATTCCTGAGGAGAAACCAGACCTTGACTCTTTAACTGCAAAAATGTTTGTCCAATTGAACAAAACTTTTGATAGGAGATGTGAGTCCTCCAAAGCTGGCTAATCTCTTTGTGATAAATAGAGGCATTTTCTCTCCACAAAGCTTGGCCATTCTAAAGTATCATTATAGCTTTTCTTTGTGCCCTGCATAATTTATTTATTTATTTATTATTGGGACTTATCTCCCGAAGGACTCAGGGCGGCTAACAACAATAACATACAATAAATACAGAAGTTAAGATAAAATTAAAATTAAAGGCCCCTGTACAATAAATAATTAAAATTAAAATAAATTAAAAATTAGAGTTAAAAAATTAAAAACATAATTAAAATCCCTGTCAGTCCAGGTCAGCCAGGTGGAAAAGGAGTTGTTTTGAGGCCGCGGCGAAAGGACCGGAGATCCGGGGCCATCCGAAGCTCATGGGGGAGCTGGTTCTACAGGGCTGGCACTCCCACAGAGAAGGCCCTCCCCCTGGGGGTCGCCAGCCGACATTGTCTAGCCGACGGTACCCTGATGGCACGTTTGTTAATCTTATTTCATGTGGGCCACCCAGAGGATCATGAAGACTTCACCATCTTCATGCTGTTGAGATGAGGACCCATCCTGAGAAATCCTTTATGATAGGTCCCTTCCTCTGTCCTTCTACCCAGGATACAATTTTCCACCATCCAGAAGAGCAAGAATGCCCTCCTCCTTCACCTCTTCAGTTCATTGCTGTCCTTGGGTTAAAAGTATACTGAAAGATGATTGACAGAATTTCTCCCTCTCCATTAAAGGATTTTCTAGTACATTTCAAAACATATGTTTTATCTAATAAACAATGCTTCAGCCCAGTAAGTAGCCGTTGGTTTTTCATTGAGAGAAACCTCACCAGCCATCATAACAGGGCCATTTACAGAAATACAATTTTTTGAGGGTAGAACGGGTATAATTCCATAGTTAGCTCCATGCAAAGCACCATAATGAAATATATCGGAGGATAAACCTCAGGGGAAAATATGTCAATAATGCAAAAATAAGTTGAGGAAAGCTACCTCCTACATACACGAACATAAAGACAAAACAATGCTACAGCAACATTCTCCTGTGTTCATCTTTAATTCATTTCTTAAACTCCTTTGAAGACCATAGTCTTCTTGAGTTGGAAAAATAATACAGTTAGCATTGATAACATCATATTAGTTATAAGCAAATGTAAATGGGAACTAGTTAAAGTAGCTCTTCTCCTATTTTCTCCAGGGATAGCTGGCTATCTAAATGAAGAATATATATCTGATGCAGCAGAAGGCTGATTTATAAGTGTTATAGAGACAAGGTTACTTCTAATTTTATTTTTATTTTGGCAAGAATTTCCATTTTACTATTAGATGTGTCTTAAGCCAACACAGTGCTAGGCTGCATTAACAGAGGGATAGAATCAAGATCACATGAAGTATTAATACCACTTCACAATGCCTTGGTAAGGCCACACTTGGAATACTGCATCCAGGTTTGGTCACCACAATATAGAAAAGATGTTGAGACTCTAGAAAGAGTACAGAGAAGAGCAACAAAGATGATTAGGGGACTGGAGGCTAAAACATATAAGGAACAGCTGCTGGAATTGGGTATGTCTAGTTTAATGAAGAGAAGGACTAGGGGTGACATGATAGCAGTGTTTCAGTTATCTCAGGGGCTGCCACAAAGAAGAAGGAGACAAGCTATTTTCCAAAGTACCTGAGGGCAGGACAAGAAGCAATGGATGGAAGCTAATCAAGGAGAGAAGCAACCTAGAACTAAGGAGAAAATTCCTGACAGAACAATTAATCAGGAGAACAACCTGACTCCAGAGGCTGTGAATGCTCCAACACTGGAAGCCTTTAAGAAGAGATTGGACAGCCATTTCTCTGAAATGGAATAGGGTTTCCTGCCTGAGCAGGGGGTTGTTCTAGATGACCTCCAAGGTCCCTTCCAACTTTATTATTATTATTATTATTATTATTATTATTATTATTATTATTATTATTATTATTATTATTATTGTGATGTTGAGGTTTTAGATGCTTATCTATTGGGTTTTACTACTGCTTCTATGTTTCCCTTGCATTTTAGTGAGATTTTTAAGATGTTCATAAGGTTTTGCAATCACAACAATTATATTTGAATTTATTTTGATTGCAGCTTTTATTTGTATTCCTTTATAATCATTTCTTTCTTTCTTTCTTTATATCATCTATCATCTACCATCTACCATATATCTATATCTATATCTGCAATTATCCTATATATCTATATGCACACATGAACACACACAGCCTCTCTCTATTTCTTATACTGAGTTGATAGCAGACAATTTATATAAATACATTTAGAAACTAAGGGAGAAACCAACAATAACACTAACACACTACAAGGCAGATTAAATGATACAATTCAGGGTGTTTTTTTTCATTTCTTGCCTCCTGCACATCCTGAGGGCTGTCCAGACTATTGGGTGAAGGAACATATTGTATTAAGGGGGGAAGGGGAAAGTGGACTGCTACTATTATTTATCTCGAATTTGCCCTCTAAGCAAGGAAAGACAAGAGACTGAAGTTTGCCTCCTTTTATCCCTTATGTGAATAGAATGAGCATCTGCCAAGGACTTTTCTGGTAGCATATTCTTTGTAGTCGCCTCCCATGAATGCATGCATAATGAACATCATGGCAAGCTTGCCACACTCTCTCATATTGCATTAGATTTGGGGAGGGGGGAGTCTGGGGAGTCTGGGGCACAAGGAAAAAGCAGGGTACCACCTCAAGGAAGAAAAAACAGAAGGAACACAACAAGGGTCATCATTTAAAATGAGCATGAAGATATGTAATACAGTTGTGTCAACAATGCAAATAAAATGTATTTTGATAAGCTAATGAAATTATCAAGCTTGTTTTCAGATTTTTATATGTCTTTTTCTAGCACGAATTGTCTGATTTAACTGGGATATTTGTAGTCTCCCTGCCTTCCTTCAAATTTGTAAGCCCCTCTGGATGACCTCATCATTGTGCTCAAACTTGTGGGGTTAAAATGTAAAGTAGAGAAATGTATAAACAAACCATTACTTTGGACAAGGAGCAACGTGGCTCTCTTGTTTTATATTTAAGCATATATTGACTTCAAGTTAAAAGCTCCCTGAAATACGGTTGTCTTGACCTGCCTTCCAGAAGCCAATAAAGAGGTTGACAGGCAGAGCCCTCAGAGTAAAGAGGTCCATAACTGGAGTGCCATCGCTGAAAAAGCTCTACATCTTCTGGTGAACTGCTTTATTATAGGTCACAAGGGAGACACCCCAAAGAGCTTTTTTGGCAAGTCTCATCCCAGAAAAGAACACCAGGCACTGATGTTTTATGCACTGTCCATCCTACTTCACTTTCTAGTTTTCAGGGCATGCGGCATCTGTCAGTTACAAGAAGCAATAAATCTAGGTCCTTTTATTAAAAAAAGAAAAAAAGTCTTTGTAGTGTCACAGCCAGCAGCTCTAGAATTGAAGAAATTTTATTCTCTTTTTCTTGCCAACCTTGCCAGACCTGGCAGCAGATCCCTGGGCTGCTAAAGTTTAGAAGTATAGGGGGAGAAGGGAGCATGCTTTAGTCCCCAACCCTGGAGAAGAAGGAAGAATCTATCTGTCTGTCTATCTATCTTATCTATCTATCTATCTATCTATCTATCTATCTATCTATCTATCTATCTATCTATCTATCTATCTATCTATCTATCTCCCCTTCATGGATTACTGCCTTGTCGTGGCGAAGGGGCTTGCGTAATTCAATGAAGCTATGAGCTATGCCGTGCAGGGCCACCCAAGACGGAAAGGTCATAGCAGAGAGTTCTGACAAAACGTGATCCACTGGAGAAGGAAATGGCAACCCACTCCAGTATCTTTGCCATGAAAACCCTATGGACAGTACCAAAAGGCAATACGATATGATGCTGGAAGATGAGCCCCTCAGGTCGGAAGGCGTCCAATATGCTACTGGGGAAGAGCAGAGGGCTAGTACTAGTAGCGCCAGAAAGAATGAAGCGACTGGGCCAAAGCCGAAAGGACGCTCAGCTGTGGATATGTCTGGTGGTGAAAGGAAAGTCCGATGCTGTAAAGATTTTTTCTCCATAGGAACCTGGAATGTAAGATCCATGAATCAAGGAAAGCTGGACGTGGTCAAACAAGAGATGACAAGACTAAACATCAACATCTTAGGTATCAGCGAACTAAAATGGACAGGAATGGGTGAATTTAATTCAGATGACCATCAGGCAAGAATCCCTCAGAAGAAATGGAGTAGCCTTCATAGTCAATAAAAGAGTAGGAAAAGCAATACTGGGATACAATCCTCAAAATGACAGAATGATCTCAGTTCGAATCCAAGGCAAACCATTCAATATCACAGTAGTCCAAGTCTATGCCCCAACCACCAGTGCTGAAGAGGATGAAATTGACCAGTTCTATGAAGCTCTACAGCACCTTATAGAACTAACACCAAAAAATGATGTCCTTATCATCATGGGGGATTGGAATGCTAAAGTAGAAAGCCAAAAGATAACCGGAATAACAGGCAAGTTTGGCCTTGGAGTACAAAATGAAGCAGGGCACAGGCTGATAGAATTTTGTCAAGAGAATACGATGGTCATAGCAAACACTCTTTTCCAACAACCCAAGAGACGGCTCTACACATGGACATCACCAGACGGTCAACACAGAAATCAGATTGACTATATGCTCTGCAGCCAAAATGGAGAAGCTCTATACAGTCAGTAAAAACAAGACCAGGAGCTGACTGTGGCTCAGACCATGAGCTTCTTGTTGCAAAGTTTAGGCTTAAATTAAAGAAAGTAGGGAAAAGCACTAGGCCACTCAGGTATGAATTAAATCATATCCCTGTTCAATATACAGTAGAGGTGACAAATAGATTTAAGGAATTAGATCTGATACACAGAGTGCCTGAAGAACTATGGACAGAGGTTCGCAACATTGTACAACAGGTAGCAACCAAAATCATCCCAAAGAAAAAGAAATGCAAGAAAGCAAAATGGCTGTCTGAGGAAGCTTTGCAAATAGCTGAGGAAAGGAGGGAAGTGAAAGGCAAGGGAGAAAAAGAAAGATATGCCCAATTAAATGCAGAATTCCAAAGAATAGCTAGAAGAGATAAGAATGCCTTCTTAAATGAACAATGCAAAGAAATAGAAGAAAGCAATAGAATAGGGAGGACCAGAGATCTTTTCAAGAAAATTAGAGAGATGAAAGGAACGTTTCATGCAAAAATGGGCATGATAAAGGACCAAAATGGCAGGGACCTAACAGAGGCAGAAGAGATTAAGAAGAGATGGCAAAATTACACAGAAGAACTATACAAGAATGAGCTTAACGTCCCTGATAATCACAATGAGGTGGTCACTGACCTCGAGCCAGACATCCTAGAATGTGAAGTGGGCCTTAGAAAAGCTGAGCAACAACAAAGCTAGTGGAGGTGACAGTATTCCAGCTGAGCTATTCAAAATCTTAAAAGACAGTGCAGTAAAAGTGCTACACTCAATTTGCCAGCAAATTTGGAAAACTCAACAGTGGCCACAGGATTGGAAAAGATCAGTTTACATTCCAATTCCAAAGAAAGGCAGTGCCAAAGAATGTTCAAACTATCGCACCATTGCACTCATTTCACATGCTAGTAAAGTTATGCTTAAAATTCTACAAGCTAGACTCCAGCAGTATGTGGATCGAGAACTACCAGAAGTACAGGCAGGATTTCGAAGAGGCAGAGGAACTAGAGATCAAATTGCTAACGTGCGCTGGATCATGGAGAAAGCTAGAGAGTTCCAGAAAAACATCTACTTTTGCTTCATTGACTATGCTAAAGCCTTTGATTGTGTGGATCATAACAAACTGTGCCAAGTCCTTAAAGAGATGGGCATACCAGACCATCTTACTTGTCTCTTGAGAAACCTATATGCGGACCAAGAAGCAACAGTAAGAACTGGACACGGAACCACTGATTGGTTCAAAATTGGGAAAGGAGTCCAGCAAGGCTGTATACTGTCGCCTTGCCTATTTAACTTATATGCAGAGCACATCATAAGAAAGGCAGGGCTAGATGAATCAAAAGTTGGAATTAAAATTGCCGGAAGAAACATCAACAACCTAAGATATGCAGATGATGCCACTCTAATGGCAGAAAGTGAAGAGGAACTAAAGAGCCTCTTGTTGTGAGTGAAGAAGGAGAGTGCAAAACTTGGGTTGAAACTAAACATTAAGAAAACCAAGATCATGGCATCTGGCCCTCTCAATTCCTGGCAAATAGATGGGGAAGAAATGGAGGTAGTGACAGATTTTATTTTCCTGGGCTCCAAGATCACTGCAGATGGGAACTGTAGCCAAGAAATTAAAAGACGCTTGCTCCTCGGGAGGAAAGCAATGGCAAATCTAGACAGCACACTAAAAAGCAGAGACATCACCCTGTCAACAAAAGTGCATATAGTCAAGGCTATGGTCTTCCCAGTTGCAATGTATGGCAGTGAAAGTTGGACCATAAGAAAGGCTGAGCACCAAAGAATTGAAGCCTTTGAACTATGGTGCTGGAGAAGACTCCTGCGAGTCCCTTGGACTGCAAGGCGATCAAACCGGTCAGTCCTAGAGGAGATCAACCCTGACTGCTCTTTAGAAGGCTAGATCCTGAAGCTAAAACTCAAATACTTTGGCCACCTAATGAGAAGGAAGGACTCACTGAAGAAGAGCCTAATGCTGGGAAAGATTGAGGGCAATAGAAGAAGGGGACGACAGAGAATGAGGGGGCTGGATGGAGTCACTGAAGCAGTAGGCGTGAGCTTAAATGGACTCCAGAAGATGGTAGAGGACAGGAAGGCCTGGAGGAACGTTGTCCATAGGGTCGCGATGGGTCGGACACAACTTCACAACTAACAACAACAATCTATCTATCTATCTATCTATCTATCTATCTATCTATCTATCTATCTATCTATCTATCTATCTATCTATCAATCATCTGTCTCCATCTACCCCCTTGATTATTTTAACAAATAACTCCAGGTGGCAAACATACCTGATCCTCCTTCCTCCTCCAATTTTCCCTACAACAACAATCCTTTGTGATGAGTTAGGCTGAGAGAGTGAGTGAGTGACCCAAGGTTTCCCAGTTGGCTTTTATAGCTGAGATGGGATTTGAACTCACAATCTCTTGCTTTCTAGCTTGGTGCCTTAACCTCTAGACCCATGATGGTGGACCTATGGCACTAGTGCCACAGGTGGCATGCCAAGCTCTCTCCTAAGCCTTCAGCTGGGCTTTATAAAATCTTTTTCGCTTTAGGCCTCCACCGCCGTGTGCAAAAAGAAAAGGTTCAATCAATTTCAACTTCTCAAGGGGAAAAAAAGTTCTTGCAAAGTTGGAATTGATTGAACTTTTTAGTCCCACCCAGTCTGCTGTTACCACGGCAGCCACACCCACCCAATTGACCACACCCACCAAAAGAGCCATGCCCACCCGGCACCCGATGATACATAAGTGGGTTTGGGGTTGCAGTTTGGGCACTCAGTCTCTAAAAGGTTTGCTATCACTGCTCTAGACCAAACTGTCTCTCAATCAAAGATCAGTTCCATACTGGGTGGGTGCAATTTGGACACATGTTTTCTGAAAAGGCGCTGAACATGTGTCAAACATACATCCCCACCTGCAGATTGGTGGAGCAGTGGGCTAATGCCTCCTTAAGTAACACCAGCTGCCTGCAATTAGTGCAGGTTCGCATCCCACCAGGCTCAAGGTTGACTCAGCCTTCCATCCTTCCGAGGTAGGTAAAATGAGGACCCAGATTGTTGGGGGCAATTAAGCTGACTTTGTAATAATGCCACTTGGGGGCGGGGCGAAAGCCCTAATAAGCAGGCATATACATAGAATGAAGGCTATTGCTAAGCACATTGGTTTGTGCTTAAATTGTAAGCTGCCCTGAGTCTTCGGAGAAGGGCGGGATATAAATGGGATTAAAATAAAAAATAAAATAAAATAAAAAAAGATTGGGCATTACTTAACTCATCCATGGAGGAGGGACACAGCTCTAGTAGGGAACAGGTAGGTGGACATTCTTTTTTCCGTTTTCTGATCCCATGAAGAATAAAACCTTGATTTGGCTTTGTTGCCAAAGCAGAATAGAGAGCAAAGTTACAGGCAGTGCATTTGAACAAGGGCATAATTTTATGCTGGTTTCCTCACCAAATAACGCTACTCTGCCAAAGAGCCTTAAGATATTAATGCCTCATTTGAACAAACCTATGCGCAAGTAGAATCAACCAAACTGTGCCTCCCATACAGAGTCATTAAAGGTGATGCATAATAATATTCTAAAATTGTTGGGGTAGGACAGGGTTTCCCAACCATAGTAAGTTTAAGATGTGTGAACTTCAACTCCCAGAATTCCCCAGCCAGCCACACTGACTGGGGAATTCTGGGAGTTGAAGTCCATATATCTTAAAGTTGCCAAAGTTAGGAAACCCTGCGGTGAGGGAAACTAATATTTGGTCTACAGTGGTTTAATTAAGAGACTTGCTAAGGGCTTATTTTTTGGATAATTATCACAAGGAAGTTCCTTTCTTTATTAAACATACCTTGCTATGGATATATCAGCTTTCAGACCAACCACACCCTTCAAATTACATTGTTTTCTATATCTGCCTATGTGCCAATGGATTGCAGCCTCCCAAGATATAGCTCCTATCATCTTAGGCTGTTTTATGTGTGAAGTTCCATGCTCCATAGCATAAGAATCCTGTTTAGAAAAATAAAGAACAATTATATAAAATGTCAACTTGTGCTCTTAATTGCTATACATTTCAAAGTATTAGCTAAGGAGATGCATAATCTCAAATTAAATATTGCTAGGACTGTAAAATAATAAACTCAGACCCTATAGGGGATATTAAAGCCCATTTACCATAGCCATGTATCTCCTGCCTACTGAATGTTCATATTAGTCCATAGGAATCTGAAAGGTGGCCAAACCTACATAAATCATGTACATATTTTTATATTAATAAAGAATTAAGTTCAGTATGAATACAAATAACTACACAATGGTATGCAGCATAATCTTTTGTAGTTTGGTTACTGAATTCTCCCTTTTGTAGAGGAGCTATTTTATTCCTTATTCATTTGGGTTAGCTCCTCCACATGAATGTTGCTTTATATTTACAGGACTAATCACCTTCTCCCATTGTTTAATTAAACTGAGTGCTTTCATAACCCCTTGAGTTGTCTGGATGCGACAATCAGCTGCCAAGGGTGAAAATGGGTAAAAATAACAAGTGTCACCATGTGAAAAATAAAATTACTGTTCCAACACAGATTGATACAAAGCAGGAACCATCCAATATAAAGAATGTGGTATCCCTGGTCTGCTTATTAGACAGGCCTGTAAGTATATGTATTTTAGTATAAATCTTGCTGAGAAGATGAGGACTGAACTGAGGCTTCAATACAAGTGCGGGGATTACGCTGTGAATGTAATAGTTGGGAAAGTGTGCCTTGCACATTTATAATCTCCTAAGATTTACTTTGTTCCCATTCCCAAAGAACCAATCCTATTCTCAGTATTGTTTTATCGTTCCTCTCTATAAGTGGATGTAAGGACCTGCCCCAGCGGGCCACTCAGGAAACCAAAGCAGCCTGGTCTTGGAACCAGCCAGGAAGCAGTCTGCTCCGTCTCCTAAAATAATCCCCTTCCTTAATTCCCAAGCAGTTACAGCAAAAGCAAAAAGTATACAAAGAATGCCAACAAGACTTCCTCCCCCTCCCCCCCCCCCGCTTCAACAGAATGGGTGGGCATGATGGTGGACCTGACAGTGGCCTTGCCCCACCACTTTTAATCTGAGTGATATACCACACATGATATTTACAAGAAAGAGAAATCAACATCTCATACTGACATCCCTGTCCTTCAAATATGTTATAATGCCAATTGCATTAGGCTGTAGATAAAGCGGATGGGAAACCAACTGCAGGATTCATATTCTTTCTTTGGGAGGTAAAATCCACCCATCGCTTACTGGACTGAGAAACAAAAGATAAAATAACCTTTATTGTCATTTTTTTTTACTGTGGGCACAATGACACACATCAAAAATGAAATTTAGTTGCCCGCTCTCAAAGAGAACACATACATGACACACACCTAACCATACTATATACACATATGTATAGACCCATACCCCTACATATACATAACATATGAATATTAAACACTGTCCATCCTGAATATATAACGGAAGGAGGAAGGTTGAGAGTTCACAAGGTTAATGCTGTATGGAATGAAACTGTGGCTGAATCTGGATGTTCTGCTACGGATACCACGAAGCCTCCTCCCAGAAGGTAACAAGGAAAACAGTTCGTGAAGAGGATATGTAATGTCCCAGACAATCCTGCGGATCCTGTTCAAACAACACTTCTGTGCTATGTCTTGGATAGGAGGGAGGGAATGATCTTTTCGGCCATCCTCACCACTCTCTGCACCGCCTTCCTGTCTGAAGCAGGGATGCTTCCAAACCAGACTGTGATGCTGTATGCTCTCTCGATAGCTCTGTCATCTGTACAGGTAGTCCTCAATTTAGCACGACAATTGAGACCAGATTTTTCATCGCTAAGCAAGGCGGTTGTAAAGTGACACCTATGCAGAATGGAGACCTTAGTTCCTTGCTACTTATAGATTAACCGTTTGATAGCAAAATTGAAAATGCTTTAATTAGTGAATGAAAAAGGATAATCAAATTAATGCAACTGAATGATTCTCAAATTACTAATGGAAAATTTCAAGGTAGGGGGCACAATGGAAGGAAAAAACAATTCAGAAATGGAAAATGGTTTTCTATATTTCTGCCCTATTCTGGATTGTTCATGTTAAGATCTTTATGACAGAGGTCAATTTATAGCTTGAGTTAGATCTCCGCTCTCACATGGCTTGTGCTTGTAGAGGTGATAAATTCCTCTGAAATCCACTTTTTAGATACAGACAGCATTATACTTCTCAGCTATCTATAGATGCAATGTGTTTCTTTAAAAAAAGAATCCACGATTGTCAAATGAGCTCTATCTTATCTCCAGTGGTTTATGTACCATTCTTTCTAGCCCTGTATCAAATGGAGCTTCACACAACAGAAAAATGGAAGGATGCCTAAAAAGGTAAAGGTTCCCCCGCACATGCGTGCTAGTCGTTTCCGACTCTAGGGGCCGGTGCTCATCTTCGTTTCAAAGCCGAAGAGCCAGCGCTTGTCTCCATGGTCATGTGGCCGGCATGACTAGATGCCAAAGGCGCACAGAACACTGTTACCTTCCCACCGGAGTGGTCCCTATTTTTCTACTTGCATTTTGACGTGCTTTCGAACTGCTAGGTTGGCAGAAGCTGGGACGAGTAACAGGCGCTCACTCTGCTACACGGCACTCGGGATTCGACCCGCCAAACTGCCGACCTTCCGATCAACAAGCTCAGCATCCTAACCCACTGAGCCACCGCCTACATTCCCTTTAATGTTAAAATAGGTAGGTAATCATAAGGATAAGAAACCAAAAACTATCCCAGAAGGGCAAGCATTTTCCTGTGCCACTTTTCTTGGCACGGCTTTTAAATTTTCTGCTCATTCTACAGTTTCTACTTAGTTGAGTCCAGTTTACTTCTCAACACCTGGACACGTACTCTACATAGATTTCGCTGGACATATTATCTAGTATTCTATAGTTTTCAAACAGAAGTGATCTACCCAAGGCTCCTTTTGGGGATCCTTTTTGACTTCCCAGTTTAGCCTATGTCCCCAATTTTTCCTAATGATTTCTCTTCCAAGAACTAATCAGATTGGACCAAGCCTAAAACCTGGTGATCTGTATGGCTCAGCAAACGGCTGACACTACCCTTATCACCATTTCTATTGTCTTGGGTGCACACAATCACCATTTTTTAAAGGATGGCTTGCAACAAGTAGTGTGAGAAGGAAAGACCCTAATGACACCCTTGCCACTCAGATCACTCGCCAACCCTGATCTTCCCTGACATGCCACTGAACCCCAAGCAACAAAACAAAAGACCCCTTGTGCTTTTCTGCCCATATTGACACTTGGACTGAAACTAGCGGTTCCCTTGCCAGGAAATTGGTAAATGTCAGCAACTCAATCAAACGCATAAGAGATCCCCTCAAGATATGGAAATTCTTTATATGCACAACAGGATTCTCCAGACCCACCACCCAAAATCAGCACCTGGACACAGAAAGAGAAAATTATCTCACCCTGCAGGGTGAAAAAAATTGCATTTCCTCCACACTGGACACAGCTTGATCTCTGAGGAGAACCACATTCGTGGACTCTCTAAAACAAAGACCAAACTTTCCTGTAAATATTACTAACACTGCCTTTCAATGTGTAAAGGTAAAGGTTCCCCCGCACATGCGTGCTAGTCATTTCCAACTCTAGGGGCCGGTGCTCATCTCCGTTTCAAAGCCTAAGAGCCAGCGCTTGTCCAAGGATGTCTCCGTGGTCATGTGGCTGGCATGACTAGACGCCAAAGGCGCACGGAACGCTGTTACCTTCCCACCGTAGTGGTCCCTATTTTTGTACTTGCATTTTTACGTGCTTTCGAACTGGTAGGTTGGCAGAAGCTGGGATGAGTAACAGGCGCTCACTCTGTTACGCAGCACTCGGGGTTCAACCCGCCAAACTGCTGACCTTCTGATCGACAAGCTCAGCGTCCTAACCCACTGAGCCACTGCGTCCCTTTCAATGTGTGGCCATCTGCAATTGCTAACCTGTCTGTTCTCTGTAATAAATTCTACCTCCACTTCAAGCAGTTGTCGTGTGGTCTTTGACCTGGTCTGGAATGAACAGAGAAGTTTCTTCTAATGGTAGCAAGAGCAGTTGTGGCATCCAGCTCTATTCTGTTCTATTCTGTTCTGTTTCATTCCATTCCAACATCCATGTCTGAGAAAGTCATAGGGGTCTTTCACAGATGGGGTACAGGCAGAAGGCCATTCCTGGGCCCACTCAATATATCAGGTGGGCAAATGGGCAAGAGGCAGACCATGCGACATGGAAACCATGGTGATGACAGCTTACAAGGTCCCCATCTCCCCATCTTACCTGACTCGTGGTTATCTGTGCTGCCAGAATAAATAACATTCAGTGAAATCCTCTGGACCCCACATCTCCTTCTCCCCAGTTACAGACCCTTGCTTTTCTCAAAAGATATACCAGTCCTCTTTAATATCCCTGCCTTTAGCTGCATTTCTTTCGCTCTTTCACAGAAAAATAGCAGAGAGGAACCCCTCCCAGATATGTTCTGTCACACATCCTACTGGCTTTATGTCACAGAGACATTTAAAACAGGCCCACGACTCAGGGAGCCGGCAGGAAGAATCGACAAGGCAGAGCACAGAGAGAAATGGGGAGTTGCAGAAGGTGACAACTTGCCCATCGGTAAGGGATAAAAATGCAACGCTTGCCTAAAAAGTCACTCTGACATCTCTGAGCCTTTGTAAAAATAAAGACCAAGGAGGAAAGCAAAACATTTCAAGGTGGAATCTTTAAAATCTCTCTCTCTTTCTCTCTCTTGATTTAAGAAAGCTGGAAATCCAGCTGGGTTTGACATCTTGACTCTAAAGCTGCTCTTGCTCCCTTTTACTAGGTGAGTGGGTTTTTTTCAAAAGCAGATCATTTTTTTTAACGTATTAATAGTATTTCTTCCAGTGAAATATTATTCCTCCCTCCAGTCTCCAGTCTCATTTCCATCTTCCTTTTCCTATGCTTTGGATTTTGTAGACTCGAGGACGGTTTTTTATTCCTGGAAATCTTAGCACAGCTCAGAGAAAGAAAAACCACTGGGAGGAGACCATACTTGGAGATAACTCCAAGTGATTTTCTTGCCAACTTGATGCAAAGGTTTGTGGTTGTGTGAATCTTTTGAGTTTGCTAGAATTTAAGAGATGGAATAGAAATACATTTCCATTTCCATTTCCATTGAGAATACATTTTGTGTTCCAGAAGCACAACTAGATGTTAAAGGGGGAATTGCAACTATGCAGAAGAAATTTGTTTGTTTGCCCTCTTTCCTCTGGCCCATGATAAAACTTTACTATTTCAGTTAGTGGGTTACTGAATTCAGTTCTCAATAGGGAAAGAGAACTAACTCGGTGGGGGAAAAGGTATTTGCAGAGGAGAACCTCTTGTTGAGAAAGAATGTGGAATAGGAAGTGTGGTAGAGCCCATGCAATGTTTATGTTGATTGTTAATAGTGCTTTTTTGTTTCTCAGCTTTGTGTGTGTGTCTGTGTCTATGTGTCTTTATCTGTGTGTATAATTTTTAAATACTGTTAGCTGTCCAGAGGTGAATTTGAGATGAGTGGCCATATAAATTGAACTAATAAATGTATATAGATCAATGAAATTAAATCCCTCCCTTAATGCCTATCATGTGGAAATGATTTGCCTATTTAAAAATTTATTGAATGTTTACTTATCTTTGTTATGAAATGCGATCAGATTTAAATTTTTTGTGGGTTCTGCTAATACTCACACAGAGGCTGAGTGAACATAATAACACTGGTGTTTGGTGCACGCTTCATTTATTTCACGTGATATATCCCCATGAAGAAGCCATTTAGATTCGGGAACTGGTTGACCACTTTTAGCTGCTATAACCATAACAAAATGCTTCCAGTAATTGGAGATCAGTCCTAACATCACTGGGTAAACCTTTTGGCCCATTGCCATATAGTGAATTACATGGTGAACTGCAAGTACTGAGTGCCAGAGCCTGGGTAGCTCTGAAACCAAATGTACTGAACTAAATGTAAAGATTTGTGAGCTCAGTTTCAGGTAAAGGACTTGAAACCCATAAATAATACCTGCAACCTATTTCTGAGAAGTCCCAATAAGGATGAAACTGATCGTGTAATCCTTCCTGGTGGTCTATTTAACTGGAAAAATGCCTCCACTCAGTAATATTTGAGAGTTTCCACGCAGGAACTATATATTCCAAGGCCCTCCACAATGTTTCTATGGAACTTTGACCTCAACATCCAAAACATTGTTCTTCATCCATTCCCTTGAAGACTTGCTTGTAAATTTGGAGTTACTATCTTCCTGCTTGATCATTTTCGGCAGACAGAAGGCATGCTGTTCTTCATTGTGATCTCTGATCCAAGCAGAATTCATGTTTCCTTCAGTGACAGCAAGGCATCCAGGTACTGAGGTAGCAAAGTATTTCCAAATAGTGATGCAATTAGTATCACACTTTTCCTCTGGGAGGTCAAGATGGTATACATCACACTCCCTTCTCCACTTGTATTTCTTAAAACAGTTACTTTATAAAATAGGTTGGGCTGAAGCAAAATTATTGGCCCAAAGATATTCAGTGTCAGGCTCCAATAATCAAGAAAGACCTATGGTGATTCGTCCAAGTAGATTTCATTATTGTTTCACACCTATAGACAGAATCTTGCCAAACTGAAGCACACTGTTATCTACAACAAGCACATATTCTGAGAACTGTTAGGAAGAAGCTATCTTTTGCCTCTTCTTCTCACACATGTACTGACCTGCCACTTACTCCTCTGGAATGCACCCCTTCCTCTTGGGAATTCAGACTGCAGTCCATCACACTCAATGACTCTCTATGGCTACACCTGGGTCTCCCCAGTGCCAATCCAATATCCTAACCACTGTACTAAAAGGTGTATGACAATAGAACCTCAAGTATGAGGTTGGTTGGGTGTTGTTTTTTTTAACTGTGGAATGTACGGCTTGATTTCTGCCAAACACAATGACATTATTATAGCCTCCCTCCCCCCACTAAATTCCAATTTTTGACTCATTTATTTATAGAATATTCTTCCAGAATTCTGAAGGGTCATCCTGTGCTTTTGGCAAACTTGAAATGAGTATCTATCTTCCTCTTAGTCAGCAGTGCCCATTTTACCCAAGTTTATTCTGCAATGGAGACATATTCACTTTAGCCAAAGCAAAGAGAGGCCTGAAGTTCTCCAGATGTCATTATGAGTTCTTTGGACAACTTGATGTTCTTCTTTTGGAGAGATTTTGATATGATGCCCTTTTGCTTCATATCGTCATTTCACAATGACGATCCCAATGGTGGAGCAGTGATCTCTAAGAGCTTTACAAATGATTTTGTAACCCTTCCAAACTGGTAGACATCAAGACATTTTTTTATGGGAGTCTTCAAAGCTGTCTTTTGAGCAAGTCATAATATGCTTCTATAGCCTGTAAAGTGAGACTTTCACTGTGACGAGGGGAGATTTATATAGAGCAGGGCTGGCTGATTTTTTTAATGAAGTACTCAGACAAGTAATCTAGATATCCTCTTAATTGAATTGAATGAGCTAAGGGGGGAGGATTCTTTTTCACAATGGCCTGTTGTATCTTAAATGATTTTTAAATGAAGGAAGCACCAAATGGCCCTGTTTCCACTCAGACCCCCCCCTTTAAAAATCTGATAGCTGTTAATTTTCAACAGCAAAGATACATAACAATTCAGAAATTTAAAAGGGGTGAATACCTTTCCACTGAACTGAACAGCCTTCTCTTTCTTCCACATTTCTGTTTTGCCTACAAACCAGGATAAAGATGCATTTATCAAACTTATACACAGTTCCACCTTAAAGTCTCAGATATAAAATAACCACATTTTCCTAAAAAGTTTAGTAACCCTGAAATGTTTTGAACTCATTTTAAGTTTCATGTTTCCCCGGGCTCATTTTATATCCATTTAAGCTGCTTTTGGGGGTTTTTTTTTCTGTGGCCTCATTCTGTGTTGCTCACCATCATGTTTACCCTGTTTATTTAAAAAGAGCCACGGTAAGGTTCAGAAAGTTTTATCTTGGAAGCTGTACTGTATTCCAGGTTGGTTTAACCTTGGAAAGCTGCCTAATAAAAGATGCTCAGTCTAATCTGACAGAGAGGAGCTGTCAGTAGATCAGCCAGTATTAACAGCATCACAGATAACTGGGCCTGAAGAAATGTAAACATTTGTAAACAGACATGCGCACACCCTCTAGATATACCCAAATATGCCATCCTTTTGTAAGATTACCTCTGCTGTTACTGAGATAAGGTTTGTTGCACTAAAACAATTGACTCTGCTGGCATATTCCAAGGGTTAGGTTCTCTTGCTCATTTTTCAGGAAAGTTTGCGGGGATTTTTTTAATAACCTATTTTGCAAACTTCAGAACCCCAAACTTTCGCCATTCTGCAGTGATTAACCCACAGACTGCTTCTTTGTGAATTTTAGCATTCTGCTTTACCGTATGATGTGATGGATGGATCCCAGACAAAACCGTAGAACAGAACTATCCTCCAGACTTCCCACTTCTCTGAACATTGTGACATGATTCTGGCTGGCTGAAATGCATTTTTAAAAGAGCATTTAAAATGCAATGGGAGAGAATTTTTGTAAAATCAAAACAAAATATAAAGAAATGGGAAAGGTATTTATATGAAGAAAAAAGGAAGGAAGGAAGGAAGGAAGGAAGGAAGGAAGGAAGGAAGGATAATAATAATAATAATAATAATAATAATAATAATAATAATAATAATAATAATAATAATAATAATAATAATAATTTGGAAGGGACCTTGGAGGTCATCTAGTCCAACCCCCTGCTCAGGCAGGAAATCCTATACCATTTCAGACAAATGGCTGTCCAGTCTGTTCTTAAAAACCTCCAGTGTTGGAGCATTCACCACCTCTGGAGGCAGGTTGTTCCAGGAAGGAAGGAAGGAAGGGTCTATTGGTTTCATATTCATATCTATCTATTATTTATCTATCATCTGTTTAGCTATCATCTAGCTATCATCTAGCTATTTATATAGCTATCTAGCTATTTACAATGTATAAGAATGCGGTGAATCATCTATACAATACTTATTAGGAGGTGCATTATATGACTTATCATCATCATCACCACCACTATAATAATAATAAAACTGTCCATTTCAGGTCCTTGGGAAAGACTTGATAGTTGGATAAAAAAAATGCCAAATCCTGTCTAAATATCTGGCTGACAGTGCAATGAACTAGTAACACAAATGCAACAATACAGTGGATACAAGTTAAATGCAATGGAATATTTTAAAAAATGAATGAATAGGAAACTGTTCTCAGGGAGCAGATGAATGAGCACGTGAGGGTCAGAAAACTAAACAAAAGATCTATGTCAAGAAATTGGGTCAGCTGAAAATCGGAAGTGATAGGAAGATTTCAGAGCCTTCAAGGAGGAGATGCCAGAAAGGTGTTATTTTTATGCACCATCCGTTAAAATTATAAATGACCTTGTGATGCAAAGAGCAGTTAGCTGAGTCCCAAGGTAGCTGACAAGCCCCAGAACAGCCCATTGAAATTCTGGTCCCATCACCAACACTCAGAAGAAATCCATCACACACCAAGCAAAGACCTTCTCTGTTGTACAGTATATACGATTATGCAGGCATATCAATGGAGAATATCACTACTAAATGGTAATCTCTTTAATATAATTAAGTTGAACTAAACATACAAGTTGGTCTCATGCATGGCTTGTTCAGTATTCCACTCTAATGATCCTACAGTGGGGAACTGATTAGTGAGGCCTATGGAAGACAGCAGGGAATGGGGCGGTAAGCTCAGTTAAAGATCATTTGATGTTTGCGGATGTAACAACATACAGTTTTTTCCTCTTCCATTTTTTTTAAAATGGATGCAATGGTCAAGCTTTTTGGATATGAAGTGTTGACACTGAATTCTGAATTAGCTCCCTTCACATCTTCAGTTGTCTTATAGTTCATCTCCCTTTCAATTGCTAAGAGACCTGTATATCAAGGATGCATATATTCAACCTGCATTTAAAATCTCAAGAAAATGAAATGTTAACAAACAGAAAACAATCTTGCCTATTTGCATCCACAGCCTTTTCTTATAGAACCGTTTGTTTGAATCCACTTGATCATTTCAGCTGTCCTTTGTGAACCTTTTCTAGAATGTTCCAATCCAAGTGTTCCCCAAACGGTACAGAACATTCCAAAGGTATTTGCACTGCGCTTATTTTTGATTCCTTTCCAAACAAACCCACGCGATGAACAGAGTGACTGAGCAAGGGATCTCATCCAGATCTCCCAACTGAATCCTGCAATGAAAGCAGTAAAAGGAGGAGCCTAATAAGTCTTCAGCCACCCCCAAAGGAATCTAGCAGCACACATTTACCTCACACTATGAAGCCACCGAGTGCTGAAAAAATGAATCTTACCTTCTCCAAAGCTTGTCTGCCCTTACTTGACAAGATGATTGACTAAAACATAAATTGGGCAATGATATATAGAGGGCATTCACTCTGGAAAAAAAAGGACTGTGTTCATTGAAGCTTGTATGTGCCAAAGGCAGTGATTGATGGGAGATACCCACAAATCCCAGTGGGGGAAAAGTTCTGCATATACTGCTAATCTCAGTTGAAGAGTTGTCTTCCTCGGTTGTGAAAATGGTAAGTGCCTCCTTACATCTGCCTTGAATGTCTGCTCCTGCACCCTTCCCCTAAAAGAAAGGTATCATTGACGCCCAAGGTCCCCTTGAGGGTGGGGGGGGGGTCCCTGAACAAACTCTGGAAGGTTTGTTCATCCAGATTTTTCCCCAGTCTGAATTCAGGTTTTAGCACTAGAACTGCACTGTTCACCAGACACCTGATCTGCTTTTGGGGAAAAGACAGTGTGGATATGAATCTCCTGCCTCCCTTAGTAGTTTTTGATACCATTAAAACATGGTACAGGTAGTCCTTGACTTATGACCACAATTGAGCCCAAAATTTCCTTTGCTAAGTGAAACAGTTGTCAAATGAGTTTTGCCCCCTTTTACGACCTTTGTTGCCACAGTTGTTAAGCAAATCACTGCAGTTAAGTTAAGTGAACCTGGCTTTCCCATTGACTTTGTTTGTCAGAGGTCGCAAAAGTGATCACTTGAACCTGGGACTCTGCAACCATCATAAATATGAATCAGTCACCAAGCGTCTGAATTTTGATCAGATGGAGATGCTGCAACAGTCGTAAGTGTGAAAAACGGCCATGAGTCACTTTTTCCAGTGCCGTTGTAGCTTCAAACAGTCACTAAATGAATTGTTGTTAAGTCAAGAACTACCTGTTCTCTGTTGCACTATTGCACTAATTTCCTGGAACGTGAACAGGAGGCAGTGGTCTTCGGTGGTTCTGCTCCTACCTGCAGCTTAAGGCCCAGAAAGTGACAGTAAGGAAGAGGGCCACTTCGGTTGTGATATCCCAGTTGTACCAACCTTTGAGCATCAGGAGAAGGCTTGGCTTTTTGGCCAAGTGGTGACCCTATCCTGGTAAAGAGGTTTGTTAATGCTTCTGGGACACATTTTTGATATCACTATGCAGAGTTGGGATTAGTTTCTTTGGAGGTGACCAACATTATTCACTCTGTAGTCTATAGAACCATCCTGGAGTGTTTCTATTGTTAACAGATAGGCAGAGGCAATTTGCCCTAGTGGTTAAGGAACCAAGCTATAAACCAGGAGGCCGTGGGTTCTAATCCCACTTTAGGCATGAAAGCAAACTGGGTGACACTGGGCCAGTCACTGTCTCTCTCAGCCCAACCCATCTCACAGGGTTGCTGTTGTTGTTATTGTGAAAATAGGAGGAAGAAAGAATATTAGGTATCTTCACTGTCTTGAATTGTAAACAAACAAACAAATAAATAAATAATAGATACATAAGATTGCATGATTAGGTGATTGTTCAAGACTCATAAATATTCGGACCTAAACAGTTCATTATTATATTTTTAATTTTGTGAAGCCATTCCTTTAAAATAATTTTTATATTTACCATATTCTCAGAGAAAACATTGCAGAAAATGATTGGCCTAGAAATATCCTTTTAAAAAATATATCTAAATGTCACCTTTTTCATTATATCCCATTTGCTTGAGTGCTTTTTCAGGCTACTATTATCATTCTTTTCCCTTAAACTTTATGTACAGGGCTACTTCATGATCCAACACATTTGGCAATAATGATAAAATACGATAGAACAGACGTTTAACATAGAGAGAAGATTTCCTAGCATTTCTGAGAAGTATCTAGTTGCCCAAGAAAAATTAGGTAGGTAAATGGACTTTTCAATAGTTGATTTTGTTACTTCAGGCTGAGAGGTTTATTTGATGAAATACAAACAGGGTTAGCCTTTGAAAAGATTCTTTTAAGCCAAGGGGTCAACAGGTAGCAAAGACATTGAAAGAGATACGAGTAATTGTTGTTATTACATTATTAGATATTAGAGCATGTGCTAGAATTTCACTAATCCGCAAGGCTGTCATCTAGGACAATTTTATGCGATGTTCAATGGCAGGAGAGCAGAAACACTTTGAACCTGAATGCAGCCATAGTTTCATAGCAATTTATTATATACAGTTGATAAAGTCTACTATACCATCTGGCAGGATTGCATAACACGTCTCATTGATTCTGACATGCACATCTTCAAATGATAATGCTGCAAGCTTTAATTTGCTGGCACAGAATTGTTGTGTTATCCCTTGTGCAATAATAGAGTTTTCCCACCAAATGCTACCTGTTACTTTCTTGTCATTCAAGGCTCTAAATATATAACAGTATCAACCGAAACACATACCACCTTGAATCCTATAATGCTCAGTCACACAACCTCCTTTTTGTCTCAAATGTTGCAGAAACCATTATTGTTCTCTGAATATGCTTCTCGAAAAGTTAAATGGCAACTTTGGGATGATTTATTTCAGTGCACTATTATTTATCATACAAACATCACATTCCAAGTGCAAAAGGAAACAACTAACTATAAAAATTGAGCTCTCTGTTGTGGATAGCACAGATTGCCCCAGCTCTAAAATCAGCATGGCTGAAATGTTCTTTTGCAAATCAACATGTCATTACTAATTCTATTTTTTCCTCCAGATGTTCCTTTAATCCATACCCAAAAAGTCTAGAAATCGCATGTCTCCCCGATGAAATAACAAGGTCCACATTTATGAAGTCCCCATATTTTTGTAGTCTCATGTTATATGTGCTCAGACAAAGGCAGTATACAGAAGGATGATTCGACATCTGGCTTCTCCACAGTCTATCAGTGAGCTGTAACTGTCATCAGGATTGTTTCACATGAGGTAGGAAAGACAGCTGTACAAAGACCCAATTCCGGCAACCAAGGCAATTACTCACTTTTAGAAATATCATCGCAACTGGAATTAGTGCTCCATAGTAGAAACTGAGCTAATTCTAAGTCAACGCTTTGTCTGAAAACACCAGCCCTCCCGTTTATCCAGCTGGTCATGAGAGATTGGATCTGTGCAAAGATTTGAGATTTATTTCAGGATTTTAGGATTGTAAGCCACCTAGAGTTATGGGATGGAGATGGGTGGCTATAGAAAATGAATGAGAGAGTGAGTGAGTGAGTGAGTGAGTGAGTGAGTGAGTGAGTGAGTGAACAAACGAATGAATTAATGAATGAACGAACAAACGAACAAACGAATGAATGAATGAATGAATGAATGAATGAATGAATGAATGAATGAATGAAAATCATTTCTTACAAGGACATGCTAAGTTGATGTGGTATGATCATACACCACCTGGCTCATGCAGTGAAGCTTGGATGCCTGAACTGATGGTTGTGTAGGTTTGGCTACACTTCCACTTTTTGTACTGATCTGCCTATCCCAGTTTTCCATTTATAATCTCTTAAAAGTTTTGATACACATTGATCACAGATGAAATGACATTAAAATTGTCTATCATCAACCTTTTTCTTTCCAGTCAATTCAGGGCCCAATCTCTTTAACTTTGGTAAAAACCAACTATGGGCAGGTCCTAGAAAGAAAGAAAAAAAGAAAAAAATTATTCCATTTCACTCTGGTCCAGCATTATTCTAGCACTGGCATTACAGACCAGATACCAGCACTATCTGCTATTCCAGCCCAGAATCCTTATCCTTATGATTGGGACAGGCTATAAATATTGTAAATAAAATATGTCTGGCTTTATAGAAAAAAAACTCAGACACTTCAGTTTTCAACATGAAAATGGCTTCAATGTTCCTAGTGGAGTTCTTCCTGGTGGATTTCTCACTGACATGAAGTGAGGGGGGGAGGAAGAATTAATTGCAATAGTACACTTCTTTCCTATTCCACAGGGCAACTTTCTGCATGTTCCCCCAGTGCACCAAACAGACTCTACTCTCTTGGTGGTTCATTCTGTTGCTCAGCTGAGTAACAGTCCACAAAGAGATGAACCTGATAGGAGCTGCAGAAGATCATGTCAAGATATTGGATAGGATTCCTGCTCCCTTTCAACATTTACTAAACACTTAGGTGGGTATACGGTACTTCTCAGCTTTCTTGTTAAGCTACAAGAGTGATATAAGGACGGGATACAATAACCCAACACTTGCCACACTGAATGACTGAGGATGCTCAGGTTTCATTCCCAGTGCTATGCATTTTCTTTCTGCTCTCATTGTCCCATGGTCATAAGTGGAGAAAGGTTTGTGAACTGGTCAGGATAACAGAATAACAGAACTGGAAAGAACCTTGAAGGTTCTCTAGTCCAACCCAATGTTCAATCAGGAAACCCTGTGCCATTTCAGACAAACGGTTGTCCGATCTCTTCTTAAAAACCACCAGTGTTGGAGCATTCACAACTGCTGGAGGCAAGCTGTTCTACTGATTGAATGTTCTGTCAGGAAATTTCTCCTTAGTTCTAGGTTGCTTCCCTCCTTGATTAGTTTCCATCTGTTACTTCTTGTCCTGCCTTCAGGTGCTTTGGGGAATAGCTTGACCCCCTCTTCTTTGTGGCAGCCCCTTAGATATGGGAACATTGCTATCATGTCACTCCTGGTCCTCACTAGAAGAGTGGTGTAGTACTGTAGAAAGAATATTAGTGTCTAAATACAACTCAGAGCAGCCTTGCACATTAGCACAATAAATATTTCATCTAATTTAAGACACCATAAAGCTTGCATTCTTTGTTCCTAATGGATTTGTAGTAATATTCTGCTTATCCTCCCTGGTGCACCAAACAGGCTCTGCTATCTGCCATATTATGCTCATTCTGTCAGTCACTGAGGCCAATCACTGGGTGGCATAAAGCCAGCTTAGAATAATGCCACAGTAAAGTTGGCAGAGTGACATTGGCCAAGGCAACAGAAAGGTATAAATTAAAGTCCAAGCCTTGCTAGAAGGACAGCTCTTATCTTCATGAGGCATGATGCCAAAAAATGAAACAGGCTTCATCAGAGGCAGGAAGAGATTGCAGAGAAGGCAAGAAGGGGTTAAAAGTTAAAGCCATCTTTCTTAGGAATGATTTGATGGCCACAGATAGGCTTTACACTTTGGTAGTTCATTAATGTTCAGAAGGGGAAGAGGGAAAATATAGGAAACATGACTAGAACAGTTATAATAATCTTTCAGAGTACCCAATAGTTTTATAATGTGGAATAATAAAATTTGAAAGTGAATGAACACATAGGTTCACCTTTGATGTTACATTCCACATGTCTGAAGGAGCTGCAAGAATGAGTAGGGTTTGCTCCTTTCTTCAGTGACACCATATATTTTGGCAGAAGATGGATGGGAAACCAACAGCAACAACACATAAATCTTCAGGGACAGCCCACTATCAACAGGAGAAGCCATCTTTATATCTTCTCACAGTCAATCATACAATAATAGGTATCAATGAAGAAAGTTAATTTCATTGCATTTGTTTCAGACAATATCTCAATGACAATGACAACTGATGTATCATTTAAACAATGGCAGACGGTTATATCTAAATTTGTATAGAAAAGAAAGAAGTTAAATGTAAGATACTACAAGATGCAAAGGAAAGAGGATGATTGGGCTTGCCAGAATTCAAACTATGTTTTGCTCTCTATTGCTTAGTTTGGATGAAAGAGTGAGTGAGCTTAATAAATAGGTTATTAAATTTATCTATTTGTCTGTCTGTCTATCTATCTATCTATCTATCCCACCTTTATTATTTGTACAAATAAGTCAGGTGGCCAATATATCCAGCATACCTTCTTTCTCCTATTTTCCCCACAACAACCCTGTTAGGTGGGTTGGGCTGAGACAGTGTGACTGGCCCAAAGTCACTCAGATGGCTTTCGTGACCATGGCAAGATTTGAATTCGTGGTGAAACTCATGGTCTCCTGCTTTTTAACCCAGTGCCTTAACCACTAACCAGACTGTTTTTTTTTTTGATGGCATGGCTATCTATGGTATGATAAAACTAATAAGAATGTAAACATTAAAACTCATTATGTCAGACAGGCTATTCTTAGAGTATGGAATAAATACAAACTTGGATTCTGCCCAAAAACATTTTTGTGGCTTTCAGACCAGGAAGTATTTTATAGATGAGAAATTATAAGTAAATAAATGGTTAACTTACTGTGATATGCTAGAATTTTCTCAAGGCGTTTATAAAATGAAATCATAACAGTTGATAACAGAAGGCTATTCCTGTCAGTGTTTTTTTATATGCAATTATCAGAAAGATTTAAAGTGGATAAAATATGTTATGGTTCTGAGTAATGTTAAGACTGAATTTGAAATAGAACTATGTACAAATGGTGAACATGTGATCGCTAAATGTATAAACCTCTGTTGAAATATGAGACAGAAGAAGTGAAAGAACATATAATAAAATGGGCTAAATGGATCAGTGGGAAACTATATGGCTGAAAGGATCAAAATTTACATTATGTTCTAACCATAAAGAGAATTTTTAAAAATTACACATCATTAGTATTAATCACCAGATAAACTGTCTAGAATGTATAAAGGTATTTCAAAGTTTTGCTGAAAATGTAAACAATATGAAGGGAGTTTTTATCAAGTTTGGTGGACATGTAAAATAAAACCCAATATTTGGATACATATGCATACATTTTTTAAACAAAGAGGAAGAGATGATTTTGTAATTGTACTTATATTTAGAAATTGGAAGCTTCTCTTTTTTTCTTTCTTTTTGCACTTTTCTTTTTCCCCCTTTTTTTTCTTTTACTCTTTATTAGTTTGTGTTAGTTTTTCTGTCCTTTATAAAACTCTGTGTGTGTGTGTGTGTGTGTATTGTGGATCTGCAGATATGAAGAGCTTATATAGACATTAGTGCTCTACGAATGGTTCTGAGGGAGAATAACTTCACTATCTGGGTTCAAATTGCTAAATTTCAATTGCAGGAGCTGTATTATATTTCTGGGGACTGCCATTAGTTGTTAAAACTAATGGAAAAATAGCATCCCTTATTTCCAAGCAGTGAAACTGAATTACATCATGTCAAAATATGAGAAGGAAGACTTAGATATAGGGACACATTGTACATGGTAAAGAAGACTCAGGGGCAAGGACAGCCAAGTGTCTGGACCCTGATGCCTGGAGACTTCATGGCAAACCCTAGAAACAGTGGATGGATTGCATCAAGGAGAATGTGAAATGCAAGGAAGATGCCTTGGATCGAGCCAAATGGAGACAAGCGAACTCTGCCTTAGCGCAGGAATAATGGTAGGTAGAAGATATATATGGATCATATGTATCATCATATCATCATTTATGCCCATTATACTGTATTGTGCAGTCTTTAACTTGTTTGTTCTCTATTTTCTATTTTCAATAAAGCTTCATACATCTTAGCAATAATATGATCACATATACAAACTTACTCTTGATACACTCACAAACACACACACACACACACACACACACACACACACACACACACACACACACACACACACATATATATATATATATATATATATATATATATATATATATATATATATATATATATATATATGTGTGTGTGTGTAAATTACTAACAAAGAATTAAATTTACACAAATATAGGAATTGTCCGGTGTGACTACTGCCTGTTCGATAGCCTTCAAGATAGGCTGAAAACAGGAAATAAAGATTTGCCCCATGTTTGGGGCCTAGCAAGGTAATCTAAAGAGTTAACATTTGAAACATATATATATATATATATATATTGTGTGTATATATATTGTGTATATATATATATAGTTATACCTCACAATCTGTATTTTTCCCAGTTTGGTAATATTGAGTTTGCAATTCAAAAATATAAACAAAAACATGATTGTTTGGGGATGTTCCACAGGAAAATATAAACATTTAGAAGAATTGAACACACAATATTAAGGAAAATTCTTATCAATTTTGTATACATAATAATGTATAAAAATTGTGTCCATGAGTGTATGCATGCAGAATCTTTGTGAAAAAGGCAACATTCCCAAAAACACACAAAAATGATATAAACAAATAACTAAAAAATCTAAATTGATGACAATGTAGGAAGGAATAGAAAAATCAGAAGAATGAAGAAATTGAACTTGGTAGACTTTCTAGTCCCATTGTAGAAGAAGCTTTGCCTCTATTATTTCCAGGGTATTGTCGAACTGAAGATAAAATGAAATACTTTAGGGTTTATTGTCCTCTGGACATTAGAGAATTTCACCAAATTCGAAATATTTGTGAATTTTTCTCATTTTTCCACAGCTTGTGCTCCTCTGACTCTTCACAGAGTGACAGTGCATGAAATTAAATCATGTTAAAATGTTATTCTCAGCTATGAGTTCTCTGTGAACCTATAACTTTTTCAGACACATTTTATTCCTCTCAACTGGTCAGACTGACTTTATTCAAGTCTCCCAAAATAGCTCAAACTTGGACACAATTTATCTGCCATAATTCAGTCAAAAGCCAACATTTTACTGTTGGAAATTTATCTGCAGCTTGCAACATGGGCCTGAAACATTTACCTAATACTAGCTGTGGACTAGAAATAAAAACAATAATGTGAAACAATCAAATCTAAAGAGTGAAGAGAGTTTATCCCATTAGAATATCTTCAATTTCCATCAATTACCTTTTTCAGCAGCTGTCATGGACAGATCTCTTTCTGTCCATGTCTACAAGTCTTCAGTGGTGGAGGAACACATGTTGGAATCTTTAGACCCAGAAGCTTTCCAGGGAACTCTGGGAAATGTTTGGCAAACAGGCCAGTGTGTTCCCCAGATCTTATTGCAATTGAATTATGATTGGTTATAAGTATGATCATTACCAAATGTCCTTGATAAACTGGTAAGGTTTTCTCAAGAAAATACAACCACTAATACTATTTTATTGTAAAGCTACCTTAACAGAATCTTGCAAGTCTGATCTCCCACCATCTCTTTTAAACCCTGAGAAGTTATGGGGTAAATGTTAGAGCCTCCTGTTTCATCCGTTAGGCAGCTATGGGCTGTGGCCTCTCTTATCTGATTGTTCCCTAGGCAGCTTCTCCCAAGGTCATTTTCACATACCATTACAGTATCAGAACTGTCCCCTGATCTATAGCATGTTTCTCAATCTCTCTCCCCCCACCCCCCACATGCCTCCTTCCAACCTTGTTTTTGTCTGGTGGCCTATTGTCCTGGTCCAACTATTACATATAGACATGGGACAGTAACTGCTACATTTTCTGGTATCAGGACATTATTTGTGGTTATCCCCTCAGCATGTGGCATGGGTCCCTATTACATGTTTTTCACCCATGGCCCCTTTGAAATACCCTAGGGCCTCCAGGGAGCCATAGGGCCCCTGGTTGAGAATCACTGACCTATAGGTCAAAGCAACAAAGCAGCTCACCACACTCAATCTAGAGAAGGACTGTGAGAAAAAAAATGCCTTGCCAAACACTTTTGAGTCAGCTTCCTTTTAAAAATAAACCCGTGCCTCCCACAGGCTCTGGTCCTTCCTTTTATAATGGATCCTGTGTTTGAACTGCCAGTCTTCATGGCTTGAACCTCACTGATGGGGTCTCCAGAGAAGTAGCAAGCTCATTTTTGCATAATTTGTGAACTTCTGTCACAAAATCAATAAACCTTCCCCTCCAGAAGAATCAAAATACTTCATAAGAAATTCACTCATCAACATCGGGAGAGCCATCAACACGAAGCAATTGCGCTAAAGCAAAGGAGCCACATGGGGGCAACCATTTATTCTGGTGTCACACTAACCAAAATGTCATCTAATGTCACATGCACAAGATTTTTTTTGGGGGGGAGTCTCCAGTGCACTGTAGACACTTAAAAAGAATCCCTAATAAAGTTGCTGTTTTAAAAAGGTTCTCTTTCTTCTTACTAGTCAGGTGAAGGTAGAGCCCCCTTAATAACTGCTTACTGGGTTCCACTGGATGTGTACTAATAATATTTGTTTCATTGATATAAACAAAATCTTCCGAGAGAGAGAGAGAGAGAGAGAGAGAAAGAGAGAGAGAGAGAGAGAGAGAGAGAGAGAGAGAGAGAGAGAGAGAGAGAGAGAGAGAGAATACCCCTTAGGGGGAAAAAAAACAATGCCTGTTACTCTGATCCTCTCCTTCCCTTCCTCAGGTCTGGTTTTATGTTCCCCTCAGCCCCCCTTTTTCCTTTGTCAATGCCAGCAAATGCCTGGCAAGAAAAAAGAGAGAGAGCAGAACGAAGGCAGATAAGAAGGGTCAGTTTTGCGTAAGAGAAAAGATGATATCATGTCGAGACAAATTACAGAAGTGCTGTGTCTAAATATGTTGAAGCAAGAGCTGCGATACCACAGCTGCGTCAGCGGGCTGCTCGGGGTCTCTGGTGACGCCGACTGCATCTTAAGCAGCCAGGCAAAGAGGCAAAGCTGGTCAGGCAGAGGCAGCTTTTAAGCCAGATCAAAGCAACCCACTGCTTTGGGTAGTCCTGCAAGGATACCCTGCAAACTTCACATGTGCATGCACTCCCCCCACTCCAAAACCCCCCAACAGATGTTGCAGATAGTTTAAATTGGAGGAACCAGCTCTATCCGGCCAATACACCCCCTTTTTCCCCCTCTCTCTTTCTCTCTTTCTATCAACGCCAGTCTAGGAGTAGTTACCTACTTCTTTCTGAAAGGCTTCAGGCTATGCACCTGGAATATGAGAAAGAGATGCTTGTTAAAATATACATTTTCCAGAAGGGATGAACATCAGAACAAGATTTGCTTGAAAATGTCCCTTCCCATTAATGGATTTTCCCAGTATGGCCCCACCTTCCTGTAGGCACCTAAGAGAAAATATAATTCAGATGGGCTTTGGAATATCTCCTCCTTCATCCTTTATTCTAGAAAGGAGGAGCATTTGGTAAAAAATAAAGTCCCTGGACATCTCCAAAGAGGGAGGATTTGGGCACTGTAAAGAATACGTTAAGTGCAATCTTTCCCCAAACTTATTGCATCTGCATTGTTTCTCAGGAGGCGAGGAAATTCATTCATGATGAAGCCAATAGTAATTCAATAATGAGCTAGCAGTGGTCACGGATGGTAATTAAGCCAAGAGTCATTCTATCGATGTATCATACAGGAATGTAAACATTTCTGAGATGCTGCATGGAGCGCTTTCAATATCTGAAGTAATCAACATTCAGAACTACTATTAATAGCACTAGGCATGATTTTAGTTTTGTGAATAACATGCGGTGAAGGTATACATGATATCAGTAGAGCTCCTGCACTAATGTATACATACAATCAATGAACAGTTCAAAAGAACTTAACCAACTTAACCAATAAAATGAAAAATTCTAAAAATGGGTTTTGTGGATCTCTTCAGTGATGAGATAAATGAACAGAGGATCTTTGATAAGACGGTTGAGTTCCAAACCAGTCACTGAATGAGCAGATGGAGAAAGGTTGTCTCTCAGAGGGGATGCAGTGGGTCAGTTTGGTTCCCAGTGTCCCCAGGCAGGGTTGGAAAAGATTATGATCACTAGGTGGAGGCCACCTTGAGCTAGATGACCAATGATCAGATCCAGTAAAAGGCAGCTGTCTAGTTTGTCATCCATGGAGAGTCTACCTTATGCTCAGATATCTTCATATTTCAATGTTTCACAGAATTCCACCATACCACCATCAGTTGGACACTACCCCTCAGAGATAAAAACAGAAGAAACTGCTTACATATAGTGACCCTATTATCAGCAAAATGGCAAGAACAATTGTATATAAACCTAGCCAGCTAGGAGAGTTTACATGCTGAATTGCATCACAAGCAGACATACTTTCGATGGGCTATACTTATTCTTCCATTGTGATGGGAAATGTTAACATTTTGCTTCTATACTCCAGCATCCATCACCTTTTATTATTTTTATGGCTACATTTCTGTTAGGTAGGAGTAAAACACACAGACAAAAAAATCTTCAGTTGAGTTTCAATTTTAAAAGGCACTTAAATTGTGATATCATTGAGGCTAGATGGTGCCTCCTTCCACTGCCAGATGCTAAATGCATTTATTTGAGCAGAAACACTACTTTGTTATAGAAATGCATCTTGAAAGTAATAGAGAATTCAGAATCAGTGATTTAAAATAATATGTTTTTAAAGTAAGCTTTATGGCTGTAACATTTTAAAAGGGTATGTCTTAAAAGATATATTTAATTGTTTAAATTGTTGCTAGAGAAAAAATTATTATATAATTAATGAGTGGCTGCTGAATGCTTGTATACGTGTCTACTTTGAAGTAAATACTTTTAAGTTAATTGATAAAAATGTATAGAATTACAATCTATTTTTATATTTCAACATGTATGTGAGCCAGTCTTTTAATGTAATGTATAAGTATGTTTTTAAAATACTTGTATTTTAATTTGTTGAACAATGAGTCATATCAAAAGAACCAAATGATTCTCAGACTAAAATATGGAATAAAGCAAAGAACTGGTCAAAAGAGCTAGATGGTTATAGTAAAAACTATACCAATGTATGCCATAGATGTAGCATATCATGTAGGGAAAAACAGCTTTTCTTCTCCAAAACTTAAAATAGGAATTTATTCAGAATAAGTCAACTAACAGAGTATACAAATCGAGAATGGAATCACTAATTCTATTCCTTTAGTCTTTGAACAAGACAATGGATTCATTTCTCAGAATCATAATAAATCCTTTTACACAGAGGTCAACACATCTCCTCTAAGGAAAAACCACCATTCCTGCTCATGGCTGCCCATCTCCTTTCTCATAAACTATGAAAACTAATTTCCCCATAAGGAAGTGTCAACCCTCTTGGGTAAACCAGACAGGAAACATGACTAGATAAGTAAGTGCCTGATAGGAAAACGATCCATGGTGACTAGTGAGCAAGTTAAATAGAGGTGATGAAATTACAGTAATACCCACAACAGCCTCATTTGTAGTGGTTATCGTAATCATAATCGTTATCCTCAAAACACCTCTTGAGAACATTAAAAATGATTCTCTGTTGTGTAAGCAGTAACAAATTCCCCTCTTGGAATGTCCTTAAACCTGCTAAGTATGTCTAAGCAGAAGTTTGTGTTTCACCAGATTAAAGAAGTTATTTCCCTGGATTTCTGTAAAACTTTTGCCAACCTGCCCTTTTATGTAAGCATTTTTCAGACCCGGGGTTGCCTGGAAGCAAAAAGTAAAGAAATGCATTATTAAGTGTTGCATTGTTAATTGTTGGCAGGTTATTATGCATCTTTGTCAAAGTGAGGGCAGAATCCAAGGTACAACACAACCTCTGTTCTTCTCCCCAGAAGTAAGTCCCATTTAGTTCAATTGAATTATGACACTCATGTAAGATCGTGTAGCTGAGTCAATAAATAAAGCGTAGTACCTACAGAAGCTGAAAGAAACAAAAGCTCAATTCTCCAGTCCTAAAACTGAGAAGAAGAAAAAACTAGAAAATTTTATGACTGTGCCTTTTAAAAGCAGAAAGGGTAACTTTGGTCACCTTCAGTTCATATTTAAGAACACCTAGCCAGTTACTGCTCAAGCTCAGTGTCTGACTAATAAGACAAGAAGTAACTGATGGAGGTTTAACAAAGAGAGACGCAACCTAGAATTAAGGAGAAATTTCCTTGCAGTGAGAACAATTAATCAATGGAACAGCTTGCCTCCAGAAGTTGTGGGTTCTCCAACACTGGAGGTATTTCTTTCATTCATTCATTCATTCATTCATTCATTCATTCATTCATTCATTCATTCTTTACTTACTTACTTATTTATTTATTTATTTATTTATTTATTTATTTATTTATTATTTATAAAATGTATTTGCCATCCATCTTGTATGCTTACCTCATTAAAAACATTTAAAAATCCATTATAAAACAGCAGATAAAAATATTAATTTAATTTAATTAATTTATTAATATTTCTATACCACCCTTCTCCCGAAGGACTCAGGGCGGTGTACAGGGCAAGAATAAAACACAGAAATTTACAAAAACTAAAAGATAATTAAATACATGCCCGATTAAAAATACAGTTGATACATGGTAAAAAAAAACCCCAATAATAATAGTAAAAAACCCCACCAATCCCCCCTCAGGCCAGGCCGGCTTGCTCAAACAAGTATGTTTTCAGATCGCGGCGAAAGGAGCGCAGATCGGGCGCCGTCCGGAGCTCAACCGGTAACTGGTTCCATAGCTCCGGGGTGCCCACAGAGAAGGATCTCCCCCTGGGGGCCACCAGCCGACATTCTCTGACCGGTGGCACCCTGAGGAGGCCCTCTCTGTGGGACTGCACAGGGCGGAGGGAAGTAGATGCCGGCAGCAGGTGTTCCCTAAGGTACTCCGGACCCCTGCCATGTAGGGCTTTAAACACCATTACTAGCACCTTGAATCTCACTCGGAAGACAACTGGCAACCAATGCAGCTCACGGAGCAGAGGTGTAACATGGGAGTATCGGGAGACTCCCAACACAACTCTCGCGGCTGCATTCTGTACCAGTTGGAGCCTCCGGGTGGTCCTCAAGGGAAGCCCCATGTAGAGAGCGTTGCAGTAGTCTAGACGAGAGGTCACGAGCGCGTGAGTGACCGTGCATAAATCATCCCGGCTTAGATAGGGCCGCAACTGGCGCACCAGGCGAACCTGGGTGAAAGCCCCCCTAGTCACAGCCACCATGTGATCTTCCAAGGTGAGCCGTGAATCTAGGAGGACTCCCAAGTTGCGAGCCCTATCTACGGGGGGTAATAATTCACCCCCCATAGAAAGAGATGGAATATCCGAATAGACCCGGGATGAAGGTATGCAAAGCCACTCGGTCTTGTCGGGGTTGAGCTGAAGTCTGTTCCTCCCCATCCAGACCCGAACCGCCTCCAGGCAACGGGACATCACGTTGAGGGCATCACTGGGGTGGTTTGGGGTCGAAAGAAAAAGCTGGGTATCATCAGCATACTGATGATACCCAACTCCAAAGCCACGAATGATCTCACCCAGCGGTTTCATATAGATGTTGAACAGGAGAGGCGAGAGGACCGACCCCTGAGGAACTCCACAAATGAGAGACCTCGCGGTCGACCTCTGCCCTCCTGTCAACACCGACTGTGAGCGTCCCTGGAGATAGGAGGAGAACCACTGTAAAACCGTGCCTCCCACTCCCAATCCCCTGAGACGCCGCAGCAGGATACCATGGTCGATGGTATCGAAAGCCGCTGAGAGGTCTAATAGGACTAGAACAGAGGAATGACCCCTGTCCCGAGCCCTCCAGAAATCATTCACCAGCGCGACCAATGCCGTCTCCGTGCTGTGCCCGGGCCTAAAACCCGATTGGTACGGGTCTAGATAATCCGCTTCATCCAGGACCAAAGGGAGCTGATGCGCCACCACACTCTCAACAACCTTCGCAAGAAAGCGAAGGTTGGAGACCGGACGAAAGTTGTTCAATACAGCTGGGTCCAAGGCAGGCTTCTTGAGGAGGGGCCTCACCACCGCCTCTTTCAAGACGGCAGTTAAACTACCCTCACTCAAAGAAGCTGATATAACTGCCTGGAACCAGCTGCGTGTCCTCTCCCGGGCTGCATAAACCAGCCAGGAAGGGCACGGGTCCAATAAACATGTGGTGGAGCTCAGTCTCCCCATAATCCTGTCCACTTCCTCCGGAGTCACAGAATCAAACTCCTCCCAGGTGATATCGATAAGACCGCCCATGTCCTGATCGCCAGACTCTGCCCAGTCAGAGTCCAGACCGGTCTGAATCCGAGCGATTTTGTCCGACAGATAATTGTTAAACTCCTCGGCACGACCCTGCAAGGGTTCCTCCCTCACCTCCTGATTAAGAAGGGAGCGAGTCACCCTAAACAGAGCAGCCGGGCGATTATCTGCGGACGCGATAAGGGTAGCGAAGTGATTAGACCTCGCCACCCTTATCGCAGCGAGACAAGACCTAATATGGGTTCTTAGTTGCAATCGGTCAGATTCGGATCGGCTGGACCTCCAACCGCTCTCTAGGCCCCGTCTCCGACGCTTCATCTCCCGGAGCTCCGCGGAGAACCATGGAGCTCGACGGGATCTGCATCGGGTCAGGGGCCGCAAGGGTACAACTCGGTCAAGAGCCTCAGTGGCAATTTAACAATCATAGAGACAAGATGGCCAGAGACACACCGGGGGGGGGGAAGGGAGGTGGTGTTGAATTTATTGAGCCAATCATCTCCAGTATGAAGCTCCGCCCATGGGACCCCAAGCCATCTGGCACAGCCAGGTCTTCAGGCTCTTGCAGAAGGTCAGGAGGGTGGGAGCCAGTCTCATCTCTAGGGGTAAGATGTTCCAGAGGGCAGGAGCCATGGCACAGAAGGCTCTTCTCCTGGATCCTGCCAGCCAAAATTCCATGACTGATGGGATCTGTAGTATGCCCCCTCTGCCAGCACAGGTGGCGCAAACCAGTCCCATTGGGGTGCGATGGTTCCTCAAGCGCCTCTTTTAAGAAGACACTGGCCAGCCATTTGTCTGAAATTGTATATAGGGTCTCCCGCTTGAGGAAGGGATTGAGCTAGAAGACCTCAAAGGTCCCTTCCAACTCTGATATTCAATATTCTGTACCATGTAATATAGAATTCATCACCTCTGTAGACAATGGCTGCCACCCTAAAGCCAGTCTGACATTGTAAACCTGGCTGTAATATAAACTTATTATTCCATGTCATTTATTTCACATTGAAAGAGGGCAAATTGCATCTCTTTTCTCTATGAATAGTCCTTAAAGTGTGCTAGTTCAATCCACATCTGCTCATCTCAATGCTAAGCTTTGAGAACATACAACGTGAAGATCTTTGCTGATTTTTAAGAGACATTTTGGCATGGCGACGCCTTGGGCCTATCCCCAGTGCTCCAGCCCTCGTGGTACTGCTGTGAGAAAGAGTTTTGCTCCATTATTTAAATGGCTCAAAATGAACACCACCTCCAGAATTTTTAGGGCTTTTAATATCTGCCATTCTTCAAAAGACATGGGACAGTAGCAGTGTAGAAGATCAGCCAGCTCTGCCTTCACTTTGCTAGGCATTCTGGCAAACCACAAATGCCCAGATGTTCTTTTCCATCACTGTCCCATTCATTCATGTACAAATGACTATCTCTTGTCTTTCGCAGCACAGTAAGACTCAGTTGCCAATAGCAGGCCAGAGGAATCACACAAGAGATTTTGCAGAAAGGCAGACTGAAGAGGTGATTGCTCCCTTGTTTCCCTAATTCCTTCTTTCACTCCTTTGCCCTTTAGCCTTCCACTTGTTCCTGAAGAAGCAAATTGCAAATTGCAGATTACAAACCGCCACACCAAAGCACTGAGCCACTAGACAGATTCAAACTCTGTTTGACCTCTCAAAATTGCTTTGGGTAATTTCACTTAATCCCTTAGAAAGAACTTGCTTTTTCTAGCACAGAAAGGTGTAGAAGCTATTTTTGTTAAGTATGCTAAGCATTTTTGCTTGGAGCACATTGTTGTTGTTAGCTGTGAAGTCGTGTCCGACCCATCGCGACCCTATGGACAACGTTCCTCCAGGCCTTCCTGTCCTGTACCATCTTCTGGAGTCCATTTAAGCTCACGCCTACTGCTTCAGTGACTCCATCCAGCCACCTCATTCTCTGTCGTCCCCTTCTTCTCTTGCCCTCAATCTTTCCCAGCATTAGGCTCTTCTCCAGTGAGTCCTTCCTTCTCATTAGGTGGCCAAAGTATTTGAGTATCCTCAAATACTTTGGAGCACATGGTTCAATGCAAATGACTAAATGGGTGGGAGGGAGGGAGGGGGGGAAGGAGGGAGGTTCTACTTAGCTAGTAAAGTGGATCCTGGCACAACAGGGTGCTGTGTTGAGGTTTCCATACAACCTGCTGCATTAAATTTCCCCTCCCCCTGTTTCTTCCTTTCGCAAGAGTTAACATTTAATGGCAATGAGAATACTCAGGTTCTTTGTGGGAGGAAGTGCCTTGCAGTTTTCTTGGCAAGCTTTTTCAGAAGGGCTTTGCTATCTTCCTCCTTCCTAGGGCTGAGAGAGAGTGACTGGCCCAAGATCACCTAACTGGCATTGTGCCTAAGATGGGACTAGAACTCACCATCTTCCAATTTCTAGCCCAGCGCAGTGGTGGGATTCAGCCGGTTCGCACCACTTCGGCAGAACCAGTAGCTAATTTTTTGTTGCCCAGGCCCAGAATGGACTTCCGGAAGCGGCATCCACACAGAGAACCATTTGTTCACATATTTGAATCCCACCACTGGCCCAGCGCCTTAACCATGACACCATCCTGGGGGGTCTCTAAACTCCCATTAGGATACAGGACATCAGTTAAAAGAGGACAGAGCATTAACTGTTTTAGCCTCTCCAACTTTGATGCTGTTCTGAGGGCTTAGCAGAAGCTTCATTCATATTTCCCTGACCAGTGCAGATCATCAGCTTACAAAACCTTCAGACTTTTAAAACCACCTAAAATGGGTTAAAATAAATAAAGTTACCACTTGGAAAGTAACAAAGTTTACTCTACTGTCGAAATACACATAGGACGCCACTATGACTGTTTGCACATAGCATATATATAAAAAAGTATAATCTTGTATCAGTCGACTTCTGGATTTTACAGAGCAGTCACACAAACTCCACACAGATCTATAAAACCATGCAATGTAAACAGATGGCACTCCTATCTCAAATCAATTCCCTGACACCCCCAATGGTAGGATACCTGAAACAGACATATTCCCTCTGGGCAAACCTACGGAGACCTGAATAGTGAAGACAATGTTTTGAAATGAATCTCGTCCTTGGAGAAAAAAACTTACTAAAATACAGCATCAGGTATCACTGCCTGAGACGCTGGGGGTTTGGACAGACAATAACGCCCTGCATCTTGAAAAGTCCTCTTAGGGATTCCAAAAAGGGGTTATTTTACATGCTATTTTTCCACATGCCTATCACAGGTGGATCTTTCCAGAGCCAACTGACAAACAGGGCAAGCAATCAGTGTGCATAATCTAGTATACGTTACAAACATCTGAAAAGTTTTCTTACACTTCTTACAGAGAAAAGAAATTTGAAGCAGATACATCCATGGATATCATCCATGACTTTTGTTTTCTATGGGGACTTGCACGGAGTCAGCCAAAGCTCATTAAATGCAAAGAATTAGTCTTTAAGAAAGTGCCTCGAATTGTGCAAATATCTCTTGGCCAAATTTTCTTTCTTTACTCAAAAAATGCATTGTTGTGTAACTCCCAAGAAACATTCATGCTCTATATCCTCCTGTTTGGTGTGTTCAGCGCACCGCTATCTGTATTGAACAATGAGGTTAGAAAATTCTGATCTTGGTGGTGACAATAACTACTTGGCTTTAAGCCAAGTCAATGCCTTGATTTCTCTAGCTGCTCAAAAAGGTGAGATAACGTTCCCAAGCCTTTGGAGGTATTTGGCTTCTGGTAATTATAATCTTTCTCAGTTGTTTATTTTCTTATCAGGAGCCACACACCTGAATACTATATTCTGATTTACTTTTCAAACACTAGGAAATGGTGACAGCCCTTTAAGTGGGGTAGAAAATACAGTAAGAGGATAGTTCCAATTATCTAGAAATACCCAGGGGTACGTGTCTGTTTGTCTGTACGAGTGTTGGAAGGAAGATGATAATTTATCATGGTTAAAATAGAAAAACCCATACATTTTCTTTACTTGGACCTTGTGTTAAAAGATAACATTTCTCCACAGGTTGCCAACTAACCAATCTATTATTTTAATAGCAGATCTATCTCCAGTCATTATCATATCTCACAAGTTCACCTGTTTATTCATGCAGATCATGATGCTGTTACTGTATGGGACAAGAAGAGGCCAAAATATTATTTTCTGATTATTTGATTTTACAGTCCACCTAATTTTGGGGGGAAAATATAGCAAGATAATTTCTAAGATTGCAGGCTACTCTAACTACATCATTTTAGAAATGTCTTCTTTCTCCATTTATGAACCCAATGGCATACCAAGTGTTTTCTGCGAGTCTTCTTCCTGGGAACACAACAGCATTCATTTGGACTTTCCAGTTCTAGGTTTTCCATTTCTTGCACAGCGGAAGCCAAAAAGACAGACCCACATGTGGGTGGTGTTTCAGCCAGAAGCACAGCATGTGGAAGAGGATTAAGCACTTCTTTAAATACTTTATCTCCTGGTTGTAATCGGCCCTGCAACCAATTGCTATTTTAAAAGAGAGAGGGAGGGAAACATCAGATGACATTGTGGGGGGGGGAATATCTTAGCATTATTCTGGAGTTGGAAGGGACCATTTAGCTCCCTGAGATGAATATCTTGGACAATACCCTTATAAGTACTTGAGTCCATATTAAAGCGCAGAGAGAGAGAGAGAGAGAGAGAGAGAGAGAGATATCAAAAGATGCTGCTTGAAATGGAACTTAGCACCTATCTGGAATTGATTCCTTGTTGAACTCCTCTTACTGTCATGAAGTTCTTTCTAGCATTCAATCTGTAACTTAAGGTTATTATTCCATGACCTGTGTTCCAGGACTATTTAAAAAAAGGTCTTAACTGTCTTCTGTGTGATACCCCTTCAGCTTTATGAAAAGTCCCTTCCCTTCTATTTCACTGCACGAATTTAATTCCTCATCTCCCATTTATTCACCTGAGATCTGAATCACTTCTTCCAAATCATTATCCAGCCCTACCTATTTATCTCTGTGTTCAGTTTATGAAAGTATGCTTTCTTGAAGTCAAAGGAATTTGCATGACTACACTCCTCTTTAATTTCTTAATATCAGCAATTCTACCATTACATTTTCACATTCACAGTCTTCCCTGTTAGTTGGGATCAAGTCGAGATTAGCTGATTGCTTTCAGCAAATAGCACAATAATTTCTTGGAAGGACTATGCTTGGCACAGTTTATCACCAGGATAACTGAGATGGGATTATTTGAGCCTGGGAATGAAAATGGATTATTTCTTTTCCAAAATATTGGAGATTGACATTTTGTGATATCAAACAAGCTACTGGTATGTTCCCCATTAAACCAATACTCCAAAAAAAAAAAGAATCAAAGAAAATTGGGAAGTCTTTCCATTCTTTGCAGAGTGCAAAACATCTAATGCCAGCAATCTACCACCCACATTATACACATAATCTCAGAAACCAAATATCTCTTAACAATGTCATTTTAGTACCAATCCCCAGAAATACTTTTTTTCCTTTATGGTCTTCTTCCGCAGACTGAGATAGAACAACATCTGAGTCTCCAAGTGCTTCAACTTCTTCCATGGTTAATTCTTGAAGTATCGTTTCTCCTCACACGGATAAGTAGGAATATAAACTTGCCAGAAGAGGTAATGAGTACAAGCAGCTATTTGGTCATGTCCTGGTCTGTGCTCCTGGGAACAGGACACTTCACAAGCCATTGGATCCAGCTGGTACAAGTTAGATTCTTTCTCATAGTAGTCATACATAACTACAATGTTCCTATTTGTCCCTAGCATGTAGCATAGTATTCCTTCTCTTCTTTGGAACCCAGCCTCCTTATTTCAAATTAAGCTCGTTCTCTTATTCTTTACTTGAAGATCAGAATCTGGTTTTTTTTTACCTTGATCAGCTTGGATAAAACATAGAATTCACTTCTAAATCAACAGGCAAACACAACCACTTAAATGTGCAACTATCCAGAAAATGCTTATTCTCCTCGGTCAACATTTTTCATAGGGCTTATAGACTGCTCCAACAGACTCTTATTGTTGTACAATTCTTTCTCCTAAGTTAAATTAAGAACATACAAAAGGAACAATATCATCAATTAACATAGTCAGTAAAATCGCCTACATAAGAAACAGGAATAAAATACAATCAGCCAAACACAATTAACAATGTAAATGGGATTAAAATAAAATAAAAAATAAAAAAAAATGTTAAACAACTCAAAGGGAAAGAAACCATCATCTTTCAGGACCCAGGGCCTGAAACTGTTTATATAACTAACTTCAAAATTTTTCACTTCTTATCTTCAGTTTTGAAGAAGCTTCTTGGATGAGAAGCAAAATGTTTTCAAGGGAAAAACCCAAGAAAGTCCAGTTGCCTTTTGGAAAAACACGTTTGGGACAACGATGACCTGGATGATTGAGAATCTCCATAGACAACTGACCAGGAAACATTCTTCTACCAGATGGGCAGAGATAGCATTCTTGAGCAAGTAATATACTCATCATATTACTTATTCAGAAGTAAGTAGAATTCACTCTATGAATTGCAAGTAATGATATTGGCACTCAAGCACAAAGCCAAGAGCAAGGTGGGCATAGCTAATTTTGCTCCAACATGCAACCAAACTTGTCAGGCATGCAAATATACCATTATGGATTGAACATGGCCTTAAAAAGAGGAATGTGCTTATATAGACTTTTCACAAAGCCAAGGAATGAATGTTGCTAAGGGCTTGGGGTCTAACCCAGCTTCTTGTTCTATATATTTCCCATACAGTTTGTGAGAAGGATTTCTTTTTAGGGTAAAAAGCAATAGTAATATGCATCAATTGCTTGCACAATGTATGAATAAATTCTTGTTTTTTAAAGGTTATCTTCACATATAGCCAAAGAATATATATTCACAACCAGAATTTTTATGTCCTATGTTTTATACAGAAGATCCTATTGTTAAAGAGACATGCCACACTTCAAAGGAAAATGGCAGGATTCTCCAGAACAGAAACCAAACCAAACCAAAGATCTCCAATGGTCATTTTTCAATAATTATGGGAAGACTGCATATAATTTCTTTAAATATCTAAGCAGCCTGATTGACTGCAACACCCATTTTCAGCCAAGCAACAGAACAGCACGATTTTCAATCAGACATCTCCACAGCACATCATTTTAATTTGAAAATTATTGAAAATAAATTAGTGTAATTACCCACTGAGCTTAATATTTACAGACTATGAGAGAGATTTTAAGGCAACTGAGGAAAATTAGGCACATAATAAAAATAAGGAAAATATAGATAATCTGTAGAGCCATCATATAAATCAGTTATACCTATAATCAACAGTCCTTTGCCTACAGTGTCCAGATAATTTGTTTTCTCTGAGATAGTATGGTTACTACAATAACATACTTACTGACCTGTTTTTGATTCATTGCTCAGGAAGCTCTTCATATGTTTTGGTCTCCAGTTGAACTTTAGTAACACAATTCATCTGAAATTTAATTCACAATTAAGTTTTATCTTCTGCTTCATTACCAACCTGCTATCAGTATGATACTACTACTCAAAACAATTTAGATACGTGCTTCTACTCAACATATGAAAATAGTGGTGGACTTGTAGAAATATAAAAGCTTTTTCGATTTGGTGGAACATTCAAAAGATTTTTAAGAGAAAGATAAAGTTTTCTCCACAATTGTTTTTATTGGGTATTGTTGTAGATTGTGATATTAAAGAAATCAATTTGATGTTGAACTTGATAACAGCAGCACGGTTACTGGTGGGACAATATTGGAAGAAGGATAGTTTGCCTACTATAGAAGAATGGGTACTTAAGGTATCGAATTTTGCAGAAATGTCTAAGATTTCTGCTTATTTGAAGGATCACTTGCAAGAAAGATATATTTCAGTTTGGAGGAGATGGATAGATTATATTCAGAATAAATATGGGACTAAAAAGTTCCATTTAGCTTATGAGTAAATTTTAGATTGTTATTAATTTTAGTATTAGTATTGATTATATTTTTGTTTCAGTTATTATTATTATGTTTTTAATAATTTGAATGTATCTATGTTAAAGGGGAGTTAAAGCACTTTATGAATTTGGTTAATTTTATAATGGATAATCTTAGTTAGAATATGATTATTATATCTATAACCCTGTATTCAGCTCTGGGAAGTGGAGGGGAGGGGGGGTTTGGGGTGGGTGGGCTTTGGGGATATGTATTGTAAAAAATTTTTTTGTAAAACTCTTTAATAATAAAAAACATATGAAAATAAAAGTTGTGAAATGACCAGGAGCCTGTACAAATTAGTGTACACTTCTTTGAAAAGACAACAGTTGTTGTCTGAAGCAAATTCTTCTAAGTCCAGTAGCAAGAAAAAAAAAACATTGCTGCCCTGGAGCAGTAGTGAGGCGCCAGCATCCAGTAACTAAGGGGTAAATGAGATGTGATGTTGTGGACTCCTTGATGCTCTCTGAACATGGTTGTTTGCTTTCAGATGTTTCATTACCTGAACAGGTAAAATCAGCAGTGCTAGTGAGTGAGGGTTTGCTCTCTGTTTAAATATGGTAGCTTTTACTGGAGACATGATCGTTTTTGCTTTAAAAAATAAATTAGTGAGGAGAGATGAGAAGGAGTGGGGTCACCTCTTTCTCAAACACCCAAACCTCTATGAAAATTGGAATTGATTTCAAGTGTGCAGAGTGTGTCCACTAATGGTAAGCCCCACAGGATTCATTGGGATTTATTTCTATAGAAATATGGACAGGATCACAGCTTTGGACACTGATTCAAGGCCATAAAGGTAAGGCCATTTCTTCATTAAAGATTTATAGCATCTTCTAGAACTATCTGACTATTGTTCCTGCAGAATAATAGTAATGCAGACAGGGTTTATATCCCTTCAACCATAGCTAGGTCATAAATCAAAAAGGACTTTCATTTCCCCCCCCCCCATGACAGCCTTGGAATTTAAGCAAAAATCTTAAAAAGTGAGAAAGCAAAACACAAAGAACAAGGCTTTAGTTGGGCCTGGTTGTGAATACCAAAAACTAGCTATACTGAGGCTCTTTTTTTTCTACTTCCATTCCAAAACTGGAAATGTTGGTAATCTGGTCAGATTTTTTTTTCTTATCTTGGAAATGTCTACGAAGATTCTTGATCATCCAGATCATGGTTGTCCCAAGGTGCTTTTCCCAAAGCAACTGGACCTTTGTGGTTTTTAATCTTTGAAAATGTTTTGCTTCACATCCGAGACGTTTCTTCAGAACAGTTCAGAATTGAAGAAGCTTCTTGGATGAGAAACATTTTCTAAGGAAAAAAAAACAAGTCCAGTTGTCTCTTGGAAAAAGCACCTTTGGGACTTCTCTTGGGAACTGACTTGGGGCATTTTGCAGGAGCCATTGCTACATCCTGAAGCTTGGCAAAGATCTCCTCTACTGTTGAGGCAGAAGAAAAGTGAATGCACCTCCTTATCAAGTTTACTTGCATGCCCCCAAGTAGTTCCAATCTACAGTTTGAGAATTGAGCTCTACTCTAGAGCAGACATGTCAAACACAAGGCCTGGGGGCCGGATGCGGCCCGCAAAGTGGTTTCGTGCGGCCCGCGAAGCCATCCTGGAAACAGTGAGGGAACGGCCCCCATTGCCTTGGCCCTGGCCCAGAGACCCTCCTTCTGCCAGAGACCCTCAGATCTGTCCCACTCCTGCCCAGGCCCCCATAGGCACCTTTGATGCAAACGCCCACCCAGTAGGCCATATGCACTCTAGCCATGCCCACCCAGTAGGCCACGCCCACCCAGGCCATACCCACCCGGCCCCCTGAGGGCAACCGCAATGCTGATGCGGCCCTCAATGAAATTGAGTTTGACACCCCTGCTCTAGAGGATAAATGGAGCACTTAGCTTTCAGCCAAAAGGTTCTGCTTGACTATAGAATCTGGTATATTACAAAATCAGCCTTGTATTAAGTGGGGCTTATTTCCAATTAAATACAAATAGCAAGACCAGACAATATATGATCCTCGGCCATATCTGCTCTTTTGATGCTGCTCCCTGCAAGTCTTTATGAACCAGAGATGACTTCATTTATTTAGGGCTCTTTAAAAACATTTTCCATATATATTTCCATAATCTATCTAGTTAAAGCTATTATGTTTGTTTATGTTTATGTTTTATTTAATTTGTATACCGCCCTTCTCCCTAGGGACTCAGGGCGGTTCACAGGGCATATAAATAACAATACAATACAATACAAAAGTTAAAACAAAGATTAAATCAGTGCCCAGTTAAAAAAAATACTACAATTCTAAAACAACAATTTAAAACCCAGCTCCCCCGTCAGGCCAGACCGGCTAATTCAAATAAATGGGTCTTCAGGCCACGACGGAAAGTTCGGAGGTCTGATGCCATCCGGAGCTCCACCGGCAGTTGGTTCCACAAAGCCGGGGCACCCACAGAGAAGGCTCTCCCCCTGGGGGCCGCCAGTCGGCATTCCCTGACCGGAGGCACCCTGAGGAGGCCCTCTCTGTGGGAACGCACAGGGCGGAGGGGAGTTGAAGCCGGCAGCAGGTGGTCCCCGAGGTAACCCGGACCCATGCCATGTAGGGACTTAAAGATCATAACTAAGACCTTGAACCTCACCCAGAAGACAACTGGTAACCAATGCAGCTCGCGGAGCAAAGGTGTAACATGGGAGTACCGGGAAACTCCCAAGACAACTCTCGCGGCCGCATTCTGTACCAGTTGGAGCCTCCGAGTGGTCTTCAAGGGAAGCCCCATGTAGAGAGCATTACAGTAGTCAAGGCGAGAGGTCACGAGCGCATGAGTGACCGTGCACAGGGCATCCCGGTCCAGATAGGGCCACAACTGGCGCACCAGGCGAACCTGGGCGAAAGCCCCCCTAGTCACGGCCACCACATGATCTTCCAGGGTAAGCCGTGAATCTAGGAGGACTCCCAAGTTGCGAGCCCTATCCAGCTATTCAAGAAGATACATTTTTTCCTACTTATAACAAATTGCAGCTCTGTGTATGTAAATAAAACACATACAGATAGTCCTCAGTGTACAAGCACAACTGAGCACAAAATTTCTGTTGCTAAGCAAAACAGTTGTTAGGGGAATTTTGTCCCATTTTCGACCTTTCTTGCCGCAGTTGTTAAGTGAATCACTGCAGTTGTTAAGTTAGTATCGTGGTTGTTAAGTGAATCTGGCTTCCCCATTGACTATGCTTGTCAGGTGGCAAAAGGTGATCACATGAACCTGAGACACTGCAACCATCATCAATACGAGTCAGTTGCCAAGTGTCTGAATTTTGATCAGGTGACCATGGGGATGCTGCCACAATTGTAAATTTGAAAAATGGTCATAAGTCACTTTTTTCAGTGCCGTTGTAACTTTGATTGGTCACTAAATGAATGAGTGTAAGTTGAGGGCTACCTGTATTTATATATACCTAGCCTGTTTCAGGAGAGCTAATAATTCCTGCTAACTCGGTGTAACTCGTGAAATAGCTTTTGTATATTTTGGTATTGATCTTGGTTTAAACTGACTGAGAAAAGCATTAGGAAGCATACTCCTCATTTACAGTCCCCTGATCCAGGAATTGGGAACTGTAGGTGAATCTGGAGCAAGGAACCACGTCTGAGGCTCATTTTAAGACACAAAAGGTCATAAATATGCCTTCTATGTGGAAGGACCAGCCCTATGGAACAGCATTCCTGCCCCACCCTCCCCTGACTTCAGCTTTTGCAAGGATTTAAAACCTGGCTGTTCCTGCAGGAATGTAGACCAGAAGATTTAAACAGCCCTGTTGGTAGACCTGTTTTTGTGTGTGGATTGAATTTTCTTTAGAGATTGAAAATTGGGCATTTTAGATTTAAGTTTATGTTGTAATCTTTGTTATATTTTTATTATGGTATAGTAATTAGATTTTTTATTTTGTAGATTATGTTTCATTTTTATTTTTAATCTGTGGTGCCCCACCCAGAGTTGCTGCTTTGAGATGGGCAGCTTTATAGATGTTTTTAAATATAATAGAAATGGAACCAAAATGGGGGGGAAAAACCTTTATGCTATGTGATATAGACAAGAAAATGGGAAACAGAGCTATAATATGCAGACTGTGAAAAATTAATATTGAAAAACCAACCATGTTCTTTTACCAGCAGAATAAGCCCCAATTTTAGTATCTATTTAAAATCTAAGTTCAGTTGCAGAATTTGTAATAGATTCTCCAAGAGTAAATTCTCTAACCATATTTGCACTTTAGGCAGTCACTGATGCCTATGCAAAGTGAGTGTGAAATGCTCTTGGATGAGAAACTTTATACCCACTTTGCACTTGGACATATGATTAAATGAAGTTCCGGGTAGCTGAAAAGGAGGCTCAGCAGGATGTCATGATAAGAAAGCATTACAGATTGCCCTGTGAGATTTCCTCCTTGAGGAAGGCCTGTCAGATAGGAGAATGATATTCCTTGACAGTTGGCTTCATGATGATTCACCTGTCACACTTGGAATGCATTTATCCCACGAATTAGGCACAGTTTATTAGTTAAGTTTAATAAAGTAAATATTGCATATTACTGGATAAGCGTGTACTTTGACATTAGTAAAAGTTGCTACTTGATCCTCCTTCCCACCAAACATTGTGGTAAAATGCTTGAGAATAACTGTGCTACAATTAAATATTTCTGATAGAGGTTGGGGATTTGGAGGATTGTTTGGGCTGATTCCATTATTTCATTCCATTCCAAATGGCATTTCTGAACTAAACTTTCTACAAATGTTCAGTTCAGATCTCTGACAAGAACAGGGAGGGAGGGAGGGAGGGAGGGAGGGAGGGAGGGAGGAAGGAAGGAAGGAAGGAAGGAAGGAAGGAAGGAAGGAAGGAAGGAAGGAAGGAAGGAAGGAAGGATGTTTCCTCTCACAGTACCCTCCGTGCTGAATGTTTAGGAAGAGATTTGTCTTTAATGCAGGAAAAATGAATAAGAGAGTGGGCGAGAAATGTGTCTAGTACTGCATGTAAGGAACTTAAAACATTTCACATACAAACTTTTTAAATGGATTACACAATGGTAGCTTGAATTCAGGTAATCCATTTACCTGTCATGCAGGCACAAGTCCTTAATCCATTCCCCAAACCCTTCTTGTGGGGTTTGCTGTCAAACAGTTTCTAAACCTGGTTGTTTAGCTCATGCTGATAACCTATTCCTCTCAACTTTCATTTTCCTCTTCAATAGGGGTGAAATAAAATTACAGATGGTTTACTTTTAGAGGAATAGGACTACAAATAAAATAATGGCATGCGGTGTGGATATTTGCAGATAGCTCAAAGTAATTATATCATTGTAGCAGCATCAGAACAAGCCTGGTTGTGTGGAAGAGATTATATGTGGAGACCATGGGAGCTAGAGATAGGAAAGGATGGCAGAGACATTACTCTCTTTCCCATCAAAGTTGACAATATAAACAAACTAACCAACAACCCCAGATAGCAGGAAGAGACTTTATTCTTGAGTATATTCAAGGAAGAATGGTTAAGTATCAGGCTTGCAAAAATTTTATTTGCAGAAGTTTTTGACTTACCAGCTAGAGCTTGATACAGATCTGGATTTGAAGACTTGATTACAAGGACTTGGACTGAGTGAACTTTCAGTCCCTGTCACAGAAAATTCCACTCTTGATTAGCCCAAATTTTATTCATCTCAGTGACAAAGGAGTTGACTCAGACTTACTTAGCAGACCATCTGTCTTACTAAAAATATTGGAGAAATGTAGCCATGATTCAGTGGAACTTAAATGCAATTAACTTGGTTTGACTCAATGTTCAATGAATTTTGGTGTCTTGGGAGATATTGAAATTCATAGCTGAAAGTTAACAAAACCTAGAGAAATTTAAGCAATGTTCAAATAATAGATTTAAATTCCTTTTTTCTTTACAAATATATGACAGCCACTTCTAGTAATGTGGTTAAGGTACTAGAAGAGAACCATTGAGACCTAGGTTTAATACACTCTCAACCTTCAAACTTATGGTATTCATGGTGACTTTTCAGCCAGTCATTCTTTCTTGGTTTGACTATGACTGCAAAGGGAATAAAACTGGAGAAGAAAATAATACATTCTTAAACTCCTAAAAGAAAAATAATACATAAATCTAACAAACGAATCAATATATTTCAATGATTGTTCATAATCTGTGGTATATCTTTGATTGAACCTTCAGATGAAGAAGAGGAGCTGTGGTGGCACAGTGGTTAGAATGCAGTACTGCAGGCTACTGCCGGCTGTCAGCAGTTCGGCAGTTCGATTCTCACCAGCTCAAGGTTGACTCATCCTTGATAGGTTGAGCTGATGTTTCCCAATGTTGTCTTTTGAGCATGCTCAGAGAGAAAAGAGCAGAACCACAGCAGAGTGACACATCCCATCTCCAATTCCAAAGCACGCCAAAGATACATTGGTCAGTGGGAACAAAAGCCCCTATAAAATCCAGAAGAATCAGTATCTGTTAATATCTATCTTTTATATGGGTCATCCATTGAAGGGTCCAAGTCCATCATTTATCAAATCTGGGTCTGAATCCACACTGGAAAAGTTGTAGATAATCTGTTTCGTCTCAGAATTCCTGGAACTACAGCCTCACTTTCTTCTCTACCAGTTTGGCTAAATATCGGGTGAGGGTTGAGGTTTTTTTAAGTTTCTTTTTATTGAACTGTGATTAACAAACATTATTGGGTAATTAAATTAACACAAATCAAAGATGATAGAGAAAAAAATGATATAGAAAATGGAAATCAATCTACAGGTAGTCCTTGACTTACAACCACAATAGAGCCCAAATTATTATTATTACAGTTGTTAAATTAATGATATGTTTGTTAAGTGAATCTGGCTTCCCCATTGACTTTGATTGTCAAAAGTTCACAAAAGGTGATCACATGACTCTGAGACACTGCCATCATCATAAATATGAATCAGTTTTGAATTTTGCATCTGAATTTTGATCACCTGACCATGGGGAAGTTCCAAGAGTTGTGTGAAAAACAGTCATAAGTCACTTTTTCCAGCACCATTGTAACTTTGAATGGTTACTAAATGAGCTATTGTAAGTCACGGACTACCTGTATTAAAATAGATGTACTGTATATGTGCAAATTTACCATACAGTATGTAAACTATTAACATACTACAGTCTATTGCAATTGAGATAAGCATTAAAATCCATTCAAATTCAATAAAATTTTGGTTCCTGCCTCTGAAATGCCATTATTTTAACTTTGTCTACATTTTTTTTATAATGTGGGAATTGAAGAGGGCTTGTTAATTCACATCTCAATTGTTACGTTATCTAAAGTTTTCCAGTGTTCGACCATTATTACTTTAGCTGCTAAAATTAGAAAATATGTGCCTCAGTTTTAAGCATGAGGTTTGGCCTTGTAAATAAATGCAGTAGGCCTAACTCTGGGAAGTAATCCATACTTTGTTTAGTGATCGCACTTTTCTCCCCAAAAATTGTAGGCCAAAAGAGAATAGATTTATTGCATGGCCACCTCAAATTAAAAGAAATGACTTTTTTTAACAATCTCTCCAACACTTGGAAGAATATATGTACCAATCTACCTGGAGTCAAGTGCCAGCTATCTTCCACTGCAGTTCTTGCACTGAAGCTGAGGTGAATCTACCCCAGTGTACTCTTGTTAAAATATGTCAGTCTGGAAGAGACTTCTTAAGCAAGGTGCTGGAGAACTCCATTTGCTGTATAACTGTTAAATCTCAGCAATGCAGTCCTTGGGAGTCTTTCTAAAACAAGCCAGTGAGAGATCTAATATGCAAGAAATGGTGGGAAGCAATCCAAGTATCTTACTCACTTCCTCAAAAGACAAGCAACGAAAGTCTCAAACAAATGATATGAGATGGAGCGCTGGATACCCACAACTGCCTGCATACCATGGGACATTATGGGTTCTGGCAAGGAACAGGACCTAGCTTAATCACCAGCATATCAAGTGCCCCAAAGACTTCATTCTTTAAAGTTTGATTATCAATAGGATAATCAGTCAGATTCAAGGAAATGTCTTCCAGCTGCCTGGAATCCAATTAGATCCATTAATCTGGGTAGACCAACTAATCTCCCCTTCCTCTCCAGAAGGGAATTTGCTGTGGCAGCTCAGCTTTCAACAAAGAATGATGCATCCCTGGCAAGGATACCATATAAGAGATCCACGTTTCACTCACCTCCAAGATTAAAAAAAATAAATCGAGAATCTGTCAAGACTCATGGTGCTGAAACAATTGGAGTGAAGAAGCTGAAGAAGCTTCTTGGATGAGAAGTGAAATGTCTTCAAAGAAAAACAAGAAGGGTATACACTCTCAAAAGCAACCTACTTACAGGCCTGGGAAAATCAAATGGAACCTTTGTGGACTAAGGCAGTATCCTTCGCAGAATGTCAGCCAGCAGAAGGGAAGTTCACGTTCCATCCTCTCAGATCTCTATAATACACACCATCCACCTTGCAGTCTGTACTAAGATGATATATGACATAGTTTGTCATTGGAAATAGACTCAGTGCTCAACAGGAGGAGCAGCAAAACCTGCACTTGTTTAATTGATCCAGAATAGATGTGGTAGCTACCTTTATGAACAAAAGGTCCTATCTGCCTAAACCTATCTATCTTTTCCCTTTCTAATATATCTCTCTTTGCCCCATATTATTTGGACTGGAGCAGAACATCATAGAGAAGGCTGAAAAGCACATGCGGTATTTGGCCCTTTATGATTTTCCTCCAGTATTAAAGCAACCATGTAACACAAGGATACTACAAAGGTATGAAACATCTTGTGAAAAGGTATGAAGGAAACTAAACAGGAGGGAGAGCAAACAGCATACCTTACCCACCAAACAATTTTAAAGATTAAAAAGCATACACTAAAACAATCCCACCTATCTCCCCAATTAAAAATAACAACCTAACCATCCACTGCCACCCTTACACCTTTGTGTGCTTGCTATGTAAAATTTTGTTTGGCTCAACCAGTGACCTCTGATTTGGTAGCCAGGCCAGGCCATCATCTTAGCACAGCAACTCATTAGTGAAGATGGAAGCTGCCAGGAGAAGTTCAGCAAGAAGGCTCAGCTGATAAGAAATTCACATGGCAAGGTACATGTGTCTTTTCTGGAAATGTCTCTTTGTAATTTCCCCATATCCATTTTTTCAAATCTTGTTTCAAGGGTCAGCTTTAGCCTAGATTTTGGTTTATCATTATTTGCCAGGACAAGGAATACTGCCCTCTCCATAAAATAACCTCCTTGAAAGTAGGTTTAAAAATAGATCTGCTGAAGCAGGCCAGCAGATTTTTTTTTCTTTCCAAAGTGGGCAATGACATACTTCTGGAGCATTTACAAGCAGGAAGTGGGATTGGCCCCTCTCCCAAATGGTATTTGAAGACATGCTGCCCCCAACTTCCCTCCGCCCAGTACGCTCCCACAGAGAGGGCCTCCTCAGGGTGCCACCGGTCAAAGAATGCCGACTGGTGGCCCCCAGGGGGAGGGCGTTCTCTGTGGGTGCACCGGATTTATGGAACCATCTTCCGGTCGAGCTCCGGATGGCGCCCGATCTCCGCTCCTTCCGGCGCGATCTTAAAAACCATCTCTTTAAACAAGCTGGCCTGGCCTGATGGGACGGGGTGGGATTTTTATAAATGAACTTCAATTTTAATCTGTATTAATTTATTATGGGCATTGTTTAATCACGTTTTAATAATTTTTAATTTTTGTATCTAGTTTTTATGTATTGCCCTGTTCACCGCCCTGAGTCCTCCGGGAGAAGGGCGGTATATAAATTAAATAAATAAATAAATAAATAAATAAATTTTTAATGCGGGAAAGGCCAATGAGATTTCATTCAGTTCTTGGCAATCTATGTCTCCACCCGGAGCATCGCTTTCACTCTTTTATTGCCTGATGGCACAGCCATTTCCCCAGCTGATTTTCAGCTTTGAATATAACTAAAGACATTCAATTATTATTGGAGACCCTCCTGGTTGAACAGCCATTTGTCTAAGCCAGACATGTCAAACACAAGGCCTGGGGGCCGGATTCGGCCTGTGAAGTGGTTTCATGTGGCCTGAGAAGACATCCTGGAAACAGTGAGGGAACGGACCCTGCTGCCTTGGCCCTGGCCCAGGCCAGCCAGGAGCCAATGTACAATTTCATGGTGGTCATCTATGCTGAAATACATTCAGTCTTAGCTCCACAAGGCCATCTGCAAACAGTGAGGGATTGGCCCCTGCCGCGTCGGCACTGCCCCCTGGGCACATGCTGGGGAGGTATCACCCTTTGTGAGGAGTGAAGAAATGCACCATTGCCTGGAAGTGGCCAGCACATGGCCCTGCCTACTTTGGGCAGGCTAGGGGCTGGGCAGCATTGCGCTTCTCTTCAGATTCGTGCCACCCAGCTCAGCCTCTCGGCACTGTGAGGAGATCGCCCTGCTGCCTGCCAAAACTGGGCAGTCTGGGGGCTGGGCAGCATTGCACACATAACATGACTCTCATGCTGCTTATGGCATCCCCTTCCCCAGAGCCCACCAAGCCGGATATGTGAAGTAGGCAAGGGCCATGTGCTGGCCACTTCCAGGCGATGGTGCATTTCTTCATTCCTCATGAAGGATGACACTTCCCCAGCTGCGTTTCTTGCCTGTTTTTCTTCCTCCCTCATCTCAAATATTTTCCCACCACTCTGTTCGAAGGAAGGAAGGAAGGAAGGAAGGAAGGAAGGAAGGAAGGAAGGAAGGAAGGAAGGAGAGGGAGTGTCTGAGGGAAGTCCTGCCTTAGTCCTGCCCTGCTGCCTTTTCACCATCCCCTAGCCTCCTCCTTCTGGCCTATCCTGGGGGGTCTCCCATCCTATTATTAAGAAAGCTTTGGATACAAAGCCAGGTCTCCTCACATGGAGAGGGAGTGGGCCTCCCTCTTGACTTTGCCCTCATACCCATCATGAGCAACCTGGCTAAGGAGAACAAGCACAGCAGCAGCAGCCTTAAGGAGAAGATAAGTGCAGCTAGGTGCCCCCTTGGGGAAGTGGGGCTGGGCTTAGTGCCACGGATGCTTGATGGCTGGGCTGGGCATTTGACCTCTGTGCCACTGTCCAGCCACCACCACCCCGCATGAACTGAGAGGAACAGTGAGGCTCCTCCAGTGGTCCATGCCTTGGCACTTGCCCCAGTCCCATCTCCTTCTACCAGAGACCATCAGATCTGTCCCACTCCTGCCCAAGGCCCCATAGGCACTCTTGACACAAACGATGTAGAGCTGGCCATGCCAACCCAGTAGGCCACATGCACTCCAGCCACACCCAACCAGTACACTGCGCCCACCCTGGCCACACCCACCTGCCCTCCCCTTGAGGGCAACCGCAATGCTGATGCGGCCCTAAATGAAATTGAGTTTGACACCCCTGGTCTAAGCTGATCTGAGGATTCCTTCCAACCTTAGGACTCTGTGATAGCTAATTTCATTCAATGTTATAAGGACAGAGAAAAGACATTGGTACCTAAATCATTTTTGTTTAAATCCAGAGCATACTTTATTATTTATGATGAGGGAGTGTCAATGTAATCTTGCCAAAAACTGCTATTTGACAAAATGCCCTTTCATTCTCCCACCCTCCTCTAAAATGTTTTTTTTTTGGGGGGGGGGAAAGGAAAGGAATAAAAATGGCAGATGTTCCCTGTTATGTACTGGGCTCTTGAGGATTACCACGTGGGTTGCTGGAGCAGCTAACGGCTCTCCGGCAACCCAGACTACAAGTCTCCTGTGCTGCAATTGGCTATCTCCAGGCGGCAATGGTTGATTCAAACCTATTGGCTGCCGCCTAGGGGCTAGACTATATATTGCGGCTAGTTGCAGCCATTTCCCCAGTACAATTTCTGCACAAAATAAAATATGAGTTACCCTGTACTCAGTTACACATCTTCATTCCTGCACCAAATAACCCGCTATTTAACATTCCCCTTGAATTGTTTGCCAGGGTGTGTTTGAAAAATGAAGTGGGGAGCGGAAAAGTCAAGAGCTTAAAGAAGGAGAGCAACATTTCTTTGGGGTATTCAATTGCTTCTAAATTTAATCTGAGGATCTCCTTTCAAAGGGCTACCTGCCGAGGTGGGCATTGTGTTCTCTGAACTCAAATCCAGGCCACATGTAGAGAAGAGAACAGCATCTGTCTGGGCTTGTCAAACAAACAACAACAAAAAAGGATTCATCTCCTTGCATCTGACAATGCAACATAGATCACACCGTTAGAAAAGGACAGACTGACACTGCTTCTCTTTCAGTTTCTCTCTCTCATCGCTGCTTGCAGTTCATTAGGAGGAAAACAACTCCCTAAATGAAGGGAGGTTTTAATGGCCTCCCCTGCTCCTTTGTTTTACTGTCTCATCAGCATCCTGTTAATCCAGATAACCTTTGGATTTTTATAGACATGTTTTGCAATTAAGCACCATCATACTCATCCAAGGCCTCACTTCTAAAGGGATGACCAGGCACTTTATTTAGCTCAGAATGACATAATGATTTATCAGCCATAAGAGTCCTTGAAAGGGAATATGTCATTCCACTCAGATCTTACACTAGCAAAAATCAAATTAATAATAGAGGACAGATTGAAATAGTCTTTTTAGAAGGAAGACGATACACATAAAAAACCCTGAAGTATATAAGAGCAGAAATGAGCCTTGAACATAGGATGTAGAATTTAGTGCCAAAATTAACATGATGTCTAGATCTGCTCCTCAGAAATCAATGCTATAGAATCACTGTGGATGGAAATACTGTAGGAATTGGTGACATTAATGTTCTAACAATATACAATTTTAACACTGCTTTCATATCTAAGACAAATATACATTCAAATCATAACAGATTTTTAGAAATTAGACACAACGTTTCTAAAATCATGAAGTTGGGGGGGTGGGAATCCTAGATTTAAACCCAAGATGCACAATAACACTATCACGAATCAAGAAGAAAGAGTAGTCAGGTGGTTGTCAAATACAGGGATATTCAGAAAGTCCAACACTATCATTTTTTGCTTCAAAGAAAAAAACATTGTGAGCGATGAGAAGATACTGCAAATGGAAGAAAAGGGGAAAGTCAAGAGGTTCCCAACTTCAGGATCCATTGATGTTTCATAGAATCACAATAACAGATATTCACATAGATGTAAAACCTAGATAAGGAAGATGTCAACTTGGTTAGAGAGCAGTGTTGGAAGTTTTAAGAGGGAAGAAAGACTCTTGTCAACACAAATAAAATGAATTGTGGAAGCAGGCCAAAGAAAATACTTTGAGAAGCATGATTTTACAAACATTAAGACCAAGAATGAATATTTTTCTAACCGATGGAGAAAGAAATGGAGACTACTGAACTGTTTTTTTCAGCAAGTTATTGAAGAAGGCTATGGAAGTTGCAAAATGGATGAAAAGAAGGCTAAATCTTTATGAGAGATGTATAAAAGATGCCTAGTTGCAAACTATTTTCCAGGTGAGTTTTTAAGAAAGATGTTGGACAGAAATATAAATTTAAGAGCCAACCAAGAAATTAAAAAGAAGCTTCTGGATGATGTATGTTGGAAAATTCTAAAATACACACTAACATTTGAATCTGTGCAAGATTTAAAAAATTAAAAATTTGCTAGCTTCCTCTTTTTCTCTGTTCTGGATCAACTAATAGGATGTTTTATAATAAGTAGCTAAACAGCTAGATGAACAAGTTCTACCTTCCAGAGTTTATTTATGCCATTTGACAATCATGAGGTTTTTAATGTAGGGCAAGCACTCCAGCCTCAAAAATAATTTCTCAGTAATATATACTTAAAATGAAGCAACAAACTCCTTGTTTCCTCTCTCCCATCTATCCATTTGCTTTTCCTGCTACTCAGGGCACTTCCATGCCACTACTGTTTCCACCACCACCCCAATCTGCAAATTAGAAATCTAGGAGCACTGTCCCATGTGGAGAAAGGAGGGAGGGAGGGAGGAATGGAGAGGGGAGGGAAGGGAGGGAGGGAGGATGGAAGGAAGGAAGGAAGGAAGGAAGGAAGGAAGGAAGGAAGGAAGGAAGGGAAGGAAGGAAGGAAGGAAGGAAGGAAGGAAGGGAGAGTGAGAGAAGAAAAAAGAAAAAAGGAAGGAAGGAAGAAGGAAGGAAGGAAGGAAAAAGAAAGAAAGAAAGAAAGAAAGAAAGAAAGAAAGAAAGAAAGAAAGAAAGAAAGAAAGAAAGAAAGAAAGAAAGAAAGAAAGAAATCAGGCAGCCCCACCTCTTTGACACACCTTGGTCTTGTCCCTTCCCACTTTACTCCCTTAGCTGGACTACTGAGGGAGATGTATGAAATGGAAACCACCATTCCCCTCATAAGATTTGCTGGGTTGGGGACTTCTGGTCTTACATCGTAGCAACATGGCCGATTGCGGAGTTCCGCACCCCATGGCTGATTTCACCCTGCCAGAGGACCCTAAATGGGTCTAAAGTCACCCCGGAGAGGTGACGAAGAAGGGCCCCCCCATTGATCGCAGAACGACAGCAGTCATTCCACTCGATCTGGGGGAAGCCCTCCAACCCGACAGGAAAAAGGCTAGCCACACCTTGTTGACTAGTCCAAGCTACTGGCATCCAAAGTCCAAAAGCACTAACCAGAACAATGGTGAACAGTGTGTTTGGAACTGGGTGAGAATATTCAATCTTTTCTCTCCTATCTTGTAACTGATTTCCTGGAAAAGATCCCCAAGAAGCAAAAAATCTACACCCTCACCCTTCCATAGATGGAAGTAGCGAATAAATGTTTATGGGGGCAGAAATATATTGAAATGAAGTTAATAATACTACAGTCTGGATAAATCTGAAAATTATGAAAACTGTTAAGATTTTACATCTGAAAGAGTATGCATGAAACTATAAGAAAATAATTCTTTGTCTTAAAAGTTGGAAAATGAATAGATACTAACATCTAGTGGAGGATTAGAGCATAACTATAGCTGAAATTGGCAAGACACCCAGAAATAGAAAAAAGTTCTTATTTTGAACCTTGGTGATTTTTACCCAAAAAAAGAACAGCTGGGAACAGAGGAAAGAAAATACAACAGGGCTATCTACTATAAAGTGAGAACTACATTTGTCTTAAAAAACTGCTGACCTTCTGGGACTCACTGAGCTGTGATTTCAAGGCCAAGAATTGTTTGCAGAGAAAGAAAAACCTTGACTTTTGGCTAATCTTCTAGGGGGAAATTTACTGGAAAGCTTTTAGGTGGCTAAACATTCTGGACTACAATTCTGGCTGGTTGATAATTCTAAGACCTCTGAACAGAAGAACTGATATAAAACACTGCTTTCAATGATGCTTTGTCAACTGGAAACACATTGGATTACAAAAGCCAAATATAAAGATAAGAACTATATAAGATTTGGTTGTTTGGATTTTAAGATTGGCTGGATTTATAAGGCTAATCACAGAGACTATAGCACCATTGAAAGACTATCTGGAGGGGGGAGACAAAATGGATGTTGCATAACTATCTAAAAGTGACAGGAAACTACATCTAATATTCCCTTCTGAAAACCCTAGCCTGAACATCAGAGATCTGCAGGAGCAATACTTCAAGATAAGGCAAATACTTTCCAGGAGGAAATGTATGTAATGCTGTGACAGATTCAAATGACAATGGTTTCAAACCATGATGAGATTAAAAACAACTTTGATGACATAAATGAGCACATCTTCAACCTAAACTTACAATTAAAAAACTCTCAGAAAATGACAATAAAGAATGAACAAACAAATGATAACAGAACACAAACTAGAAGAAAGTGACTTAAATAGGGAAGCTACAAATGAAGAGAACCACAACTTAACACAAACAGAAGAAAATCTTCAAGATTTGGAAAATATATTTTATCTTTCTGGACTTCAAAACAAATTGGAGAATAAGAAAGAAGATTTAACAAAATGGATTGTAAAGCTGCCAGGAGAATAATTAGAGTCTGGGAGACAAAAAGCATACATCCTACTTAACTTGTCTTCCTTACTCCCAACACTTACAAAAATATAGAAATCCCCTAACAAGTGAAACATACTGACTTGGAAAACTACTTGGCTAGAGTTATACTCAAGAGACTTGACTCGACTTACCAGATGAAGTACTATATGATTAAACACTTTTTTGAATATGGTTAAAAGAGTAGATAAATTTTGGATATAAAGGGGCCCTACAGTAAGAGGGACAAGATATATAAGTAGGATAGTATTTTTATAATATATGAAAAATATTATGTATGTGAATGAAAAGTTTGGGCATTTAAAGGTAATTAATTTTGAGAAAATTATGACTGATAAGAATGATTTGAATACTGAGGGGAAATCAAGCCTAAATAAGAATCTTGAAAACAGGACATATAGTGACCTAATAAGATGACTTTTACAAATATAATTGAAACATAAGCTGACCAGAAAAGATGTTATATGTGAATGTTATAAGATATACAAGTAGTATAGTACTTTTTATAATATATGAAATGTGAAAATATTGGGATGGTGTATGTAAATGAAAAGTTTGGATATTTAAAGGTAATCAATTTTGAGAAAATTATGACTGATAAGAATGGTTTGAATACTGGGAGGAATTAAGCTTAAACAAGAATTTTGAAAACAGGACACATAGTGACTTAATAAGATGTCCTTTGCAAATACAATTGAAACATAAGCCAACCAGAAAAGATATTATATATGGATGTTATTGTTATTTGTACAAACACATGAAAAATGTTTATCTCCAACCTTGTATGTATTGAAAATATTAAGAATTACATTTGTTTAATGTTGACAAAGGAGAATACTATTGGAAGAAGAGAAGATCAAGGAAATATACTATTAATTAATATATTGATTATGGAATTATAGAAATTAATTATTATTGATTGTTCTTAAATATATGAACCCAGACAACACATTGTTTACTAACTACTAAAGATTGTTATTGTAAAGAAATCAATAAAATATATTTTTTAAAAAGATTTGCTGGGTTGGCTGAAACTGAAGTGAAGTGAAGCCAGAGTTAAGCCAGTTTCTTCCAGTGGGGCAATGACCTGCTCTGGAGCTCCAAAAAGTACCACTATTTCCAGCTGCAAACTGGTATTGAGGCGCTTCCTCATATACCACATCTTAGCCAGAGGTCTAGTGGCCCAGAGGAATGTAACGTGGGATCCCAGTGATGTGGGAGTAATCCAGAAGTGGTGCAAACACCTCTCATAATAAAGTGCAGAAAAGGAAGATTCTACCTCCTTCCTGTATCCTAAGATTGCAGGCAAGGAACAATATTAGAGAGACTGGGAAATGAATTTCTCCCCCAGGATATAATCCACAACTATGTCATCATGTCAGACATCAGACTAAGGGAAATATATCTTGGGTTCATACCTATGTTTTCTTTTTAGAAAAGCTCTTATGAAATTATTTCACTTTCAGGAAGATATAAGATAATTTTAGAATCCACAGAAGGCCTTCATAATTTTGTTCAACTCCAGTTTATCACACTGGAAATATCAGAAACTATGGTTGTGTGGCCTTCAGAAAGGAGATCCAGCAGATTTTACTCCACTAGTCATTGCCAACTATAGAGGATGGTGCTCATCTCAGTTTCGAGGGCCATAAGTCAATGCTGTCCAAAGATGTTTCCATGATCATGTGGCCAGTATGATATCATGGAGAGCTGTTACCTTCTCACCAAAGTGGTACCTATTTATCTACTCACATTTGCATGCTTTCAAATTGCTTGGCACCCCAGGAGAAAAAGGTCTGTCGCTACCTAGGATTGAACTCTCAACCTTCCAAGTCGAGGCAAGCATCTTCACCACTAGACCAACACATCATTCTCTTTCACCAATTTAGTGGATTTTAGTCAGTCCACTAAAGAGAGAAGATGGCAAAGAAGTAACAGGCAGGAGAGAGAAAGCAGAACTGCTTAACTCATTCTTCGCATCAGTCTTCATGCAAAAAGAATCTATAGCCCAACCTACCAAACACATAACTGTAAAAGAGAGATTATAAATAAAAATTAAAATGAGCAAGAAAATGGTAAAAGAACACCTGTCTGATCTTGATAAATATAAATCACCAGGACCCAATGGATTACATCCCAGAGTTCTGAAGGAGCTGTCAGGTGCTATCTTAGAACCATTGTGCCATATCTTTAAAACATTTTGGAACACCAGGGAACTACCACAGGATTGGAAAAGAGCTGATGTGGTTCCCATCTTCAAAAAAAAGGGTGGTTCCCATCTTCAAAAAAAAAAGGGGGGGGAAACAGACCCAGGAATCTACAGACCAAACAACCTAACATCAATACCTGAGAAGATACTGGAAAAAATAATCAAAACAGATCTGTGAACATCTAGAAACAAATAAAGTTATAATTAGTAGCCAGCACTGATTTGTTAAAAACAGATCATGCCAAACCAATCTTATTTCATTCTTTGACAGAGTGACTAAATTAGTAGACAAGCAAAATGTTGTGGACATAGTATATTTAGACTTCAGCAAGGCATTTGACAAAATAGGCCACAACCTACTTCTTGGTGGCTGGAAAAATGTAGGATAGACAGCATCACCACCAGATGGATTTGTAACTGGCTGACAAACCATATTCAAAGAGTAGTCCTTAATGGTACTACATCTATATGGAGGGAAGTAAGCAGTAGGTTGCACAAGGTTCCGTCTTAGGCTCAGTACTCTTCAATACCTTTATAAAGGACTTAGATGAGGGAATAAAAGGGGAATTCATCAAATTTGCAGATTACACTAATTTGGCAGGAATAGCCAACACCCCAGAAGAGAAGCTCAGGATCCAGAAAGATTTTAACAGACTTAAACAATGTGCCCTATCCCACAACATGAAATTTAATGTGGAGAAAAGCAAGGTTTTACACCTAGACAGGAAAAATCAAAGGTACAAGTACAGATTGGGTGAGACCTGGTTCAGGGACATTGACTGTGAGAGTGACCTTGGAGTCCTAGTGGATGATCACTTAAACGTGAGTCAGCAGTGTGCATCAGCAGCCAAAAAAGCTAATACAATCCTTAGTTGTATAAACAGAGGCATAGAATCAAAATCATGTGAAGTATTAGTACCGCAATGGGACGCGGTGGCTCAGTGGGTTAGGACGGTGAGCTTGTAGATCAGAAGGTCGGCAGTTTGGCGGGTCGAATCCTGAGTGCCGTGTAGCAGAGTGAGCGACTGTTACTCGTCCCAGCTTCTGCCAACCTAGCAGTTCAAAAGCACGTAAAAATGCAAGTAGAAAAATAGGGACCACTACGGTGGGAAGGTAACAGCGTTCCATGTGCCTTTGGCGTCTACTCATGCCGGCCACATGACCACGGAGACGTCCTCGGACAAGTGCTGGCTCTTCGGCTTTGAAACGGAGATGAGCACTGGCCCCTAGAGTCAGAAACGACTAGCACGCATGTGCGGGGAAACCTTTACCTTTATATTAGTACCGCTTTATAAAGCCTTAGTAAGATCACACCTGGAATACTGCATCCAGCTTTGGTCACCACATTACAAAAAAGATGAGACTTTGGAAAAAGTGCAAAGAGCAACTAATATGTGCCGTTGTGCCCACAGTAAAAAAAATGAAAATAAAGGTTATCTCATCTCATCTCATCTCATCTCATCTCATCTCATCTCATCTCATCTCATCTCATCTCATCTCTTCTCTTCTCTTCTCTTCTCTTCTCTTCTCTTCTCTTCTCTTCTCTTCTCTTCTCATCTCATCTCATCTTATCTTATCTTATGATGATCAAGGACCTGGAGACGAAAACATATGAAGAATGGTTGCAATATTTGACTTTGAGTCTAGGGAAAAGAAGGACTAGGAGAAACATGATAGAAGTATTCCAGTATTTGAGGGGTTGCCACAAAGAAGAGGGGGTCAACCTATTTTCCAAAGCACCAGAAGACAAGACAAGAAATAATGGATGGAAACTAATCACGGAGCGAAGCAACCTGGGATAAGGAGAAACTTCCTAACAGTGAGGATAATTAACCAGTGGAACAGCTTTGCCTTCAGAAGTTGTGGGTGCTCCATCACTGGAGGTTTTTAAGAAGAGACTGGACAGCCATCTATCTGAAATGGTGTAGGTTTCCTGCTTGAGTGGGGGTTGGACTAGAAGACCTCCAAGATCCCTTCCAGCTCTATTCTGATTCTGCTAGGCTGGGAAGACCTTCGGTGAGGATGGGAGCTCACTCTGTCATGTGATGCTCAAGTCTCAAACCTGGAGAGTCGGCTTTCCAGCCAACAAGCCCAGCATCGTAATCACTGAGTTATTGTGATGCTTGTGTGGACTTAGCTATGCATCAAACTGATCACAATTTCAATGGATCTCTCTGTGATGACTAAGTCTGCAAATAACTCAAAATGATTTTTTTTCCTAATTGATGCCCATGCACTTTTTATTTCTCTTGACACCTCTAAAGTTTTATACCACTTGGGACAGCTTTTGGTAGGGTTTTCTTTTGTGAGAGGGAGATGTCTGTGTGTGTGTGTGTGTAAGGGGGGGAGGCACAATTAATAGACTTTCAAATAAAACCACTTTTCCTCTTTGCATTTCTCCTTCAACATTGTTTTTCATTTTGTGTTTTTTCTGGGAAGTTTATGAGTATTTCACCACTTTACAATGTCTTTGATTTGGGCAGCAATAAATAAATTGCTGAAAAAATAACGATAGCTGCATAAATGCATCAGCTTGTTTTTGAGACAGTTAAGCCTGAAGAATAAAGATGATAGGTTGCGATATGGATTAACTTCTCAGACCGCCTAATCCCATTTTTTTTTATTTCTCATTGTTTTGTTCCAGCCAGGGCTACTTTTCCCTTAGTTCATTACCAGTGAAACACCAACCGAATCCTATTTCATCCTATTGATCACTCTCGGAGCCACAAATCAACTTGTCCTGCACAAATCCTTCAACCTCTCTCTCCAGCGAAGATAAGAAATGCTGAATTCATTTCTAATCACCAGCTCCTGGCTGGGCACAACCTTCCCTCTCTTTCCCTTCCTACTACTTAATGAACCCACTATATCTTGGATCAACAAATTAATATAGCCTTTGTTTGCTTCTTTGCTGCATGGAGAGCTGAGAGAGCAATAATAATCAGTTATATCATTGCTTGACCAGTCTGAGTCCTTCTGGGTCTTTTGCAGACTGCTTTGTAGCATATTGGCTCCATTAAAGAAGGCTCGGCTGGTTGCCATTTCCTTCTTTTCCGGGGAGGGCTCCTGGGTTGCTGAGATATGCAGCTTTTCCTCTGTGAGCAAAGCTTTCATCTCCTCTTATTTCTTTCTGACTTGCCTTCCCATTAATGGGTGGTGGGTGAGCCTTCCCTTGACATGGAGAAGCTGAGAGAAGATGCCCTTTATTGCAGGTGATTAAAGCGAGGAATGGCTGATAGGAGAGTGTTCACTCTGACTTCGGGGAATACCTTGGTGTGGTGATTGCTTAAGGACAGAAGTGATTTATTATGGCAGAGGCTGATTCAGACCAAATGGGGATAAAAGGTAAAAAGGTAAAGGTTCCCCCGCACATGCGTGCTAGTTGATTCTGACTCTAGGGGCCGGTGCTCATCTCTGTTTCAAAGCTAAGAGCCAGCGCTTGTCCGAGGATGTCTCCATGGTCATGTGGCCGGCATGACTAGATGCCAAAGGCACGCGGAATGCTGTTACCTTCCCACCATAGTGGTCCCTATTTTTCTACTTGCATTTTTACGTGCTTTTGAACTGCTAGGTTGGCAGAAGCTGGGACAAGTAACAGGTGCTCATCACTCTGTTACGCGGCACTCAGGATTCAACCCACCAAACTGCCAACCATCTGATCGACAAGCTTACTGTCCTAACCCACTGAGCCACAGTGTCCCCTAAACAGGGATATGTCTATTAAATAAATCTGTTTTCTGTACTGCAGTACTGTGACATTTACCAGCTCATCTAAAGAAACTGATTGGAGAATGAAGGAGCTCTGGACTGGCATGATTAACCAAAATGGGATGTTACTGATCTTGTCCCCAGTTTCCTGCCTAAATAGACATTCCCTCCCCCCTTAAAATATAACATTCTCTTAGTCCTACACTAACTATGAACTTATTGCTTAAGGATTCTCATGTGGCCCCACGTATTACATGACTGGAATGTTTGAAAGACTATCTAAGTCAAGAGTTTTGCAAAAAGGTCAATGGACAAGAAGGACTCTCAATCCTGTGTGGTGAGGACTCACTCAGTGAGGGCAAGGGAGACTTTGAAAACCAGGGAAAGAAATAATTAATGGAAACAGAGTATTGCTGGACAGCTAAAACCTGAAATGGAACATTAAACCTTGGAACATTTCATGACACTGGAACTTATTCCTTTTGATTGTTTAAGGAAAGGGAGATTTCTTGTCACATAATATTAATGTTCATGGAGCTGCAAGAGATTGTAATGGTTCCAGTTTTATGAATAAAGAATTGAGTGATTGGCCAACATTATATATTAAATTAACAAATTTTATACTTGTTAATTTAGTATATAACAAATATACATGGCAGACAATGATGGAAGGTAACAATGCTATGTTATTGTTTAGCGAGACTGGTTAGTGAAGAATAACTTCAGATCAGATTTAAACTTAATGCTTCCAGTTTGCAACCACCCCTTTTAGCTGTTGCACAGCAACGGGGCAATAGTTATAAACCTAGATTCACATAAACCTTATGTGAAAACCTTATATGATCATTTTAACTTAGTTGGGAAAGAACATTTAACTGGTATGATCATACCGTAAACACTTAGAGGAGAACCTACTTATTTGCCAGGGATAGCCGGATCTTGTGTGTCTCTTGCACACTTTGGAGACCAGACAACATGAAGTGAGATGGAATTCTGTAATTCTCCAAGGAGAACAACTTTACTAACAATGTTTGCCATACTGTTGGTAGCTTCCAGTTCTGAAATCAAACAGGGATGAATTTGCAATGGACAGAAAGTCAAACAAGTTCCCACTTCCTGTCGGACATCAGATATTTCAAAATGTCTATTAAAAGGCTAAATAGTAATTATTTTTAGTGAGGCTCCTGTCCCTACTGGATTTAATCAGTCAATTCACAACCAAGAGCTGTTTACATCATCGTTTATCCTGAGATAATCATTCTATCCCATGCTTCAGTTGAGAAGCTGTAAGAATGTAGGAAGATTTTAAAAGCTGGAACAACGCATTCACCGAAACGACGTATTTTTTTTTAGAGAAGGGACCCTTTCAAGAGGAACAGAATGTTTTTTTTAAAAGTAGACAATAATGTCCATTCACAAGTAGAAATGATATCATGGAGGGAGAGTGTTCCCTTTCCTCAGTCTGAAGTGCCAGTGCAGACACAGGGGCATGTGTGATCCAAAAAAAAAGTCATCATGGCAGTCACACTTGTACAATAGCGATAGCAATAGCACTTACATTTATATACCACTCCACAGTGCTTTACAGCTCTCTCTAAGTGGTTTACAGAGTCAGCATAATTGTCCCCAACAATCTGGGCTCTCATTTTACCCACCTCAGAAGGATGGAAGGCTGAGTCAACTTTGAGCTGGTCAGGATCAAACTCCTTAACCACTGTGCCACCATGGCTCCATCAGTCAAAGCTTCACTTTTTAAATACATTGCATGAGCAACCCATGTAAAAAAAAAAGGGTGTGTGTGGCTTCAATCATACGGTGTTGACTTTTTTAATTTCTTCCCTGCTGACGCCCTAAATCTTCTTTCAAGGTCCAAAGAACTGGCAGAATGCATTGAGAATGTATTCAGCCATTGCTGTAAAGGAGAGAAACTCTTGTGGGAGATTAAACTTAGCTGATACTTTTTGTTTGAAGGAACTGGATACCCTCTATCTGTAGTTCACTGTAGCTCACGTTATCTGAAAAATTCTAGATATGGAAAGAAAGGGGGGGGGAAAGATGGCACCGGGAGAATGAATTGCCACAAAGTCGTTGGTTGATAAATAGCAAGGGTACTTTAAGAGCCCTTATCTCCAATTGCTCTAAAGTTCTTTATTCATTTCCTGGCATATCTTCCTGTTAAAATAGTGTCCTGCCTTTTCCTTATTTTATTGATCTTTTTATGGTGCTTTTGAAAGAAAGAGTACTCCAAGGGCCCTTGCTAAAAGTGCCATTTGGCTGAACCTCCTTCCCAACTTCCTTTAACAGATTCATAAGGGGGGGAAAATACACAGATTGGGGTTTCTCTAAGCCTTGGTTTCTTAAAACCTGGTGTGTTCTGTAAGCTGCAGTTGAATGGATTATACAGTGTAGTGGGTTACAAACCATAGTTTGTAAAGCATAATGGATGCCTTCACACAAAACATTAAGCTAAAATCAAAGAAACTGGGTTATATATTAGTTAGGACTAACATATGTGGGCTGCAAAAATGCAGAAAATCAGTGCATGTCAGGAAAGAAATTTAAAACCTTATCTTTTTTCTCTTTGCTGCAATCTTTCATTTCATGTTTATGGCCCAGACTTGATAGTCCTAGCTTGGCATGATGCATGAGTCCTGTTTAAATTTATAAATTATGGTTTAATTAGTCACAATCTATTAAATCACAATTGGGCTGAAACCACACAAGGAGCACCAAAAAAGCAAATCACATTTAGATTTAGCACGGCACATGAGCACAGTGTTAGCCTCTAATCCTAATCCTAAAGAGAGAGTAGGACTTCTGAATACAAATACTTCTAAATGCAGCAAGAATTGCAGCTGATACATTAAAGCAAATTAAAAGTATTGATCAACCCAAATCACTGGTTATGTACAATTAAGCCATAACACGGGGAGGACAAGTTTAATGTTTGATGGATCATGTTCTGTAAGCATCTAATCCTCTTTCTCTTTTCCTTTTTTCTTTCATTTAAAACTAGCCATTCCTTTAGCTTCTTCCCTTTTTTTTCTCCTTTAAACACTTCAGCCAAGCCTTCAGATGCAATTCTTCAACTCCCTCTACCTCATTAAGCAATTAATCAGCCTAGCTGGCCTTGCCCAGGCTCGGTGAACTCTTCAGCTCCATATGATTGAGTTGTCGCATCAGAAGCACTATATAGCAATGAGATAATTAATACTTAGCTTCTACTGTAAGGATCACTGTACCTTTCAAAATGTTCTTCAAAGAGGAAGGCTAAGGATGTCCATGGACCAGCCATTGCTGGAAACGGGGCGTGCTTGGGTCATCATCAGAAGTTAAATTATTTAAGCAAATACCAAAGGGGCACTTCTTAGTTCAACATGGGCAGTACTGCATTTGTATAGGCAGAGGCTTAATCCCCTGTGTACACTATGTTTTATAGACACAGTAAAATATAAAACCCAATGTACAGACATAATATACAAACATTTACAACTCATTATTACTGGACCAGATAGTGGGATTAGATGCAAGGACATCTTTCCCTCCTTGGCCCCTTACACTCATTAACACAGACACAGACACAGACACAGACACAGACACACACACACACACACACAGAGAGAGAGAGAGAGAGAGAGAGAGAGAGAGAGAGAGAGAGAGAGAGAGAGAGAGAGAGAGAGAGAGAGAGAGAGAGTGTTGAGATTGTTGGAGTTTGGGGCACTGGTATTTTAAAATTTGCATTCCATCTTTCCACAAAATGATGCTTAATGATGGCAGATAGTTACAACAAATAATGAAGAGTTCTACTATAAAGGAAAATGTAATAAAGTAGTTCTAAAATATAAAGTAAATCATTTTTTAAAAGAGTAGAAAGTGGTGACAGTAATGTGATTATTTCATTTCATTCTTATTTGTTAATTTCTTTTCAAAATATCTGGTTGATCTTCATGACCAAAAGTTCGCCAGGTATCATATATAACTTTAAAACAGGAACAATTTAAAATCGAGGTGCATACCTATCCTAGCAAATAATATCATTAGTTTTAAATACTCTAGCAAACAGGTCCATGAGTACTCACCAAAAAAATCCCCACAGAACAAAACTAATCCAGTAACACATCTTCCCAAAGTAGATCAAAGAGAAGGCTTTGTTTCTCTGCCAATGAAGAACGTGCTTCTTGGTTATGACACTAGAGAAGTTCCTCCTCCAATTACTTTAATGCACCAACAGAACGGGGTGGGAAGAGATGCTTGTTCAGATGTTACCCCCCCCCCCAAGTTGTTGCAAAGTGTTGTGCAAAGCATTTGGAAAATGGTCTTCACAGTAGGAGTTAACACAGATTGAGCACTTTTGTGTTGTGAAAAGAACTGCATCTTTTGCAAGGTGCACACACTTGCTCCTGAAGCTGCCTCTACATCTGTATGAATGTCCAGTTGAAGTATTACCTGTGCATGCATAGACAACCAGGGCAGATCTCAAAGCAGCTCTGTGCATCTTGTAAAGGATGTGCCTGCTTTTATCCTTTAATGAGCATTGCTTTATAGGAGTGCCTTTGTAGAAGCCTCTCTTTAAATGCTGTGCACATTCCCCACTACTGGTAAACTCTTCTTTTTTAGATTCAGCTCAGGGTCAAAGAAAAAGACAATATAGATCTTGAGGAAGTATTAGAATGCAATTCCAGTACCTAGACGAACTGGCTGGAATTCTAGCAGCTGGTGCTTCCAAATTGTTTCAAGGTCACTCATTCATAATGCACTACCATAATTAAATTTTGTTTTGTGGATCATGTGACCAAGCCATCCAAGAAGTGTTTCTGCTTATTATTCTTCCCTAAAAAAGATGATCAGCCTCTTAAATAAATAAAGTTGCATAACACGGTGAACCACACATTAACCAACAATATTCTCTATTGTCAATAGCTGATTGCTCATTGAGTGATTGAAAATTGTGGGTTGGGGGGGGGGTGTTGATACAACATTGTTGGTTGTATTTTATGATTTATGATTGTATCTTATGATTTATTTTTAGGACTTATAACTTTATTGATTGTATGTATGTATGAGAGCTTATGCACTGGAGACAAATTCCTTGTGTGTCCCTTTACACTTGGCCAATAAAGACCTATTCTATTCTGTTCTGTTCTGTTCTGTTCTGTTCTGTTCTGTTCTACTCTACTCTACTCTATTCTACTCTACTCTTTTCTACTCTACACTACTCTACATTATTTCTATTTCTATCATGATTTTGAAAATTGAAGTTGGCTGTAGTGTTGTTCCACATCCTTTCTTTCTGTCCTGTGTGATTTTATAGCAATGCATTCTGGGAGAAATAAGAAGGAGACTTCCCAGAACAGCTGGCCTTGAATTTCCACTCTTGCTAACAGTGATTTGTTTCTTATTGCCAACCACAACAGGCGAACTTCTCCATTGCCAAAGGCTACAAAGGGCATGAATATTCCCATCCTCTCTGTATTAATTGCAGGAGAAATGAAAGCAGAGCCAAATGGGTCTCATTAATAGTGAAACAAATGCATACTCCAAGAAGTAATGTGAAAGCTCATGACATTTTTTTAAAATCATAGTAACTAGAGTGCTGCACTCTAAATGCTGGGAAGGGTTTAATCCTTTTCCTTGCACTGTTATCAATACCTTCAAAGCTATTATTAACTCCATAGGGGGAAGAAATGCAAAGGATTGGTCAGTAGGTCTAGAAGAAGCTTGGGAGGGGAGCATGATTTAGATCACACAAATAATGTGAGAAGGAAGATACCACCACCTTTACCCTGATCAAATTAATACTCACCTAATAGCTGCTTTGAAAAAAAGATTACCTGTGACATGTTTTGGCCCCAAGCTTCTCCATGAATTATGTAATATCAACAGAACATTTATATGACAAGTTCTACACTTATTACCTTGTAGTAGTAATGGGTTAATAAACCAAGCGTTTAAATTAGGCCTGCAGTGTGAATTCAAAGTAGAATGGAACATTAAACATGAGAGAATCCCTCTGATGGTGCCCTTGCACAGAAACATTGGAAATCTCAGAAGAGCTAAGACCAAACCAAAGATTTAGCTAAGCCAGTGGTAGCCCATGAGATGCCAATGGTAAGGTGGTCATTCACAACAGTCCTGCTGGATCAGGCCTTTCTAATATTGCTTCTTAAACCCAGCTGATTATGAAGTGGCAGCCCAGAAGTAGTCGAACTTTTCTTTGCTGCCATCTAGAGATCAGCAATATTTCTGCAGCCATCTAATCTAGCATTTTGTACATCTAATCTAGCATTTTGCATCAAATGGAGAACATGCAGATTCTTTCAAAAAATTCACTGATATGGAAAGGAAGGCAGTAGTTTCTTACATTGTTGTGCCCTAGTCAACATTACTGAAAGGGGCCTCCTACTGATAGATAGAGACAGAGATGGAGACGGAGACAGAGATGGAGACGGAGTCAGAGATGAATAGATAGAGGTAGAGATGGAGATGATGGAGATGATGGAGATGGAGATGGAGAGAGAGAGAGATTTTCTATCATTTTTTACCTTTCATCCCTCCCTTTCCTTGTATTTGCTTGAAGCTAAAAGGCTCCAGGCCAGAAGAGAGCTGGTCTAACCCTCACAGGAAAATAGCACACTTTCTGCAGCACCAGATATGGAAAGGCAGACTGCTTGAAAGTAACATACAGGCAGTCCTCAACTCATGACCAGCCATTTAACAACCATCTGGATTTTCAATGGCCTCATAAAGGGGGCTTTGTGGCCTGTAAAGCACTTCCAGCCATCATAAAATGTTGCCCTGCCACCGTGGTCACATGATCTCATTTCAGACTCTTGGAAACCAGCTCATATTTATAACTGGTTGACAAGAGTCTCATGGCCAGGTGATCACGATCTGCAGCGTTTTTTTCCATTTGGGTGAATGGATTTATATTACGACTGCTTGATTCACTTAATGACTGCCATAAAAATGATCAAAAAATCAGGTCCAGTCATATGGGTGCATCAACATACAACCGTCATATCTCACAACTAAAATTCCAGCTCCAATTGCAGTCATAAGTTGAGGAGTGCCTATATAGTCACAGTGACTAATAGTCGCTAATAGTCTCAGGCCCTTATAAATATGTCTTTTCAAAAGTGTTTACGTTTGTGGATAGTTCTTATGGCATCCATAGTTCATTCCTGTGTGAATATGCACTTCCTTTTACCATTCCTGAGTTTCCCATCATTCAAGCTGAGTGACTTTTGAGTTCCAGTGTTATGGAAAAAAAACATTTCCCCATTCCTTTTCTTCACAATGTACATTACACACAAACACACACACATCTTAATTTTGGATGGGAGAAAATGTGCTAGACTTAGAAGGTCAAGCAGCTGAAGAAAATAAAGAGAAATCACTTCTTTTTGTTGCCACAATAACACACAGATGTACCCTTGAAGTGTAAAGTCAAGGAATTCTTCATTTTACCATTCCTCTCTCCACTCATTTTTGCCCCCTAAACTAAAAGCTCCAAGGTCATAACTTTTTTCTGTTAATTGTCCTCTACTGCAGCCCCCACCCCATCCATGGCCAATTCTACAAAAAAAATTGGGAGTTTGATGACCAGAATTAGACACAGCACATCAAAAATAGTCACAGCACAAATCTGTCAAAGCATTTTTATTATTATTTTGGATCTCTTTTTAACAAGCCATATTATGAAATGTGCCTCTTTTATTTTTTATTTTTTTCAGTATTTGTTCACAAATTGACTTTTGTGTCAGTATAGCAGTGATAACACTAAACACCTGAACAGTATGCATGATCTTTTTAGAAATTCTCAGAGGAGAATAAGGCTAGCTGTAGACCATTGCTGCCTTACATTTCCTACTTTCCTACTTCCAATTCCCATACAGTTCTTACTGAATCTGCACACTTGGAATTGTTATCCTTTTTTGTCCTAGCTGTAATATGAAACATGGACAACTGAGCCTTTGTATATATAAAGGACACACCAACTGAGTGCCAAAACCAGTGGAAAGCAGATCTGGGATGGTAAAACAGCTGCAATGTAGTGGCCAAGCCGCTAGAGGCACCAGACCTTGGTCACAGACAACCAGCATAGTGAATCAGAACATCAAGACTCTTGTTCTTTTGCAAATTCAAAGATACACCAAGCATGGGATAAGTGGTCTGAGTTTCCAATTGAGGAGGAAATATTTCCCACTTTTGTTCTTTACTCTTAGGACCAACGAAAGGAAGGATGAGGTACCAACACCAAATCTTGTAAATAGCTCTCGCTCAGAGTGAATCTGGGGACTGTGAGCATGATTAATGATGAGTGTCTGCTGGGAATTGTCTGTGTTGAGGGAAGATAATTGAGTCTCTATTTTGAGGTGATAGAATTACTGATTGGATTGCAAAATTAATTGGTGTTGTTTGAGGGGGAAGAATTGATTTCAGGAAGCCGATAGAGGAGCAGAGAAAATAAAGAAGAAAGATTAAGGATCTCTCTTTCCTTGTTGCCATCTCTCACCCTGCCTCTTTCATGGTCTTCACATCGTATGAACATCACAGGACTCAAAAGGGCATGCGTGCCCCAAGTCAGAGAGGAATTTTCTGTCCGCTGGTTTGCAGGATTTTATCCTTTATTTGAAAAGGGTACAGTAACATCATCCAAGAAAAGGAATAACTTAAAGAAAATTCCTTAAGGCTTACAGCTTCCGCTACCCAATAAGGCCAAGAATGATTAAGATTGATGGGGTTATAAGCTGCTCGGGAGGGGGGGGAGAGATTACCAACTGGCCATCAGGAGTCAGAGGGCACTGGGCCAGAGGGACATGGGCTAAAAGCATGGCAATAAAATAATCAGGAGTTATTCACCAAACTTGCTCTTTCCAATACTCTTCTCACTTCTGTGCAGATTTGACATTCAAGGTGAGAGTCAAATATACAGTAGCTGGCTATCATTATTAGATTCGTTATCACTATCTATTCTTCAGAAAACAAGAAATAATAACTTTGTAGAGATAATAATGATGTACTTTTCAAGATTATTGTGAGGAAGTAATATTCTTCCTTTAAAATTTTTTTGGGGGAAATGACACTAAAAAGCAGAGATATCACCCTGTCAACAAAAGTGTGTATAGTCACGGCTATGATGAAAGTTGGACCATAAGAAAGGCTGAGTGCCAAAGAATTGAGGCCTTTGAACTATGCTGCTGGAGAAGACTCCTGCGAGTCTCTTGGACTGCAAGGTGATCAAACCGGTCAGTCCTAGAGGAGATCAACCCTGACTGCTCTTTAGAAGGCCAGATCCTGAAGTTGAAACTCAAATACTTTGGCCACCTAATGAGAAGGAAGGACTCACTGGAGAAGAGCCTAATGCTGGGAAAGATTGAGGGCAATAGAAGAAGGGGACGACAGAGAATGAGGTGGCTGGATGGAGTCACTGAAGCAGTAGGCGTGAGCTTAAATGGACTCCAGAAGATGGTAGAGGACAGGAAGGCCTAGAGCAGGCATGTCCAAAGTCCGGCCCGTGGGCCATTTGCGGCCCGGGGGGGCGGTTTAATACGGCCCTCTAACAGCCCTCCCTGCTCTGTGTAAATGCGGCCCTCCCTTCTGAATGAGGGCGGCAAGCAGAAGACTGTCTGCCACAGGAGGGAGGGTGGTGAGAGGGCCGCATCGGAAGCCCGATCCTGACGTCACTGCCCAAACTTGGAAGACGAGCGTAGGACAAGCGAGTTTGGAGTTGGAGAAGGCAAGCGAGGGAAGTAGGTCGGGTCATTGCTGGAGGCTCTTCAGCAGCCTCAAGGCGAGGCAAGGGGTGGGGGGTCCTTTCCACCAACATCTATCAGCCCATTTCTTCTGCGAAAGACTGGAGGGGATGACCGGGCGAGGGAGCCGGCGCGCGGGGGGCGCAAGGCTTCTGCACGGAAAGCTGGCTGTGGCGTTCTTTAGGGGAAAGGTGGCGGGGGGAGGGGGGCTTACAGAAATTGGGGAGAGCTGCTTTTTGGTTTCAAGAGAGGGGCTGCCCACATTGGCAGAGGGGCGTGGCGCCTCTGGGCACGTGCAGAATGCCTTCCAGTTGCGGCCCAGGTAAGCCGCGGCTCCGCTGGGTGGGGCAGGAGTGCCCCTCCTTCCCAGCGAGGTGCTGAGCCCGGTGTGGGCAGCGGAGGCTACCGGGGTGCGGCTAGCGGGTTGGGACGTGCGATGCTGGTTCTTTCCTCCTCGGCAGGGAGGAAGGTGAGGCAGTGGCAGGGCAGGCCTGGCCCGGGAGAATCAGGGCACGCTTTCTTCGACGCCGGAGTTGCCCCGGCTCCGAAGCCCTCTGGCTCCCCTGGGCGAAGGCAACATCCGGGGAAGGGCGGTGGGCTGCTGTGTGCTTTGGAGGGGAGGGAGGACGCACCTCCAGACAGCCGTGCTTAGGGGGCCTCCTGGGAGCGACCCCCCCACACACACACACATATGCCCAAGGGTATTTTCATGCAAGAATTTTGTACCTGTTCGAAAACAGCTCTGAATTTTGAGGTTGTTATAATGTTCGGAAAAATGTTCGGCCCTCCAGCATGTTCACTTCATCCAATCTGGCCCTCTTTGAAAAAAGTTTGGACACCCCTGGCCTAGAGGAACATTGTCCATGGAGTCGCGATGGGTCAGACACGACTTCGCAGCTAACAAAAAAAAACATTATTCCAATGTTTCATTTGAAGCCATAGAACACTATTCTGATGCTGAGGAAAGTTAGCAATTATACTTCTGCAGATTACATTAAGTAATATGACCACTGTTTTTCTAAAAAAATCTGTAGTATTTTTAATAGAATTCAGCTTGTATTTGTAAATTCTTATTTTTATTTTGCAGTATTAAAAGCAAGCCCAATGTACAAAAACCAAGCAAATCCAAGTTTGTTAAGATCAGTAGCAAGAAATATTTACCATTTCAGAAGTTAATATTAATGCTTTAACATCAAGATTATGTGAAGAAACAACCTGGAAGAAGGTATCTGAGAAGCCTATGAACATTCCATGTGTTTGCTGAGGACTCAAAATCTTTGGTTAGAATTTTTGGCCAAGGGATATGATCACATCTTTAACAGTTTTCTTCTGGCCTGCTAAAATGTTTCTTTGTTAAATAGACCAAACACATGTCACATTCACTTTTTTAACTCTCTTAATGCAATTTGGCTGTCATTGACTGATGCTGTATTATTATTATTATTATTATTATTATTATTATTATTATTATTATTATTATTATTGTTGTTGTTGTTGTTGTTGTTGTTGTTGTTGTTGTTGTTATTATGGCTTTTTTTGTCATAGAACGCTCAGAACAGAGTTCCAGCACCTTTTTTTGGATGGAACCTTGTAGGATAGGCAAGGCGGGTTGTATGACATGTGAGTTCCGGCACCTTTTTCTTTTACAAAAAAAGCACTTATTATTATTATTATTATTATTATTATTATTATTATTATTATTATTATTATTATTATTATTTTATCTTCTTATTTGAATTTTAGATGACTTGGGGTGCTTATCATGGATTTGTTGTTAGCCAACCTGAATTTATTTTAAGGAAAAGAGGGGTGTAAATTCAGTAAGATAAGTATAGCGTAGATTGTTCCACAGTATAGCAAACTGCATTAAGGAAAAAAGCTTCCAAAGCAAGTGACCCTTTACTTTGAGAAGATTAATCTATTATAATGCCAGCACCTCACCAAATATACTCTTGTCAGCTCAGTAATATCAGGCTACTTTACAGTTCTCCTTGCATGCTCCTGGTTCTCCCCGCTATCCATGTATTCCCAGCAGACAGCTCAACTAAATCAGCACACTACGCCCACACAAATACTTTATTCTTTCAAATAAAAATCAGAAGGAAGGCTTTGCCTTCACTGAAAAGATGCATCCTGATGGACCACTGATTTTGTTTTAAGAATCCAAAGGTCCCCAAAGCAGCTTTTGGCATCATTGATCAGCCTCTAGTGTTGCATGACTGACTGCAGGATAAGCAAGTTCTCCAACAATTCATTTTTTGCTCATGATGAGCAGTGAGCTATGTAGATGTTATGTTTAGTAGTGGTCTCGTATTAGACCCAGTTGGTCACGTTGATCAGCTGATTATTCAAACATTTCTTCCCAAACAGAATGTACAACTTGGCTTCATCTCACAGATCTAGCTGCAGTTCAGAAGTGATATCTCTTGTCCAGCTTATGGTTTTGCTAATTGTGGCGGTGGAATAATCATGACCTCATCATTGCTAGTTTATTATTAACTCTTAAAAGAAGGTTCAAGGAAGGCCATCTTTCCAATTTTCCTAAAAATGAGGTAAACATGGGATGCAATTCAGTCAGGATAATGTGGAATTATCTTTGGGGAAATGTTCGGGGAAATTGGGTTCCTTCTTCTTCCTTCACTATTAAGGGCTGTTGAACAGGCGCGGAGGGAGGGGTATTTTATGCTTTCCAGCTATCACCTGTTATCAGGCACAGATTCTTGTCCTTACTCTCAGGAACTCTCGTGTGAATAGAGACCAAAATGCACAAAGGAAGTCTTTAGCTCAATCATTTTGTGACAAACAAAAAAGTTCTCGCCTCCCCTCTTTTGGAGCCCATGTAGACAATCCACGAGGGGAAAACTGATACTTATGCAGTTGGGCAGGAGATGCAGGGGAAAAGGGATGTTTCTAATAACCTTGAAGATAGGTTGGGGAAGAGTGCTTGGAGCTTGAACTGAAAAAAAAATCATATATAGAGAAGAAGAAGTAAAACCACGTCTTTTAATATATGTGAAAGCAGCAGCAAAGTCAGAAGCAATACTTTTTTTTACTACTTCATTCTTCTTCTTTTTTGGGGGGGCGGGGGAAGGAACAATGGAAAACTTACCCCCAAAAGAAAAAAATTCTGCCAAAAGAATTCTGCTTTGCTACCTTATTGTCAAAATTCCTCTAGGTCTTTTTTTCCCCCCTTTCAGCTTTATTGTTGGAGACGGCAGAAGGTCCTACCATTGGTCTTTCTGTTTCCAGATATACATCTTTCCATGCTCTGAAGCTTCTCTGTAGGTTCATCATTTCTTCCTGGTTCCTTCTGGGATTTAATCACGGTATCATCTCAGGGCTGAATCAAAGAATGAGAAGCCAAGGCTCCTGGAAAGAGCATTGAAGAATGAGAGAGAATATTCATTCAAACACACACACAGAGAGAGAGAGAGAGAGAGAGAGAGAGAGAGAGAGAGAGAGAGAGAGAGAGAGAGAGAGAGAGAGAGAGAGAGAGAGAGAGAGAGAAAGAGAAAGAGAGAGAGAGAGAGAGAGAGAGAGAGAGACTTTTGACTGCTTTGTAATTAAATAAGTGCAGCAATCAATCAAAGAATTCTCTGCCTCAAGTTCAAAATAGATTCGAAAGTAAACTCTCTTTCCTCAGACTGAAAACAAATAGCTAGGGAAGGAATGCAAGAGACTTGTTCTGCATGGCAGCATCACAATTCCATCTGTTCCAAATGCATCCGCAGAGCCTTAGGAGCTGTTCAGCTAAACTGTAAAATGCTGCAGTAGACATTTGTTTCCATCCAATTTTCCCAGCCCGTTTAAGTGCTTTTGGTATTTCTAGCTGAAAACATGCTGCATAAATACACAGCTCCAGTCCTTCCAAGTCCAATTGCCCCTTTAGACTCCTTCTGGTCCAATCTTAGGACCCCAGTGGTCCATGAAGCAGATGTGCTGCAATGACAATTGCTCTCTCTCTCTTTCTCTCTCTCTCTCTCTCTCTCTCTCTCTCTGTGTGTGTGTGTGTGTGCGAGAGAGAGAGAGAGAGAGAGAGAGAGATTATAGGAAATATATGTGTGTGTGTGTGATTATAGGAAATATATGTGTGAGTGTGTGTGTGATTATAGGAAATATATGTGTGTGTATGTATATGTGTGTGTACGTGTGTGTACATACATACATACATACATACATACACACACACACATATATAGGCTGCTAATAAAACAAACCATCCTTTGGTTTTCTGGATGGAAAATTCACTGTATCTCTGCGGACTTCTGAACATTATATACTGTATATGGAATCTTAAAGCTGGCAACCAGCAATTCGTGCTCCCTGACTTCCAAAATGAAAAGACTCTACCACCTTGTGTTGTGTGTGTTTTTTCCCTAGGCAGTCTTTGTGGGTTCTTATTAGATTAGCTGTAAATTCTGCAAAACAGAGAATACTTATAAAACGTGCAGACAGCAGTCAAACGTGTGATAAATTAGCTTCGAAATAATGGTGCTGATGATTGACAGAAGGTAAAAGGTTTCGGTCCTCCGGGAATAAAAGTCTTCGTAAGCAAGACAAAGTGCAGTAAGCAGGAGAATCATTCCATACCTTTAGCTATAGGTTTGCTCTGGCAACGTATTCCATTACAATTGTAGCTGTAAATAAGTCAATTAAAAAGTAGATACGGAGAAACTAGGGGGAGAAGCAGATCCCACATTTCCTATAATCTTTTCAATGCTTTTCCTATCTCACCTGTTATTATTCATTGTTTTAAATATGTTTGTGTCACATTTACCACATAAAAAATTAAAATACGAATTAAAATAGGAATACCTAATACAGGTAATCCTTGACTTGCAACCATTCATTTAGTGACCATTCAAAGTTACAATGGCACTGAAAAGTGACCTATGGCTGTTTTTCACACTTACGACTGTTGCAGCATCCCCATGGATTCTTGGCAACTAGCATACATTTGTAACAATTGCATTGTCCCGGGGTCATGTGATCCCCTTTTGCAAAATTCTGACAAGCAAAGTCAATGAGGAAGCCAGGTTGACTTAACCACCACGTTACTAACTTAACAACTGCAGAGATTCACTTCAAAACTGTGACAAGAAAGGATGCAAAACGGGGCAAAACTCACTTAACTGTCTTGCTTAGCAACCAAAATTTTGGGCTCAGCTGTGGTCATAAGTCAAGGATTACCTATTTGAGGATGCTGTCACAAATAAAATCTATGTAAACAACTAAGGAGTTTTTTGTTTTCCTTGTATCACACAACTTTGATATCAGCTACAGTAGCTGTATGAGTAAGTCTTCCCTTCTCTTGTGCTTCTTTTGTTATCAGTTTTGAGGATGTTGGTTGTGATGACCTATAGCTGTGGGCTTGCTTTCAACTGTACTGAGAATACAGTCCCTTTTCTTTAGAACAGGTTTGGAGAAAAAAATATGGGTTGTTTATTATGCTTAAGGGGAAAACTTTCCAAGGGCATTTTGATCTGTTGGGAAAGAAAATGAAAGAATAAACCATTTCTTCCCAGAAAATGTAGTAATCAAGGTGGGGCTTTTTGTTGTTGTTGTTGACTTGTTGATTTGCTTGGTTGCCACTTCAGTTTTATGTATACCTTTTTACAAATGATACGATTGTGTATGTTCTTCCATGCAGGTACATCACCTTATTATCATACATTTATTCTTGGGTGTTTTCCCTTGTTGACAAAAGCGTTCTACATTTATCAAAAGAGGAAAGCACCAATAAACACTCTTTAGTTGAGGCAGAAACAAAGAATTACTGCTAAAATGTTGCACAATGGTCCTTTGAATTATTTTCCATAGTCACCATCTAGACAAGGAGAGAAGAGGATTTCAAAAGCTCAGACTTGGCAAAATAGACACATTTCCTAAACAGGGAAAGGGGACAGGCCAGGAAGTCAGAAGTTCTGAAGCCCCAAACAAATTCTGTCTGGTTCTGAAAAGGATGTACATGATCACTAAAAGTGACACAGAAATATACCTTCTGAAGGAAAAAAATATGTTTGGTTTCCATTTTCTTCAGAAGCCCATGTGATAATTATAGAAACCAGGATGGACATTCGCAAAGTCAGATTTTCACTGAACAAGCGGTGTGGGAAACTAAGGGATGATAAGATGTTTGGACTGCAGCACTTTTCCAATCTTTTGGATCAGGTACAACCAGGTGTTCTAGTGTCATTTTTGCCAAAATTTATTTATTTATTTATTTATTTAGTTTATTTATTTATTTATTTATTTAGTTATATTTATAAATATTTAGTTATATTGCAGTTTTATAGTTTCTCAAATGCTTGCTTGGGTCGATTGTTGTTTTACATCATCCTGGACATGATCCTCCAAGCATTGACATTCAATAATATTAATTACAGGATATCAATCAGAGAACCTGCAAGTGACAGCTTGTATTAGAAAGTAATATGTTTTCCTCCTCCTGTGCTCTTAAAAGTAATTGTCTTTCTAAGGACAGTGGTGGGGTTCAGCCAGTTTGCACCAGTTCAGCAGAACTGGTAACTAATTTTTTGTTGCCCAGAACGGACTTCTGGAAGCAGCATCCACACAGAGAACTGGTTGTTCACATATTCCCACCACTGTCTAAAGGTACTTGCATTTTGCTCGGTTGCCATTCATTAGTCCTGCCAAAGGATTCTGAAGTCATGCAAGCATCAGAATAACAAAATAAAAGAGTTGGAAGGGAATTTGGAGGTCTTCTAGTCCAACCACTGGCTCAGGCAGGAGTCCCAATACTATTTCAGTCAAGTGGCTGTCCCGTCTCTTCTTGAAAACCTCCAGTGTTGGAGCACCCACAACTTCTGAAGGCAAGCCATTTCACTGGTTGATTGTTCTCACTGACGGGAAATTTCTCCTTTCTTCTAGGTTGCTTCACTCCTTGATTAGTTTCCATCCATTGTTTCTTGTTCTGCTGGTTAATTGTTCATCATCCTTCCCCCTCAGGCCTGGAGATGCTGAGCAGAAGCAGAAGACACCATGAGTTCATCAGGGTTTTATCCAGACAAGCAACAGAGTGCAAAAATCATGTTTTATAAATTAATATTTTATAAAATATTCTAACAATATTTACACTATTACTAATACTTTAATCTATGCAGTTTTAACATGTTAAATTATTTTCACTTGTCGTGTAACTTGTAAGCCACCCGGAGCGACCTGGTAATAATTATTTATTTATTTATATATTTATTTGTTTATTTATTTATTTATTTATTTATTGAATAAATAAATAAATCTAGACCAATGATATGTATGTACCTGTGATATGCATGTCACAGGGGACACGCCAGGCCTCCAGACCTTTTGGAAGTTCTGTCAGAAGATCTATTCTCACTTGTTCTCTGGAGCCTCTGCAAATCATGCAAGGACAAGACGTGCTTTCCCATCTCTTTTCAGAGGCTGCAAAGCCACACAAGAACATCCTCCAAGGTTTCCAGGCCTTGTGTGCCTGGGAGTTGTCTCAGGTAGCCATTTTGAAGAATTTTTACAATTATGTCCCTATGTGTTCATTTATTAAATAATAATTTTAAATAATTTTATTTATTACTGTCATTATTTTTTATTTTTTGTCAGGGGTGGGGTTGGTGGTACACTGCAGAATTAAAATAGGCATTTTCTGAATTTTTGAAACGCCGAGCCTAAAAGGTTCATCATCGCTGTTCTAGAGAGTGCTCTACACCCTGGTGCAGGGATGTCCAGTCCTGGCAACTTTAAGACCACCAGACTTCAACTCCCAGAATTTCCAGCCAATATTCATGCTGACTGAGGAATTCTAGGAGTTGCAGTCCACAGGTCTTCAAGTTGCCAAAATTTGACATCCCTGCCCTGGTGGCTCCTGGAGTAAAAAGCAAACAAACAACCTTCCCTCTGCTGATGGAGAAAAATGCAGTCTCCACCTCCTATGTAATACCTTCATAGTTCTCTATGTGTTTTGCAAGTGTTAATGTGAGGGGGAAGCTGCCTGACCCAAAAGACGTACAGTGAGGGGAAAAAATATTTGATCCCCTGCTGATTTTGTACCTTTCCCCCCTGCGAAAGAAATGATCAGTCTATAATTTTAATGGTAGGTTTATTTTAACAGTGAGAGGCAGAATAACAACAACAAAAATCCAGAAAAACGCATTTCAAAAATGTTATAAATTGATTTGCATTTTAATGAGTGAAATAAGTATTTGACCCCTTTGCAAAACATGACTTAGTACTTGGTGGCAAAACCCTTGTTGGCAATCACAGAGGTCAGACGTTTCTTGTAGTTGGCCACCAGATTTGCACACACCTCAGGAGGGATTTTGTCCCACTCCTTTTTGCAGATCCTCTCCAAGTCATTAAGGCTTCAAGGCTGACATTTGGCAGCTTGAACCTTCAGCTCCCTCCACAGATTTTCTATGGGATTAAAATTTGGAGACTGGCTTGGCCATTCCAGGACCTTACTGTGCTTCTTCTTGAGCCAGTCCTTTGTTGCCTTGGCTATGTGTTTTGGGTCATTGCCATGCTGGAATACCTATCCACGACCCATTTTCAATGCCCTAGCTGAGGGAAGGAAGTTCTCATTCAAGATTTGATGGCACATGGCCCCATCCATCGTCCCTTTGATACAGTGAATTTGTCCCGTCCCCTTAGCAGAAAAAAACCCCAAAGCATATTTTCACCATTTTTGACAGTGGGGATGGTGTTCTTGGGGTCACAGGCAGCATTCCTCCTCCTTGAGATCATTGACAAGATCCTCCTGTGTAGTTCTGGGCTGATTCCTCACTGTTCTCATGATCATTGAAACTCCAAGAGGTGAGATCTTGCATGGAACCCCAGACCGAGGGAGACTGACAGTTATTTTGGGTTTCTTCCATTTGTGAATAATCACACCAACTGTTGTCACCTTCTCACCAGGCTGCTTGGCGATAGTCTTGTAGCCTATTCCAGCCTTGTGTAGGTCTACAATCTTGTCCCTGACATCCTTGGACAGCTCTTTGGTCTTGGCCGTGGTGGAGAGTTTGAAATCTGATTGATTGATTGCTTCTGTGGACAGGTGTCTTTTATACAGGTAATAAACTGAGATTAGGAGCACTCCCTTTAAGAGGTTGCTCCTAATCTCAGCTCCTTACCTCTATAAAAGACACCTGGGAGCCAGAAATCTGGCCAATTGATAGGGGATCAAATACTTATTTCACTCATTAAAATGCAAATCAATTTATAACTTTTTTGAAATTTGTTTTTCTGGATTTTTTTGTTGTTATTCTGTCTCTCACTGTTAAAATGAACCTATTATTAAACTTATAGACTGATCATTTCCTTGTCAGGGGGCAAATGTACAAAATCAGCAGGGGATCAAATATTTTTTCCCCTCACTGTAAGTATTTTCTGCCTATAAATTCCCCCTGAAAGCTTTAGAAGTGGCATGACCCTATTGATTGCAATCAGGTGCTTTTCCCAATAGCTGCAAGCAAGACTGTAGATTGCAGTGGGCAGTAGAAAGTTTCTTTGTGTGGGGGGGCACACTTGCATGTGGATAAAAGAGAAGAGGAGGAAGAGGAGGAAGAAGAAAAAGAGGAGGGAGAGTGTAAAAGCTCACTTAAGCTCTGAGGTCAGGAGGCCTTAGGAAACACATCTTCAGTTCATATATCAGCAGGGAAAATCAAACCCAGCGGGGTTTGGGGGGCTTATTTTCACCAGGAATTGTGAAATGGGTTACTGTACACCAATTACTGTATTTATTTATCTTATTTGTATCCCACCTTTATTATTTTTATAAATAACTCAAGGTGACAAACAATACTCCTTCTCCCTCCTATTTTCCCCACAAAAAGAACTCTGTGAGGTGGATTGGACTGAACGAGAGTGACTGGCCCAGAGTCACCCAGACACATGTCATGCCTAAGGCCTAACTAAAACTCACAGACTCCCAGTTTTGAGTCTTATCTTTAACTGCTAGACCTAACCAGCTCACTGATTAGACTATCATTAAAATGTAGGAAGAGCTGAGTTGAGGTTACACAGGGTGGTAAGAGGCCAGAGCTTCCACCAATGGGCAAATGGATACTCCCAAACCCTGCAGAGCTCCAGAACTGCAAATCACAAAAGAGAAGTTATGCTGTGTGAACTGTGTCATGCTTGAGCCTGAAGAAGATCAGCTCATTGGCCTAGGAAGAAGAACATCACCTTGACTCAGAGAAGTGATAGTGAACAGGATCAGCGCCAGCCCTGCAGATGGGATGGCTTAAAATGAAGCCAGAAGATGCAACATTTGGATTCACATGAATGAGATACAGCATTCATTTAATTCCCAGTCTCACTACCAATCTGGATAGATTTGGTGGCTTCCTAATTGCGCTGACCAATTCCTCTGCTGTACTGAAATGTGTCACTATCTTATTCTTTAAAGCCCATCACTTGCACAGAGATGTTCTCTTGATATTATCAAAGTTTGTAGCCCTCCAGGGTTACAACACTGAAACACACACCCCAGCTTTGTTTTTATTCATCTATCAAACTAAAACAAAAGACACGTTAATACTTCCACTGCCACCATTCACTGTGTGGGTAGCATAACATCAGGGTATCGTTGTCTCTTCTCTTTTACATTCTGGTCCTCAACCACTCAAATAGCTGGTCTTTTTGGAGGGTGGTGTCATCAAATCAATGTTGACTCCTAACAACAGCATGACCAATCCTTGTGGCTTTCTTGGCAAAGTTGTTCATAAGTGGTTTGCTATTGCCTCCTTCCTAGGGCTGAGAGAAAGTAACTGGCCCATAGTCACTCCATTTGGCTTCACGTCCAAGGCAGGATTAGAACTCATGGTCTTCCAGTTTCTAGTCTGATGTCTTAACCACTACAACAAACTACTCTAGCTGTTAGACCACAAAATTTCCTGACAACAGAATGATTGTCCAAATAATGTTCTATCCAATGATATACAGAGGATATCCTCAGTAACAAAGATTATATTTAAAATCATTATTCATTATAGTAACTTTCTTTGCTTTAGACATTTCTGAGTGTAAATCCAGGCTATAGATAATGTTTGGTTTTTTTAAAAAAAATCTGCTTGGAATCACAGGATTTCTAACTTAGATGCAGACATAAGTGCATTTGTTACTAAACTGAGTAAATACATTATTATTTTTAATTACAGAAGTGACATCAAGAAAAGGATGTGAGGTTTTCCATATTCATTTTAACTATAAGTGTGAGTGTGAAGTGTTTAAGTCACTGCTACAAAGGTTGTAAAACTGTGAAAGGAGAAGGACTTCAACATTTTTGTTCCATAAAGCTGTAAGTCAGGAATCAGCAACAGGATGCTTTGGATGAGAAACTCCAAAATGCCAGATTATTGGGAAGTCTATCTGGGTCTTCTCAGTACAAAACATCTGGATTATAGTAAAATGCTTTGCCCTACATATTCTGTCTCTTAATTCAAAAGCTCAGAGGTTTTCACTCTGTACTGCTTGGGAACTTTCCAGAAGCATTCACCTAACTAAATACAGGACTGGATAAATCTTTGGTGTGATCCAGCCGAACTCTGCCTCTCTGTCTAACTTCTCCGTCTACACTAAAATTTGGAGCCAATGTATTTCCTAATGCCAGTAGATTGGTGACTATATTTTTCCTCAAAGTGGTATCACATTTTATGGTCTTATAAGATTCGTTTATCTGGGCATGATGGGAACGGAAGCGTTATCCTCTTGTGATCTTTAAATGAGAATAACTTAAACTATTATGGACATGAGATTTTTGAAGTCATTCTTCCCTCATCACATTGATATTGTAGTGGCCACATAATGGCCCCTTAGAAGGTCCTTGTACAGGTGCCCCATGAAAAGTCTTAAGTTTCTTTAGAACAACTAGAGTGGTAGTAGTTATTTTTAATTTTAAGTGGGACCACCAGTGCTTTTTTTGTAAAAGAAAAAGGTGCCGGAACTCACACATGTCATACAACCTGTCTTGCCTACCCTATAAGGTTCCATCCACAAAAGGTGCCGGAACTCAGTTCTGAGCATTCTATGAGAAAAAAAGCCCTGGGGACCACACATTAGTTCTGTAAACTCCTTTTTGGCTTCCAAGAGTGCAGAAAAGAGCAACAAAGATGGTTAGGGGGTTGGAGGTTAAAACATATGAAGAACAGTTGCAGGAATTAGGTCTAGTCTAATGAAAAGAAGGACTGCGGTGACATGATAGCAGTGATCCAATGTTTTAGGGGCTGCCAGAAAAAAAAGGGGGGCAACCTATTCTCCAAAGCACCAGAAGGCAAGACAAGAAACAATGGATGGAAACCAATCAAGGAGAAAAGCAATCTAGAACTAAGGAGAAATTTCCTAACAGTCAGAACAATTAACCCATGGAACAGATTGCCTCTGAAGTTGTGGTTGCTCCATCACTGGAGGCTTTAAGAAGAGACTTGACAGTCACTTGTCTGGAATGGTCTAGGGTCTCCTGCTTGAACAGGGGGTTGGACTAGAAGACCTCGAAGGTCCCTTCCAACTCTGTTATTCTGTTCTGCCCTGTTCTGTTCAGAGCTGCAGAAGTGCAGGCTTATTCACATGATCAGCTTGCCCAAGTATGAGCCACTGACTATTTCTTGACAACAGAAATAGATATCATCTTTTACCCATATTCAGCCCACTGAGAGGCAGCCTCTGTCCATCTTCTTCTGCTATACATCAAAAATAACCAACACGTGCCTCTTCCAACGGTACTGTCTAGTTCAACCTATTGTATTTCATTTCACTACAGTTAAATGCCTCCAGTCCAACTGGTCTCTCTGGCAGGAATACCCCTTTCTGCTGTCACAGATCACTCACCCAGACAGCCTCCTCCTCCTCCTCCTCCTCCTCCTCCTCCTCCTCCTCCTCCTCCTCCTCCTCCTCCTCCTCCTCCTCCTCCTCCTTCTTCTTCTTCTTCTTCTTCTTCTTCTTCTTCTTCTTCTTCTTCTTCTTCTTCTTTACAAGTTCACTACTGGTACAGTGAAAAGCTGGGTTTCTTTTATGTCAACAAGTTCCGGGCTATTTTTTAACCAGGTAAAATTGTCAAGGACTGTCTTTTCCTCCTCTAGCTCAAATAACAAGAATTTTTCTTTTAAGCAGAAAAACCTGGACAAAATTTTTACCCCTGTAAAAAGAAGTAAAGAATATCTACCAATCAGGTGGCAATTGTACATGACACCATACTGGAGGGAAGTACTAACACTTTGGAAGATAGACTCAAGATTCAGAATTTCCTAGGCAGTAAAAACCAAATGCACAGGCTCAACAGTAGTAACTACGAGAGGGATCTTGGTATTCTAAGGGACCACCACTTAAGTATGAGCCAGCAATGTGCTATTGTCAATAAAGCCAATGCAGTCCTAAGCCGCATCACCAGAGGGACAACATCAAAATGATGAAAAGTGATAGTACCACTTTATACTGCAGTAATGAGGTCACACTTGGAATGCTGTCCAGTTCTGGTCTCCGTGATGCAATAAAAAATGCTAAGACCCTACAAAAAGTGCAGAGAAGAATAACAATGATAAGAGGTCTGGAGGCTAAATCATATGTTGAATGGTTAAGGGAACTAGCTATGTCTAGCCTAATGAAGAGAAAGATCAGGAGTGACATGATAGCTCTTCTTCTAGTACTTGAGTAGCTGTTAGGGAGAAGAGAGATCAGATTATTCTCAAAAGCACCTGAAAGCAGGACCAGAAGTAATGGGCAGAAGAGCATTAAGGAGAGAACCAACCAGGAACCAAGGAGAAATTAACTATCAATGAGAACAATTAACAACTTGCCTCCTGGAGTTGAGCTTCACTGGAGGTTTTCAAGAAAAGATTAGAGAACCATTTGTTCAGAATGGTACAAGTCTGGAATGGAAAGGGAGTTAGACTAGAGCAGAGGTCCCCAACCTTCTGGGCACCAGGGACCTGTTCCGTGGAGAAAAGTTTTTCTGCAGACTGGAGGGTGCGTGGTTTTGTGTGCTGCCTGCATCCCTCAAGATGGGGCTTTGCTTGTTTGTGCAGACAAGACCCCTGGACTAGAGGACCTCCAAGGTCCCCTCCAGCCCTATGAGCCTACCTGCTCATCACCATGACCAAAGAGAAGAAAATCCAGGTCGAAATCCAGAAAAGGATCTCTTAAACCAGCTTAATTTTCTGCTGCAATTCAGAAAAGCCACATGCTTTGTGTTTTGGAGGTGTCACAGGTAAGGTAAAGTTACACATCTTTTGTCTTTGAGGGAAGCTGAAGGTTGGATTATAGTGTCAAAAAGTGCAAAAGCTGAGATATTTCTTTGGGAAGCCAAAAAGAAGCCAGCAAAAGTCAGCAGTTTGGGAGGCGGAATCTAGAAAAATTCTAGGAGATGCAAAACTGTTGATAGGAATGGAGGGCTTGTTCTCCCCTAAACTGGAATGCGAAGCAAATTATAAAGGGTCTGTGTATCTTTTCATAAATCTTTCTTGGCAGCTTTGATTGGAAATAAAGGACACATTTTCTCCAAGAATAGTTATTGGAACCTTGTTATCTACTACTAAAAAATAAATTCATGAAATCTTTTCAAAACAAATTGCCAAATATTAATCTCTTAGATAAACTGAATGTCATGGTTCCGATAGATGAGACCAGTAAAAAGAACTCCAAGGCAAAAAAGTTTCCTTAAAGAATACATTTATTTGGCTACATAGAATTGGCACAATCAATGGTGAACCCAAATCTGAATTTTCCCCAAAGGTTACAATATTACAAAGTTGAACTTCCCACCCCAGTAATGTGTCATAAATCACAATCCCCAATTAACTACTTGCGCTGGGCTTTCTAACGGAGGCTTTAACCTGCCAAAATGTAACCAGCAATGACCTTGGTTCCCACAGAACAATTTATTGTTTTGACTAAGCTAAAAAAACACTTATCCCCCCTCCCAATTCTGTGGCAACCGAAAACGAAGGGAAAATGGCTTCAGCTAAATTTGTTTGTAGAGTTGACACTGTACTTAGGAAAAGAGGAAAGTCTCTCGCACTTTTGTCTGCCCTGGTGCAGCTTTAACTTTTGTGTGTTTAAGCCATGAATATTTCAGTACTATACCTTTTGAGAATGAAGTCCCCAGGGAGTTCATGTAGGATAAGACTGAAACCTAAAATATTCAGTTTCAGCTAAAAAACACACTGCGTTAGGCTTTGTTTGTTTTCCCCTCTAAACTTGGCCACTCTTGTTTACTGTGTAGCTGTTGACATGTACTTACTGCAAAGTAAATACAATATATAATAATGGCTACTTTGGAAGTTAATGTCCCATCCAAAGGGGATTACTGCTGCTGTTACTACTCACAACAGGCAATTAGCAGCACCCACAGCACCTTTAAAAAAATTAAGAGCAGCCGCACAGTTGAGTGACTATTGGAAAATTGGCCATTCCTCTGAGATTAATGAACAATTTTCTGTCAGAGCATAGAGTGTGCTCTAGTAGAAAACTGACAAAAGCTGCTCTGCACTCGAAGGATTATTTTTCCCCCCTAACAATCCATTTTGTTGTGCATATTTAAAAGGCACTTGTGGATATCACCACCTGCCCAGAAGTATTCTCATTATTTTCCCCCTTTAAATATCAGAAACCCATAAAAGACAAGATACACCAGGCTACCTATCTACAATCTAAAACAGCCAATTATAGTTGAATAACCAACTAAGTGTAAAATATTTAATGAGAGAAGGGGTCCTCCCACCCTTTTGGCTGCCTTCTTTAGGTTTCTTAGACAAATAAATGGCAGGAATGTGAGTGATTAAACTGTATTTAAAGTAGTCACAAGTGATTAATATGACTTATTTTACTCTGACTGCTCTGTGTGCCCAACAGGTCATCCCTTAAAAAGCTTATACTTTCTAAGGAGAACTGGCTGATTAAAAAAAAAGTAATTATGCCTATCACATAGTTCAGCCCATTTTAGAAAATTAACATGAAAGCTCAGTGCTGTAGCAAGGCTCCTAGTTCACTCTTTCACATGCAGTAGGATTCTCACTCAACCATAGAATCGGTCTCCAACCCCCAAAGCTTATTTGAAAAAGAGGATTCCATTGCCAAAATAGAAGCCAGCTTCCCCCAATCTGGACATCCTCCAGATGTATACATCATCTCTCAGCTAACATGGCCATTTCTAAGTGTTGTGTACTGGGTTTGTTGCGCAGGAATGAAGACGAGGCGAGTGAGTTCAGCAAAGATCATGGTTTATTGCTTGCAAGATCTGAACTAGGGAACAGGGCTGCAGATGCAGCAATTTATACCCTGGCCCCTAGGCAGCAGCCAGTAGGTTTGAAGCAACCTATTGCCGCCTAGGGGCAACCAATAGCAGTGCTGGAGACGGGCTGTCTGAGATGCTGGGAGCTGTTAGCTAGCTCTCTGCTCCAGCAGCCTACCAGCTGTTACCACGTGGTGTTAACAAGCAAGCCCAATACATTACACCCCTCCCCCCTTAGAACGAACAGCACTATAGCAACAATAGAAAGTAATTACAGCAATACACTTTACAAAGACTTAACACTGGTGTGAATAGGTTCCACTTAGCAGCACAATAAAGTACTTACAACATTATAGCTCCATTGTCCTTTTCAATCTTGTAGGTCAGCATTAAATACAAGGGTACATACAACATTATAGCTTTATTATTTCAGAACAAAATCTTGCAGATAAGCAGGAGATTTGTGTGTCCTTGTGGAACACCTGGGGGACCCAGACATGTCCTGGCCTACCAGCTTGCCCACTGCTGGGTAGACCAGTGTCTCTTAGTTCAAGTGATTCAGAGTGGCTCGGTGCTCTCTGGCTGACCTTTCCAGGTCGGCCCACCCCAGAGTCAGTTTGTTCAGCAGAGTTAGCACAGAGGCTATAGCCATCAGGTTGGCTTTCTCCGTCAGGGGACCCATGTTTCACATCTAGGCTCCCCTCCTCTACGGTCAACTCCTCCTTGCTTGGGCTGTGTGAGCCTTCAGAGTCTATGCATGGTCTGGCTTGGCTGCTGGTTTGTGGACCTTGGTAAGGACTTGTGACAAAGTCCTTGCTTTGTGGCCGTTCTGGGAAACACTTCCTAAGCTGATCGATGTGGCGCCATACAACTCGCCCGCCCTCCAGCCCCACTTTGTAAGAGCAGGGGCCTGACGTTTTAGTAATTTTTCCAGGCTCACACAAATTCCCATGCCCATAGTTCCTGGCCCACACCCCATCACCCACTTGCAGCCCCCTCAGGGATTCTGGGCGCGAAGCTTCTGCTGTCACCCTATCTGGATGCAACCTCTCCAGTTTCGTGATCAGTCACCTACCCCAGTGCAGGTCTGCTGGGCTTTTCCCTATACCCGTGCAGGGCGTGGAATGCTGGCAAAGTAAAAAATCTGCCAATCTGTGATGCCAGTCCCCAGTCACTATATGCTTCAGTGATTCTTTTGTGGTCCGGACCATGCATTCAGCTTGACCATTAGAAGAAGGGTGAAATGGGGCTGACGTTGTGTGCCTGATGAGGTTTGCTCTCAGGAATGCCTGAAATTCTGCTGCTGTAAATTGGGCTCCATTGTCGGATACTATGACATCTGGCAGCCCATGTGTGGATGGTCCTAGCAGTAGTCATGTTAGCAACTGAAATTACTTCAAGCCATTTAGAGTGGCTGTCAACCACTATAAGGAAGAGCTGTCCCTGAAAGGGCACAGTGAAGTCTATGTGAATTCTAGACCAGGGAGTGTGTGTCTCCTCCCACCTGTGAACTGGAGTGTGCGGCATTTCAGGCCTTGATTGTTGGCATGTGTAACATCCATGCACCTGGGCTTCAATGGCCTTGTCTAAACCTGGCCACCATAACTAGCTTCTAGCTAAAGCTTTCATATGAACAATACCCAGATGACCTTCATGCAGTGATTGTAAGACCCTGTCTCTTAATGAGGGGAGTACTATGACCCTGTTCCCCCATAGGATGCAACCCTTGTGAGCTGGTAGCTCATGTTTTCTAGTAAAATAACTCTGAAATTCAGGGCCTGGGCTTTTATCCAGCCACCCTGTGTGCACCCAAGAAAGTGTCTTATCAGCTGCTGTTTCTGCAGCTATGTCCCCTGTGTGGAGGTGAAACTCTGGCAAGCCCTGAATGGACAATATGAGGACTGCTGGGGCCAGATCTGGTTCGATTTGTGGCAGTGGAAGCCTACTCAGGCCATCTGCATGGCCCATTTCTTTGCCGGGTTTGTGAATCAGCTTAAATGTGTACGCTGATAAAAAAAATAGACCATCTCAGCATTCTAGGGGATAATATATGGGGGGTCTGTTTGTCTGTGGTGAATAACCCCAGTAGCAGTTTGTAGTCTGTGAAGACCGTGAAGTCCCTGCCATATAAGTAGTCATGGAATTTTTTAACTCCAGCTACCATGGCCAATGCCTCTTTGTCAATTTGAGCATAGTTATGCTCAGCAGAGGACAGCGTCTTCAAATAAAATACAATGGGAACTTGGGTTCCATCTTTCTCTAAGTGACTCAAGACTGCACCCACCCCGTATGGGGATGTGTCACATGCTAAACAGACTGGTTTAGATTCCCTGAAATGAGTGACAGTAGAACTGACCAACAGAAGTGCCTTCAGGTCCTAAAATTTTTTTTGTGAATGCTGGTCCACTTCCAAGAAGCTTTTTTATCTAAGAGCCTGTGAAGTGGCTCTGCCACTGCAGCCTTGTTAGGAAAGAACGCATGGTAGAAGTTGAGGAGGCCCAAGAATGCTTGCAGCTCTCCTTTTGTTTTAGGGCTAGGTGCCATCTGAATGGCCTTCACTTTGGACTCAGCTGGGTGGATGCCATTAGCATCAATGCGAAACCCCAAAAATTCAGTTGAGGGAACCCCAATACTGCATTTGCTCTTTTTTAGTTTGAGGCCTGCTTCACACAGCCTCTGCAGGACAGCTCTGAGCCTCCTTCTAGCACCTCTGTGGATTCTCCGGCAATAAGCACGTCGTCGAAATAGGGGCAAACCCCTGGAATGCCCTTGAGTGTGTGTTCCATGATTCCCTGAAAAATGCCCGGGGCTACTCTGACTCCAAATTGCAAGCGCTTTACTCTGAAAGCCCCTCTGTGGGTCACACCTGTCTGTGCTGCGGCCGTGGCCTCATCAACAGGTAGTTGCAGATAGGCCTGCGCCAAATCTAATTTTGCAAAAGTGGAGCCACCCTGCAAAGATGCCAGGATGTGTCTCACCACGGGGACTGGGTATGCATGCTGTTTAAGGGCCTGGTTAATTGTGCATTAATAATCTGTGCATATTCTGACTTCCCTGTTGGCTTTGAGTGGTGTTACAATAGGAGTTTCCCACTCCCCACCATCTACTGGTTGCAAAACGCCCTGTTCCACAAGCTTGTCTAGTTCCATGTCTATTTTGTGCTTGAGGGCAAAGGGGACCCTGCAAGGCTTAATCCTGATGGGAACCACATTTGGGTCTAGTTTGAATGCTATTGGCAGGCCCGTGTATGTTCATTGTGCAGGAATGAAGATGAGGCGAGTGAGTTCAGCAAAGATCATGGTTTATTACTTGCAGGATCTGAACTAGAGAACAGGGCTGCAGATGCAGCAATTTATACCCTGGCCCCTAGGTGGCAGCCAATAGGTTTGAAGCAACCTATTGCCACCTAGGGGCAACCAATAGCAGCGCTGGAGACAGGCTGTCTGAGATCCTGGGAGCCTTTAGCTAGCTCCCTGCACCAGCAGCCTACCAGCCATTACCACGTGGTGTTAACAAGCAAGCCCAATACATTACACTAAGCATTCTGGGAATTGAAGTCTATTCATCTGGGCAGCATCCAGATTGTCAGAAGTTGCTATTGGCAACTAGAATTCTAGAATGTTAGGAGTTATTTGTTCTGCTAAACGAAATCTTGAAACCAGTCAGTTACTAAGCAGGAGGTTTCAATTGGACCAACAGTGCAGTCATCATGGGCAGTGTATCTATTTGTTTGTTTGCTTGCTTGCTTGCTTGCTTGCTTGCTTGCTTGTTTGCTCACTTGCTCATTTGTTCGTTCGTTCATTTGTTCATTCATTCATTCGTTCGTTCATTTATTTATAGGATATAGGATTTAAATGCTGCCTTTCTACCATCTATTGATGCTCAAGAAAAGCAACAAAAACAAGAGAGCAAGACACAAGTACAACTTCACCATCCCATGAAATTTACAACATCTTTGCCTAACTAACCTTTGATTCTTCTCTTCCTCCTTCTAACTCTTTTGTTTTCTAATCTGGGGTTTGTGAGGAAGTTTCACTAATTGTTACATACAACATATAAGATACAAGATCGGAATCTTGAATTTGGGAGGAGGGGGGAGAAGGAAGCTATCCGTAAGCCATGCAGTTTGTGATGATAGTACTGTGATTACCCTAAAAATCCAGTCTGAAGAGAAGATTAGGATTTTTAGTTTGTCCCTTTAGGGTATACCTTGTCTGCACCATAACAGGTAATGTTAGAGATTATTGGTATTCCTGGTTTCTAATAGAATCAAGATCTCATTAAATCATATAATTAGCTAAAAATGAATCCTGTCAGAAATTCATGGTAATATGCTTCTATACACAAAATAAGTATCAAGAAATAAGGACTCAGGGTTCATAGTCTGATTAGGTTTTGTGTGTGTGTGTGTGTGTGTGTGTGTGTGTGTGTGTGTGTGTGTGTGTGTGTGATCCACATTTTAACAAGTTTATTGTTTCCACAGCTTAAAAAGAAGAAAAAGCTCTACTTTGGAGTCCTTGGTGTTCTCTAAGCTTGTTTGCTTGCAGACATTTCATTACCCAACTAGGTAACATTATCAGACCTCTGTTCTTTTTGAAGTTTGCATTTTGCTGCATTTTGCTGCATTCCTCTCTTAAAATTGTGTCAACTGTCCAGAGAATGTCTGTTATGAGACACCCTTATATTTATTGTTAAACGGAATGTAAAATATCTTACAGATTGTGATAATCATTTTGGAAGCAACTTTGTTAATTTGATTGAAGGAACTGAAACTTTGAATTTCCTTGAAATAAAGAGAATGCTTGAAAGGTTATGTCTATTAGATAGAATATTTGGGTTTTTAAAAATTATTGATTATTAGATGTTTACTCCAACTTTTATTTTTTATCAGCTCAAAGCAATGTACATATCTAACGCTCCCACCTGCTATTTTCTCCACATCAACAACCCTGACAATTTTGTGGAACTGACAGAGACTAGCCCAAAGTCACCCAAAGCCCAAAGCGAGATTTAATCCCATAGCTCCTGTATCTCAATCACTACACCAAACCGGTTGATCAGGAAAGAAAGCCTCTCGGTTAAAAGTCACCATTTCATTGGAAGATTGATTAGATTATGAGCAGTGGTGGGATTCAAATCTGTGAACAACCGGTTCTTTGTGTGGATGCCACTCCCGGAAGTCCATTCTGGGCCTGGGCAACAAAAATTAGCTACTGGTTCCCGCCGAAGTGGTGCAAACTGGCTGAATCCCACCACTGATTATGAGGTTAGAATATGCACTTCACAAAGCCAATGATTCCTTGTGTATCCAAAGAAATACGAATGCAATTTTGAGTGTGCGTACTAAAACAAAAAACAAAAAAACCCAGTGTATTTATTGGCACATATCTCAGGAAATATTTGTAACATTAATGTCTTATAGGGGATGCGTATGAGTTTTGTTATATATTATATTGTTTCTGTAGTATTTTTGACAATAACCCCAAACAATAGCTGCATTCAGCAGCTACATTTCAGTTAAGTTTTCCTCAACAGCAAATTCAGCAACATTGTTTGCAATGCTATTAGAATTATAACTCAAAGTCACTAAGTAGAACCACCAGCATCAATAAAGATTTTCAAAATGCTCATGGTCAGCTGATGTAGTAATTTCCACTCTGGTGCATACTAGAGTGCATCATCATTAAATCCAAAACATATTTTACTTATGACATTTTAAAAACAAGACATACGGAAACACAGAATTTGCAAGATGTTCTCCTATCTTGAAAGTTGTCTAAACAGGTTGGATGAATTTGTGCTCTGAAATTAATGAAAAATAAGTACTCCCCTGTGAATTTTACTTAGTAGTGTACAAGCTGTACTTTCAGAAAAAAATCAAAATCATTTTTCTGGGAGATTTTGGGTTCCCCCCTTTAAGATTCATGTTTTTGTGGCGTATAATCTTAAAAATCCTTATGCTAGTGAATTCTGAGGAATAATTCCTTGCATAAAATAGTACCGTACATGAGAAGGCATTTCAGGAAAGCTTACGCAAAAATAAATTCAATATTTGTTAGCTTCTACAAGGTTCTTCTGTTGTATTTGTTGCAAAAATCTAGCTTGGTTTCCCACTTGGAATGTGCAACATTTGTGTGTTTTGTGACCCATGAACACTTGAGTTCTCATTAATCCATAAAAGTCATCCCTGAATAATGTAGTTGAAACTCTGCATATTGCATTCTCTGACATTACTTTCTTGCCTTGATCCGGCAGGTGGCCTTTTGCTTTGTTACACAAGAGATGATTACCACTATCCTACCCACTTGGTCTGATTGGTTTTCCATCATTTCTCTCCCCATCACCCTCCTTTCTAATGTACAACTCACAATTGTGTGGCCTGACGTCCTGGACATTTAAATTGCTCTTCTGTCTTTCAAATACCTTTAACTATTCAGACACAATTTCAGATTTGTCAGAATGTGTTGAAGGGAACTACTTAGGGAAACACATTTCTTTGTTAATTCATTTTCATGTCATTGTAAAGTCAGCTCTCTCCACCCACCTACCTGCCAAAATGGAATGACTTTGTCCTTTAACCCTCCTTTGAAAATTCTAAATATAATTTTGGCAGACAGTGAGGTATTTGTAATGCTTCTGATGAGTTAAAGTATATTTTACATTTGCTGCATTAGTCAGTGGTCAATAATGGCCAGTTAAAGAGAAAATTTACCCAGTAGTGTAACTTCCCCAGATAAATGTTGTGGTAATAATACAAAACTGGGCTAATTATGTATTTTGATATCATATTGTTGTTGTTGTTGTTGTTAGCTGCGAAGTTGTGTCCGACCCATCGCGACCCTATGGACAACATTCCTCCAGGCCTTCCTGTCCTCTACCATCTTCTGGAGTCCATTTAAGCTCACACCTACTGCTTCAGTGACTCCATCCAGCCACCTCATTCTCTGTCGTCCCCTTCTTCTATTGCCCTCGATCTTCCCCAGCATTAGGCTCTTCTCCAGGGAGTCCTTCCTTCTCATTAGGTGGCCAAAGTACTTGAGTTTTAGCTTCAGGATCTGGCCTTCTAAAGAGCAGTCAGGATTGATCTCCTCTAGGACTGACCGGTTTGATCGCCTTGCAGTCCAAGGGACTCGCAGGAGTCTTCTCCAGCACCACAGTTCAAAGGCCTCAATTCTTTGGCGCTCAGCCTTTCTTATGGTCCAACTTTCACTACCATACATTGCAACTGGAAAGACCATAGCCTTGACTATACGCACTTTTGTTGACAGGGTGATGTCTCTGCTTTTTAGTGTGCTGTCTAGATTTGCCATGGCTTTCCTCCCCAGGAGCAAGCGTCTTTTAATTTCTTGGCTACAGTCCCCATCTGCAGTGATCTTGGAGCCCAGGAAAATAAAATCTGTCACTACCTCCATTTCTTCCCCATCTATTTGCCAGGAATTGAGAGGGCCAGATGCCATGATCTTGGTTTTCTTAATGTTAAGTTTCAACCCAAGTTTTGCACTCTCCTTCTTCACCTGCAACAAGAGGCTCTTTAGTTCTTCTTCACTTTCTGCCATTAGAGTGGTATCATCTGCGTATCTTAGGTTGTTGATATTTCTTCCGGCAATCTTAATTCCAACTTTTGATTCATCTAGCCCTGCCTTTCTCATGATGTGCTCTGCATATAAGTTAAATAGGCAGGGCGACAGTATACAGCCTTGCCGGACTCCTTTCCCAATTTTGAACCAATCAGTGGTTCCGTGTCCAGTTCTCACTGTTGCTTCTTGACCCGCATATAGGTTTCTCAAGAGACCAATAAGATGGTCTGGTACTCCCATCTCTTTAAGAACTTGCCACAGTTTGTTATGATTCACACAATCAAAGGCTTTAGCATAGTCAATGAAGCAGAAGTAGATGTTTTTCTGGAACTCCCTAGCTTTCTCCATGATCCAGCGTATGTTGGCAATTTGATCTCTAGTTCCTCTGCCTCTTCGAAATCCTTCCTGCACTTCTGGTAGTTCTCGATCCACATACTGCTGAAGTCTAGCTTGTAGGATTTTAAGCATGACTTTAGTAGCATGAGAAATGAGTGCAATGGTGCGATAGTTTGAACATTCTTTGGCACTGCCTTTCTTAGGAATTGGAATGTAAACTGATCTTTTCCAATCCTGTGGCCACTGTTGAGTTTTCCAAATTTGCTGGCAAATTGAGTGTAGCACTTTTACTGCATTGTCTTTTAAGATTTTGAATAGCTCAGCTGGAATACTGTCACCTCCACTAGCTTTGTTGTTGCTCAGCTTTTCTAAGGCCCACTTCACTTCACATTCTAGGATGTCTGGCTCGAGGTCAGTGACCACCTCATTGTGATTATCAGGGACGTTAAGCTCATTCTTGTATAGTTCTTCTGTGTAATTTTGCCACCTCTTCTTAATCTCTTCTGCCTCTGTTAGGTCCCTGCCATTTTGGTCCTTTATCATGCCCATTTTTGCATTAAACGTTCCCTTCATTTCTCCAATTTTCTTGAAAAGATCTCTGGTCCTCCCTATTCTATTGTTTTCTTCTATTTCTTTGCACTGTTCATTTAAGAAGGCATTCTTATCTCTTCTAGCTATTCTCTGGAATTCTGCATTCAATTGGGTGTATCTTTCTTTTTCTCCCTTGCCTTTCACTTCCCTCCTTTCCTCAGCTATTTGCAAAGCTTCCTCAGACAGCCATTTTGCTTTCTTGCATTTCTTTTTCTTTGGGATGGTTTTGGTTGCTACCTGTTGTACAATGTCACGAACCTCTGTCCATAGTTCTTCAGGCACTCTGTCTATCAGATCTAATTCCTTAAATCTATTTGTCACCTCTACTGTATATTCAACAGGGATATGATTTAATTCATACCTGACTGGCCTAGTGCTTTTCCCTACTTTCTTCAGTTTAAGCCTAAACTTTGCAAGGAGAAGCTCATGGTCTGAGCCACAGTCAGCTCCTGGTCTTGTTTTTACTGACTGTATAGAGCTTCTCCATCTTTGGCTGCAGAGCATATAGTCAATCTGATTTCTGTGTTGACCATCTGGTGATGTCCATGTGTAGAGCCGTCTCTTGGGTTGTTGATATCATATTACAACATGTAAAAGAACTTTCCATTACCTAGAGTTCCTTCAATGTGTTGGACTGCAGTTTCTATAAACCTTAACTAATGTACACAACTACCAGGTTGTTTGATTTTAGGAAAAGCAAGTGTTCATTTAATTAAAAACCTCCCTATCAATTGCTTGTTGAATACTTAAATAATGTTTATAAAAATGGCATTTGGAGAACTCCACATTTTATTTCTTTTCTGAAGCATCTAGCCTGGCATGATAGAAAACAAGATTCTGGTTTTGATGGCATTTGGTCTCATTTATCCTGGATTTTCTAATATTTTTTGCATAGTACAGGTGACTTATAACCAGTCACTTAGCAGGCAAAAAAATGCACATTGGGTATAATGGATTCACTTAACAACAGTGGAGTTCACTTAATGACCACTGCAAAAACTGCTGAAAAAAAATCAGATCTGGAAATATGATGTCTCAACTTACAACCACAACAATAGCCAAAAAGCTAACACAATCCTGGGTTGCATAAACAGAGGCATAGAATCAAGATCATGTGTAGTATTAGTACCGCTTTATAGAACCCTAGTGAGACCACACCTGGAATACTGCAACCAAGTTTGAGACTTTGGAAAAAGTTCAGAGAAGAGCAACTAAGATGATCCAAGGTCTAGACACTAAAACTTATGAAGAATAGCTGCATGTCTTGGGTTTGGCTAGTCTAAAGAAAAGAAGAAATAGGAGTGACATGATAGTAGTATTGCAGTATTTGAGGGGCTGCCACAAAGAAAAGGGGGTCAAATTATTCTCCAAAGCACCAGAGGGCAGGACAAGAAACAATGGTTGAAAACTGGTCAAAGAGAGAAGCAACCTGGAATTAAGGAGAAACTTCCTAACACTGAGGACAATTAACCAGTGGAACAGCTTGCCTTCAGAAATCGTGGGCACTCCATCACTGGAGGTTTTTAAGAAGAGACTAGACAAGTCACTTGTCTGAAATTGTATAGGTTCTCCTTCTTGAGCAGGGGGCTGGACTAGAAGACCTCCAAGATCCCTTCCAGCTTCTATTCTATTCTATTCTATTCTATTCTATTCTATTCTATTCTATTCTATTCTATTCTATTCTATTCTCATTGTAAGTCAACAACTACCTATAATATTATCTGCCTTACCCAAAGTTTGATGCTAAAGAAAGGTTTTCCTGAATTACTGGCAAGTTTTCCTGTGATACTAATCAGAAGAATATTCACAGTCACGTACTTCTATTTTATTTTGGTCAGAAGGAGCAAAGTGAACATTTCTGATATCATCAAAGTCATTTGATGAAAGGTTTGGGATGGTAAAAAAAATCCATAATAAGCTTGTCATTCTTATTGGCCAGTTCCTAGACCCTTAGCTTGGCTAAGAATGATCTGTCAAGAATGATGTGGACACCCATATAAAGTCCATACAAAGTAATCAAGTTCTATGTTCTCAAGTCAAAGTGAATTGTCATCAATGCTAATCATGTAATACTTGGACATGATTCATATTAATTTTATTTTGCTCTGAATCAGGCTCAAGGGCCGATTATGACAAATCCAGTTTGGCCTCACCGATTGGCTCTAGCTTGCTTTGATTTGTCTCATGATGTTCTTTAATCAAAATTAGGTGTGGCCTCAGAGTAGTAGAAAAGGGGATAAGCTCAAGGCATAACGAATTTGTTCTTTTATTTGCCTGTGTCAAGTTAAACCCTCTACAGCCCTCTTGAATGAGGAAGTTTGGAAAATGGGCAGGAGAGGACAAGCAACATGGATTCTGTTTAGTTTACATCCCAGTCAATCCCTGTGTCCAGAGCAAGTACACAGGATAGTTATCAAAGCAAAACATATCTCAGTGTTTGTATTAAATCTCAGCAAAAATAAAAAAACTGTTAACTGGCAAGATAGGACAAAAGTAGGGGGAGAGATATAAAGAGGAGAAAGGATCTAATAACCATTCACATCGCTTCTTTCTCAAAATGCCAGCACTTTGCAGGGCTGCTGGAAACAATATTGTAGGGAATTAGCAACCACAAAGGGCTGAGAAGCCTGGGGTGGTTTCAGCTTCACCCTTTTATGTGCATAACAACAGCAAAATTAAAGTTGGAAAGGAGGACACCAGGTGATGGAGTCCCACAAGGGAAGAGGTTAGGAGGATGAGAATGGTGAATTCAGCATTCAAGACCATTTTGAATCAGGCTGGAACTTCAAAAGGGTCTGGGCTAAGTTTGAAATGGTCAGATGAAGCAATTTCCCACTTTCATATTAAGGGGCAGCCTATCTTTTTTTCTTTCTTTGATTGATTGATATCCCAACTTTCCCAGCAAACAGCAGAATCAAGCAATCTCTATGGCCACTCCCACCAACACTGACAGGCAAGCTACTAGAAGATAAACTGACAGCAAACTGCACTCCTTACTAGCACTGACGATGTTACCTGATTTGGATAATGAAATGTCTGCAACAAAACAATCAAGCTCAGGGAGCACCAAGGGCCCCTCAAATCCCAATGTCATGGTTCTAATAAATGAGACAGTTCAAACAAAATGCAAGCATTGTTTATCTAAAAAGTCTTAATAATGAAACAAAACATTGGCACTCATGGAGGGATGCCAGAATCTGAAATCTCCTCCCCCCAAACCCATCGTAACACACACACAATCCCCACCCTTATCTACACATCATAAATCACATTATCCAATTAGTTTTACATATGAGGTTTCATTTCCCATTCTGTACTTGGGATTTTCTAATCTTCTCAAAATAGTCATTAGAAAATTTCCTCCCTTTAAGATTCAAAGCGAAGCAGTTTAAACAAAAGGCTGTCTCTTATATTGTCAGTGCAAAAAACATGTCAATGTTTGCAGCATTGACACCCAACTTTATTTGTACAACTCAAGGTACAACACAATGCTCCCTATTTTCTCCACAATAATGTGCTGAGGTAGATTTAGGTAGACAGGATACCTGGACCAAATGACCCACCCAGCTTTTGTGCTGAAGGGAAAACTAGAACTCAGCCACCCAATTTTACCATTGAACCCAACTGGCTCTCATTACAGGTAGTCCTCGACTTGCAACCATTCATTTAACAATTGTTCAAAGTTACAAACAAATGTGTCTTTGACCAATCCTTCAACTTATGACCATTGCAGCATCCCTGTGGTCACGTGATGAAAATTTGGGTGCTTGGGTTACTGGCACATATTTACATGTGATTGCCATTTGCAAACTTCCCAGACGGCTTCTGACAAGCAAAGTTAATGGGGGAAGTTGGGTTCACTTAACAATCTCATGATTAACTTAACAATGCTGATTCACTTAGCAACCATGGTAAAAAAAAAGATTGTATAATTAACAATGTAACAGCTGCTTTGCTTAGCAATGGAAGTTCTGCTCCAGATTCTGTTCGTAAGTTGAAGATTACCTTGCAACTGGATATTTGTGGGGGGGGGGGGAATTCATCTCATTTCATCTGTATTTGCTGCGAGTTCTCAGGTGGCTAGCTGGATTCCTCCACCACGTTAAAAAAAAGGCAGATCAAAGCATAGTGATTTTTATTATTTTAAAAAGGACTTCAAGACGTTGTCAAATTTAAGCAGGAAAAATATGAATGGTGGTTAATAAGTTGGTGCAGATCGGTAATGTACTTAGCACACCAAAAGAGCAAAATGAATTGACTTCATAAATAGCTTAATCTACTTTTTGTATATTTGACAGGAATAAAATTGCGCTTTCAAACAGTTAAAGGCATTGAACTTTGAAACACACACATGCACACAGGCACAGGTATACACAACCCTGAGTGACAGAGAACCAAGCTGCTTTAGGCATCTGTTTATGCAGCTATGTAGCAAAGCTCTTTTGGTTAAATACACATTTATTAAATTATGCAACTACATGTTTTAATTATATAATTGCATGTATTCAATCAAATTCCATCATAAGCCCATATAGTATAATTAAGGCTCATAATGATTGCAAACAAATTATTTTGCGTCAGGGTTTTTTCACATGCAGAAATTATATTTTTAAAAAATTATGCAGCCCCCAAATGATAGGAAATGGCTCCCCATTCACAAGCAAAAATGTCCATTTGCTGTGTCTGAAAATGCATGTGCAAAACCCCAAAAAGGCAGCAAAAGAGGGGAACCCTCCAGGGACAGTAAATAAGCATGGGGGGGGGAGTATTATGAACCTCTTGTACTTTTGGGGAAAAGAATTTTAAAGTCTTTCCAATAGCTTGGAAACTTAATGCATTTGCCTCATTTTCTGCCAAAATGCACAAGAAATCTTGCTGCTTTTTCCCCCCCAATAATTTGACCCTAAATGTTAACAATCCGGTTCTGTGAGAGGTGGTGCTACAATGCTACACATTACCAAAAAAAGATTTTTAAAGGGACACCCCATTGGTGATTACGATGACAGTCGTCATTATCGATCACATTATTACAGTCATAAGTCTAGTGGTAAGATAAGAATAAAATATATAAAGCTAAAAACAAAGACCAAATGATTGGATTTTCAGATTAGAGTGAACCGTATAGTGCTAGAACAATAGTCAGGTAGCCACACAAAAGATAGAGGGAGCAAACAACTGTCAGCTTTCTAGGCCAGATGGTGGGTTGAGACAAATTCAGGAATTCAAAAATATGTAAAGTTTCTAGGGTGTGTTCTTAGGACTGATGGAAGCTGAGGTTCAATATCCTATGAATGGAATTTTGCTCTTGCAGGATCCGACCCAGGAGTGCAGCTTCTGTTTATCTTCTTCATCCAAAACTTGAAAGTTTTGCTGTACATGTTTCCATCCTTCCATTGCATCATGCTCTTTGTTTAATTTTTTTAAAAAATAGCTATTGGTATAATCCTGTCATTGGGCATTATTATCTTAGAATACATGGCCCATTCATTTGAAAAAGACCCTCATCCTTTATCTGTGTACAGAGACAGTTTCTATGACAGGATAAGCTGGATTCTTTACATTTGAAATGCCAGGAATTCTGTATTATTATTATTATTTTTAAAGTCACTTCATATCTGTATTCTTAGTTTAGCATCAGATTTACCATACGGCTTCCTGGACAACTGAAATAGCATATTTACTCCGTCAGAATCATGTGAGGAAAACTGCTCCAACAGCCCTCCTAGCTGATGTTAAATACTTCAGGTCTTCCTGCACTTTATCAGCTAAAGCGCCGAAGCCTCTACTTCTTTCTATATTGAAGTGAAATGTGAACCTCTAAGCTGTGGGGAATATTTGTGCCATTTGCTCCAACCTTCAGCTTTTACAAATGTCAACCAGGCCTTGGTAATAGGAACAGCAGACAATATCATTGCCTCTACAGGAGTCTCTCCAGCCAAATTACTTGCTAATGACGCCTGTCTGGCTCATACATACAAGGTCACTGAGATACCTTGTTTGTAAAAATTTACTTTGCCCAAAGGGCATTTCACTCCCAGCAACAGCCTTGTGTACTTGACAGAACAACTGCACAGCCCACCTGACAATCCTGGAGGATGGGTGGAAACCGAAGCATTGAAGGGAAATTCCTCTTTGCTGATGTGTGTTATTGTCTCTCTAATCAAAGATTCCTCACCCGGTCTTGATTTTCAAATAATTCATTCTTAAATACTGATTATCTGACAGCAGATAGAAATGCACAATCGTTTCTATTCTTGATTTGTTGTTTTCAAGAAAAGGAAACTGAAAAAGTAATAGGCAATACAGGTAGTCCTTGACTTACGACCACAATCGAGCTAAAGGGAGACTTTGTGAAGTGAATGTTGACCCATTTTATGACCTTTATTGCCACAGTCGTTAAGTGAATCACTGTAGTTGTTAACTTAGTAGCATGGTTATGAAGTGAATCTGGCATCCCCACTGAGTTTGCTTGTCTGAAGGTTGCAAAAGGAGATCACATGACCCCAGCACCCTGCAACCATCATAAATACGAGCCAGTTTCCAATCATTTTAATTTTGATCATGTGACCATGGGGATGCTGCAACCGTCATAAGTGTGAAAAATGGTCATAGGTCTCTTTTTTCAGCGCCGTTGTAACTTTGAATGGTCACCAAATGAACTGTTGTACATCAAGGACTGCCTATCCTTTTCTTGTTTATCTTTATATTCTTTTTTTTAAAGATACCAAACAGTGATCAGAGAAAGCAACAAGTCTGTGTACAAATCAAATGACAAACATGAACTGTAAAAAGAAAGAGCCCAAATAGCCTGTTGAAACAATGTAGAGTTATAGCAAAATCCTATACATGTCAAAAGTTGCTCTCGTTGATGTTAATGGGACTTACGTATAAGTAAGCGGCTATTAAAGGACTGCACACTTAATGCAGTACTGCACAGTCTTAAAGCTGTACTCAAATTTTAACTGGGGTTTTATTTTCAGGGATAATGTAATCTTTTAATTCTCTTTTAACTTTGTACTTATATTGATATGACTTTAAAATGCCCTGTAATGTCCTTCGGGAAAGGGCGGTATATAAATCTAATAAAATCTAAAATCTAAATCTAAATCTAAATGCTGCTGATTATTAAATGCTGCAAAAAGCTGGAATTTAACAATGGGGAAAAAATCAGCAATGATATCATGTTGGAAGAGGTTAGATTGGTAGTTTCAGTAAATGAGTGGGATTCTTTTGTGGGTAGGTAATCCTTGATGTCCTAGTTTCAGTTTGAAAATGTAATTAACATTATGGTTAATTCAGAAACTTGGTTTATTAATTCAGAGAAACAGCGCCTTCAATTATATTATCTCATTATTTGACTCCCAAGGGTAATGTTGTCTAATGCCTTTGTGATTGCAGATTTCACCAAAAGGCTTGCCTGCACAAAATTTCCAAATTTTGTGTTGAAATATATATTTCAAGATTCCTTTCATTTTCCATAAACTGTTTTCATTGCTCCATTCCTCTTTTCTTTATTCTAACCTAAGGAATCTCCAAAATCTGACATTTATTTTGGATGAAATTCATGGTAAATTAGGATCTTACTGCTGAATCAGGATGCCATTTTTATGTCTTCTTTGTAGTAACTGTAATGTGCTGACAAGCTCCGTTTCAGATGAGAATTGTTTCCAGGATATGTATAACCTGTACTTATAAAGGTAGTTGTTGCTGTCATGCTGAGTGATTGATTGCTTGAAGAGACACGCTGCTGACACCATACATACTCATGGTGGCTCACCACACAATTAAAATTTCCACAGAATAACATAAATAACTGAATAATAAAAGAAGCACAATACATCAAAATGAGATCAGCGCTACAAAATTAAAACATATATATAATATTAAAAAACAAACACTAACCCCTTAGCACCAAACACAATTCAATTAGAATCAGCTTCACAATCCACACATAACATGAAGGCAGTCCTCAACTTATGACAGGTTGCTTAGCAAGTGTTTGAAGTTATGACACGCATCTCCAGGGCTAATTATGACCCAGATTTGAAGTTCTGACAGCTGGGGCCTCCAGCAGTCACATGATTGCATTTTGGGTGCTGGGGCAACCAGCCCATATTTATGACCGTTTGCACCATCCTGTGGTCACCTGACCACAATTTATGAGGTTTTTTTTGCTAGAAACTGGAGTCTGCTTCCAGTTTCCAGCAAAAAACGGCCATTGCAAACAATGGATTTGGTTAAGGACTATTGCAGAAAAGGTCGCAAAATTGGGCATGATCAGGTAGTGACTTGCTTAATAACTGCCATGACTCATAGCCATGATTCTTGGCTCAATTATAGTTGTACATTGAGGACTATCTGTAAAATGATTCTGTACAAGATAGATCCTGCAGAGTAGTGGTTGGGATGTCTAGGGAAATCAGCTACAACTGTTCCCTGAGGGACCTTGGCCCATCACCATCCCTCAACACAACCTCTCTTAGACATCTGTTGTCATCAATGAAGAAGGAGGTAACACAATGCCACCTTGAGCTTCTGGCAGACAATTGGCTATAAATCTAATCATGCACTTATGCTAAGAATAAAAATAATCGCTTAAATTTACAGTCAGGGTTCTGGCAGAGATAGCAGAAGACACAGGATGATGTTTTATATGAGGTTGAGCAAGAAACTGCCAAAACTGTCATTATGTACCTTACAGTACCACTTAAGATGTCATGCTAACATCTGCATGCATATTTGGCTCTCAATTTGCACTGGATATTGATCAAAGTCCTAAAAACATTTATTTATTTTTTGCTTGTTTATTAAACTTGTATCCTGCTGCAGTCAAAAGAGATTCACAGCCTTCTGTTGAAGAACGGTGCTTCTTTATTCCGCTCAAATTTGTTTTGTTTGTGATGCTCTTCGGCTATTCACACCCCACCGTATATCTGTTGAAAGCTCCTTAAAAACAGCCTTTGCTTGCTAGCAGTGGATGAAATTCATATTCCAGCAAATCTCCCCAGTGTTTGCCTGTTTGTCAGTTTGTGTGCATGCTTTTCTACTTCTCATTGACGGGACTGGCTGCCATTCCCCCTGCCTCCAATTCCTGATTTTCCTTGCCCATCATTTGAAGGGTAAGAAATCTTCAAATGCATTTTCGATGGCTTGCATGCTTGCAACAATCCTTGCAAAAACCCCAGCGCTCTTTAGGTGCCAAGTTGTTCTGTTGCCATGGAGAGATGAAGGCTTTCCGTGCTTTTTTGTGTAATCACCTCACACTTTCAAAAGCCAATCCTCCATTGTGATTACCCTCCAGCAGCCTAACAGGAGGAACATTTTGCAGACTAGGAGATAAATGTACCCAAACACCTGTTGCTAAGTGCACTGCGGGGGAGCTAGAAACATTTTCCGAAGCAAAGGAAATGGGCTCAGTGAACACAGGAATCTTTTGGGGGGAGGGGGGAAGTGGGAAGCAGAGAGATTGAGTGCTCACCAACTGGTGATTTTTGCGTTCAGCAGTTGGCCAGCTGACCAGAAATTGGCTTGAAGTCGCTGCCTGCAAGCTTCAAACATTCGAGTCTATTGAGGATGTATTAAAAGCATTTTTGATCTGCAGATGATGAGCATTACTTGGAGAAATCACAGGTTGGTGTTGAAGTGTGTAAAGAGTTATTTTTACCCAGAACGGCTGATGGTGTGACAGAGCTCAGTGACATTCGGTGTCCCCCCCCACTCCTCCCGCTTTGCAGTCTTTGTACAATTCACACAGATAGTGGAAGGATGGACTCCGGGTAGTGTGGAAGGGGGGCGGAAACCCTGCACCCCCTCCATTCCCCATGCCTTTTAAACAGCCCCTCCTTCCCGCAGTGATGGAGCCAACAAGATCTAAGGCAGAATTTATAGTTCAGCTGAAATGCAGAGAAGGGGGGGCGTTTCCCCCCCCCCGTATGTTTGAGCTGAGTGAAATAAAGGTGGTTTGCATTTCAGTTTGGCATGTGGGGGGAAAAGATGCAGAGGCTGTTCATAGAGGGATCCTGGTTCTGTCTGTATTTCCTTGCCTTGCCTAAAGGACGTATTTGCATGTCTTAACGTAATGTGTCTCTCTAATGGTTAGGCTGGTATTCTGTGAGTTTCCTCATTTCCTTCCACTACTTCTTCATCTTGTCTGATTCTCAGGTGTGCTATTTGAGGATCAGCCTGACTTGATATCAATCTATCTATCTATCTATCTATCTATCTATCTATCTATCTATCTATCTATCTATCTATCTATCTATCTATCTCTCTATCTCTCTATCTCTCTATCTCTCTATCTCTCTATCTCTCTATCTCTCTATCTCTCTATCTCTCTATCTCTCTATCTCTCTATCTCTCTCTCTATCTATCTATCTATCTATCTATCTATCTATCTATCTCTTCCCCCCTCCCAATGGAGGACAACCACATGACAGGCACTTTGGTAGCCCTTGATTTACAAGCATTCATTTAGTGACCGTTCGAAGTTACAAAGGTTCTGAGAAAAGTGATTTACAATTGGTTCTTGCAATTATGTCCAAGCAAAGTCAATGGATGGACCCAGATTCACTTAACATCTGATTTACTTAACTGCAATGATTCACTTAATGACTGCAGCAAAAAAAGGTCACACAATCAGGTGTGACTCACTTAATCACCACCTTGTGTTGTTGTGTTTTTTTTTCTCTTTACAACCCTGTAATCCCTTTGAACAGAGTGGAGTCAGGGCGACTGAATGGAGCTGAGAATTTACTGGCAGGATGCTCTTCCTAACATCTACATGGAGTCCACCACCTTGTTTAGCAAATGAAATTCTGGCCCAATTCTGTTCATAAGTTGAGGACTACCTTTAAAGCTTTATCTCCCTGCACAAGGACCAACCTCAAGAAAGCCTCCTTATAAAAGTTATATTTCTAACTTCATGGTTTCTGTCTCTACATGCTTCTTTCTGCTCTGTAAAACTATCCCCAACCACCATTTTCCTTTCGAATCTAGATAGCTGCCATTTATACCTAGGAAGCTTCTAGAACAGATCATAAAGCTATGGACTTGCAAAAACTTTGAAGGAATTCTTGTCCAACTAAATGTATGTCGTGTTTTCATTGGATAGATTCCTGATCATATTGTGTAAACACAATATATCTTGACTTCACTCAAGTATTTGACAAAATTCCTCATGACATTCTGGGCCACTTCGATTCCTCACAAAGCACTTTGAAGCAGCATGTAACCATCCTGGGTTCTGCCCACCTTGAAATGCAGAGAACATGATGACCCAATCAATAGCCACTCTCTCTTTCCACATCTAACAAAGAGGAGAGACCAAGGTGACATCCAGTTAGAGTTCTGGTTCCTGTGTAACCACCACTCATGGAGTAAGAAATATCTACTCAACTCTGTCCACCCAAAAAAGAAATAGAGCTAATTCCCTCCTCACACTTTTTACAGGACATTAAAACCTGTGTGCTATAATGGGAAGTTACACAAGGCAGATAAAAACACTGTAGACTTGCAAAAGCTTCCTGGCTCCCTTGCTACTATTCTTCCATTGCATTTAGAAAGCTCCTATTGGTTGTGAAGATGAGATGCTAGGATTGAGCTGGTTTTGCACTTTTCCCAATCATCGGGTCCACGCAGTGGTGTGATTCAAATGTGTGAACAACCAGTTCTCTGTGTGGATGCTGCTTCCGGAAGTCCATTCTGGGCCTGGGCAACAAAAAATTAGCTACCGGTTCTGCCAAAGTGATGCAAACCAGCTGAATCCCACAACTGGGTCCATGTCTACATAGTGTATAGGGCTGCTGGATTGGCAAGCGGGGAAGATACGGCTTTTACAATAAAAATAATGCTCTGAACCTCACAAGAGGAAGAATAAATGTTGGCTGGAGGCTTAGAGCCAGAGTGAAGCACATGTTGAGCCTTGGCGGAGCAGTGGGCTAATGCCTCTTTAAGTAATACCAGCTGCCTGCAATTAGTGCAGGTTTGCATCCCACCAGGCTCAAGGTTGACTCAGCTTTCCATCCTTCCGAGGTAGGTAAAATGAGGACCCAGATTGTTGGGGGCAATAAGCTGACTTTGTAATAATGCCACTTGGGGTGTGTGTGAAAGCCCTAATAAGCAGGCACATACATAGAATGAAGGCTACTGCTAAGCTTGTAAGCCGCCCTGAGTCTTCGGAGAAGGGCGGGATATAAATGGAATTAAAATAAAAAAAATGTTTGTGAGACACATGTTTGTGTCAGTGGGAAAACTGGCAAGGTTTACAAGATCTGCAGAGCCTCAGCAATTCAAACAAAAACCCAAACTGTAGCCTTTAATGTAGTTTTCAGTAAATCAGAGCAGGGTTGGAAATAAATCACCTCAACTCCCCAAAACCAGTGAGACTGTGAGGCCTGGCAACATCCCAAAATAGTCCAAAGTCCTGCTAATGGGAAGGGGAGGAAATGGGAAGAGAGACAGAAAAGTTTCTTAATATCTTCTCCCCTTTTCTCACATACCATTCAATCAGGATTGTTAACAATTACCAAACTTTAGGTGCTAAAGGTTTTTAATTGTTTGTCTGGGTTTCAAATAGAAAATATACTGGTAGTATCTGACTTTTTGTAGCCTATCACTAAGTTTTAAGTAAAGAAATACTAGAGCAAATGTGGTTTGGTTCTTAAACTTTCTGTTCACAGTTTGTATTCACTAGATTGTGTAGTATTGTGTGCAGAGATTGTTTGAATGGGATCTGGCCATGCTTGTTTAAATGAAATGTGTGCATGCCAGTAAGTCGGAATAGGAGGTATTTCCTGAAGTCAGGAAAGTCCTTAGTCACTTCAGTCTCTCAGTCGTAGCAACTGTCCCCAAGGATGGACAATTGGCAATCCCCCATTTAGTAAGCAGAAGACTACCAGTCCTTTGGTAACAGGGATAAGCCCAGAAAACATGAAACAAATCAGTGGGCAGAAGATCACCAATCATTTGGGATTACAGTTCCTTCAAGGACAGACAATTAATGGTTCCCAGGCAGCAAAGGGCAAAAACTGTCAATTGCCAAGAAGAAGTTTGGAGAGAAAAGGATGCAAAGAGATTCTCCCTTGCTAACTTGTTTTTTTTTTTAAAAAAAAAAAAAGACTGAAAGAATGGTCCTCTACAGTTCCAAATGAGGGGTGCTGCAAGGTTTGGCTCAAGCCCCCTTAAAACCTCAAGGGTTCTATCAATGACTTGGAAGACACAATGGAAGAATGCTTGTGAAGTTCAGATGATGAGAGTTAGGTAGGGAACCCAGTCCTCTAAAATACACTATATTTTCAAAATGACCCGGATAACTAATAGAAGAGGACTGAAAGAGCCAGGTGAATATTTTATGATGAATGCAACAGAAAAAGAAATGAAATGCATAGGATGTTGAGATAGGATGGGAGACCTATTTGACTTGATAACGGTGATAGGCAGACTGCTTTAGGAAGAATTCAGCCAAAAATGGAACAGATTCAGAGAAGAACAGGAAGGATAATTAAGAGACTGGAAATTCCACTGGACACTGGGTCTGTGTGGCTTGGGGGGATAGTCCATAGAGGGAGAATATGGTGGCATTTATCAAGTACCAGGGGGGGGGTCACATAAGAGAAGGCTGTGGCATTCCAGAGCAGAAAGTACCAATTAATTTCAGGACAGCTGAGTATTAGGAAAAACTGGCTAACTATGAGAAGAATCTGATAATAGACCCAGGGAGGTAAGGGGCTTCCCTTCACTGCAGCCCACATACAGATTTGTTAGCATGCTTTAATCTGGCATCCTGCACTGAGCAGGGAGATGCACTCTGTGGTCTCCATGGCATTTTCCTTCTATTGGATTCTATAAATACTAGGACTGCACACTTCCAGCATGTCTTGAGGAGCAGTTTTTCTCAGAGGTGAAAGGACCATTTAAAAAAAAACCCTCCTTCCCTGGATTTCTCTGCCTTAAGCCTATGACTGCAAATTCTATCTTTGGGTCATCAGGTTTAGGAGCTGTTATGTGACCAGGGAGCAGCTTAATGAAATAATTTCATAGTTAAGTCTGTCTGTAAGATTTGCTTTGTTTAATAATATACAAGCAAGCGTAGAAGCAGAGACCCCCTACAGCAGGCACAGAGCAGTTGCCTAGCAATTAATCTGTGCACCACCTGAAGGCAGTACAGTAGTCCCAGGCCAACTAGCTCCGGTTGAAATTGTCAGCAGTTCTTTCCCTTGACCTCTTTCCCATTCTAAACTGCTGATCCTGTAGCTACATCTATACAGTATCTTTCAGAATGGGATCCTGAAACCCTGCAGGTAAATTGTCCATTCAGAAATATCCATTGTCCCGGGCATGAGTCATTAAGGTTCTGATGCCAGATCTCCAATCAGGCAATTACTTTGCACAGAAGCAGCAGTAGGCCCGAACTCAGTAATTAAGTGGCCAGCCTTACAACACAATGTACACAGAATGCAATTCAGTGGTGAGAAAAATAAAGTTTTACACTTAGGCAAGAAAAACCTAATGTACAGATATAGAACAGGTGGTACCTGGCTCAACAGTAAAAACTGTGAGAGGGATCTTGGATTCCTAGTGGATGATCACTTAAATTTGAGCCAGCAGTGTGCTGCAGCTGGTAAAAAAAAAAGCTAGCCTAGTCCTAGACCAGGGGTGTCAAACTCAATTTCATTGAGGGCCACATCAGCATTGTGGTTGCCCTTGGGGGGCCGGGTGGGTATGGCCAGGGTGGGCGCGGCCTACTGGGTGGGTGCGGTTGGAGTGCGTATGGCCTGCTGGGTGGGCATGGCCAGCTCTACATCATTGGCATCAAAGCTGCCTAGGGGGCCTGGGCAGGAGTGGGACAGATCTGGGGGTCTCTGGCAGAAGGAGGGTCTCTGGGCCAGGGCCAAGGCAGTGGGGGCCATTCCCTCACTGTTTCCAGGATGGCTTCACGGGCCACATGAAACCACTTCGCGGGCCGGATCTGGCCCCCGGGCCTTGTGTTTGACATGTCTGTCCTAGACTGTATTGACAGAGGGATAGAATCAAGAGTATGTGAAGTGTTAGTACCACTTTATAATGCCTTGGCAAGACCAAACTTGGAATACTGCATCCAGTTTTGGTCACTACAATACAAAAAAGTTGTTGAGACTCAGAAAGAGTGCAGAGAAGAGCAACCAAGATGATTAGGGGGCTGGAGGCTAAAGCATATGTTGAATGGTTGCAGGAATTGGGAGTTTCTACTCTAGCAAAGAGAAGGACTAGGGGTGATATGATTGCGGTCTTCCAATATTTGATGGGCTGTCGCACAGAAGAGGGGGATAATCTATTTTTCAAAGCACCTGAGGGCAGGACAAAAATTAATGGATGGAGAGTTATCAAGGAGAGAAGCAACCTAGAACTAAGGATAAATTTCCTGACAGTGAGAACATTCAATCAGTGGAACGGCTTGCCACCAGAAGTTGTGGGTGCTCCATTCCTGGAGGATTTTAAGAAAAGATTGTACAGCCATTTGTGCAGAATGTTTAGGATCTCCTGCAGGTAGTTGGACTAGAAAACCTCCAAGGGTCCTTCAAACTCTGTTATTCTGTATTCTGTGCAACAGTAATACTTTGCAAAGATAAGCAGCAAATTGTAGGCTGGGAAAAACGTATAGGAAATGGCTGATCCTGAAATGTAGAGTGGTGTTTCTCAAGCTGACCCAGACTATGGATCATTAAATAAATGTTCTGAGGAGGCAGAGTTCTTTTAATTAAAAAGAAATGCATCTTGAAGAGTGGGGAGTTCATGCTTTTTGGAAAATAAGCTAATGATTTTATCTGCATTTATGTATGCCTTTCTGACCTCTCCACTCTAAAAGATGTTTTTCAACTAAACTATCTATCAAAAATCTAATCCAAAATTATGCATTTATCACTTGAATTATTTTGCGTACTGTATATAAAAACAGCAAAGGCTCAGAGGTCAAGAATATTATTGGTCAAGGATATTTTTCAATAGAATCTCAAAACATACCTGAAATCCCTTCCTTTTGTGCCTTTCTTTTCTGTAATACATGTAGTTGTATCTGAGTACAGCAACTGTGCTCAAAACCCATTCATTATTATTTTTACTGATCTCAGTCATTCTATTGCTAGTTCTATTACCACAAAGAGTGCTTCAATGAATAATAAATTCAATCACTGATCCATTTTGACAAACTACTTGACTGGTGTTGATTGCTGAGCCCCAAAGCTAAGGCAGGGAGCAGGCTTTAGTCTGCCAGCTGACTGACACAAAGTGCTGGAGTCTACCTGAATGAATTATCAAGGGTCTGTAGACCACGGATCGAGAATCCCTGACTTAAAGGAGTAAAGGAAACTTTCAGGCATGTTGAAAAAACAGAATTGGAATATTACATTTGTTACTTGGTTCAAAAGCAGCAGATCCTCATTAATTTAAAGAATGCCCAAAATATCACAAAAGTATGAACAAAAAACAATTGTAACAGACTTCACAGAAGGGGAACAAAGGATGTCTTATAATAAAGCCTGTTGTGCTTGCTTGCTTATTTACACCCACCCTTTTTTAATATGTTTGGATCATTTGTAGTTTATCAAATATCCATTCAGTAAAGTCCCAGGGTAGGCTTCAGGTGTGAGAAGACTTGCATCCTTTTGGTGCAGCAGCTGAAAACTTTTTTTCATGGTTCCCAGTGTATTAGTCTCCGAAGACAATAGATGTAGGGGCTGATCTCTCTGTCATTAGAACTGTCACATCACCCTGCAAAATTCTGAATAATCACTAGATGGCAGCAAAGAGCCAGAGGAAAATCTGTTTCTGCCTTCTGGTGGCTGTTTAAAATTTTGGGATGGTTCAGCATTTTGCATCTCTGGTTTGGTAGCCCTGCTAACATTCCCATCTCTTATTTCCAGGCATTAGAACGAGAAGACGAGAAGAGGGGCATTTGCTTGTACAGTCTCTGAACACTTCTGATTCAAAATATAGAATCATGGAAGAAACTTGCTTCCACGTTTCCTCGGTCTCCCACTGTAATACATGAAGAGTGATAATTGGATAGGACTGAAGGCCAATCCAGTATAGCTGCTCTAACTGTTCATATTTTGTAATTGTTCAAGGAAACACTTCCATATAAGGCTATTAAACAGAGAAAAACAAGGTAAACCTTCCATTTCAAATGGATCACTTGCCTGCTGGGTTCCACTTCTTGCAAAGAAAGAAAGCCATGCAAAATAAAAAGACTTCTGAACAATATTTTAAAAAAATGCTCCTTCTTCTCCCTTCCGCAACCCCCCCCCCTCCTTTCAAAAGTAATAAATATGATTTTTGGACAAGAAATAACACAAAAAATTCTAGGTGTAATTATTTGAAGACTTATATAAAAATGTCAAGTAAATTTTATTCTTTGATATTGTCTATAAAGTTCCAGCTCTGGTGTACTTTTTTTTTGCAGGTCATTAGTTTTTGTCTCCTCTCAGTAGGATTTCTATCCAGCTGATCTGCAAATGATCAATAGGCTCCCATACTGAGCTACAATCAGTGTTCTGTCTCCTTTTTGCTTCTGCAGAAAAAGACCTCACTAACACTTCTTAAATTTTTCATTAATGAGATCAATAATATCAGAGTTCTATTTCTGTCTGTCCTCCACTCTGCCAAGTCTGTGTGAACCTGCTGGTCTCTCTGCAACCCTGGTGTCAAGGGACTCTTTTCTCTTCCTTATTAGAATTATCCCTTTGGAGATGACCGCAAGACTCTTTCTTTCCTTTTCTATATACCTCATAGGTCAACCAGTTTACACATCCTTCCCTCCCAAGTTTTAAATCACTTTTATCCATAGGCAGTAAATCTCTCAGCTAATCCTCCCAAGATTATAAAACTCGATTTGAATCCAGAGAGATGATCATAATATATAAGTGAAAATCCTGACTCAGCGTCATTTCTAATATGTCTGCGTTAAAAACAAATTTCAGGAAAGGCCATGTCAGTTTAAATTCAATCTCACCACCTAAGCATGTTTTATGTCGCCTAAAACTCAGCTTTCTAATTTGTCTTGACTTGCTCCTAATTCTGGGATTTTTTTTCTGAAGTGCCTGTGCTTCTAAGCAATATTCGTTAGTGTTTCTATATTCTTGTTCTTCTTTAAATTAGCATCCTGGTACTTTTCTTCAGAATAGGAGTCGTTATAACATAATGGGAAATGAGAAAATCCAAGAGTTAAAACTAATCTCTGCCACGAACTCGCTATAGAGCCTTTGGCAAAATATTCTCAATCTCTTTCCTTCCAACTGCAGTATGGGATAATAACAGCCATCTTACAGGCAGGACTAACATCAAGATAATGTATGTGAAATATGTTGATGCCCTGTTGTTTGTTTATAGAATTTATATATTGAGCTTCAAGAGTATTGCCTATAGCACAACTACCATTACCGTGTTTCCCCGAAAACAAGACCAGGTCTTTTTTCTTTTTTTTTTTGCCTCCAAAAGAGGCAACAGGTCTTATTTTCAGGGGATGTCTTTTATACGCACCTCCAGCACTCTCCAGCCAGTCTACTTCTTCTGTGGCAGAAGGAGCAGCTGCATTTTGCAGCTGCCTTCTGGCCTGCATTTTGCAATCAGGCCTTTCCAGAAGGCCTCTGCCGCCAAGTACCAAGCTATGGATTCAATCCATAGCTCAATTCTTGGCTGCAGTGGCCTTCTGGAAAGGCCTGTGGCTGAGAAATGCAGGCCTGGCTACAGAAGACACTGCAGAAGAAGTGGGCCAGCATGGAGAGGCCTGGCTGCAAGTGCGCATAGGGCAGATCTATACATCTCACCCCTGCCCTAGTTTGATTTTTAGGTGTGTGCCTTGCCCCAAAACTAGGGCTTATTTTGGGGGGAGGGCTTATTATTAGGCCCACCCCCAAATATCAAGGTAGGGCTTATTTTCAGGGTAGGCCTTACTTTTGGGAAACACGGTACTAGTGCTACAGATAGTTTCGGTTTTTTTAACAGTCAACTACTCTTATCTCATTTTCTCCACATTAGAAAGACAAATCTACACATCTGCACCCATCACTTGATGAGTCAATCAATGTAAAATGGCCACTGCAAGCTAAAGAAAGAATGATGAGCTTTCTTCTTACTTCAACTGTGGTATTTTTCAGGAGATGTCCATCCATAGATGAGGGGAGTGTCAACTCAGCAAAAACAATAGTTGTAACTCATGTTGCACGCATGAACAAAGAGAAGGGGCTTCAGTCACAGTTCCATGGCTGACAGCTAGCCTATTTTGACTTCCTCACACTGACATTGCTCTTAACAAACTGTGAAAAACTTTTAAGACTTTTCCTCATCCTCTGTTTCCAGCAGCTGACAATCATCCAAAAACTGGACAAGACACCCCTGCAGATATCACCATACTGAGAAAATACTAATTGAAAAATTAGAAAATAGGGATGGATAAATAAGCCAAGATCTTATTCAAATTGTTGACTTGGCTCCTACGGCTAATTTGGAGTCAGTTTGATTAGAAGTGACCATTTGAAAATCCATTTCATTTCAATGCCAGTGCATGTATGCAAAAAACCAAACAATATTCAAGTGGATCCATAAGGATTTAACTTGATTCAAGTGAGAAAACTGATTCAGTAAATAGAATAAAAGGGAAGACTGAGCTGAATTGCCATCAGATCGTCAAACTGAAGTTTCACAGCTCTAGAAAATATTGTAAACTTCCTAGTTCAAAAAAAAACCCCTCCCCTCTTCATTATTGAAAATAATTGGCACGACATAACACAACATGTAGTTGATATAATTGTGTTTCATTCTTACACAGGTAAGAAAAATTCTCCAATCATGAGTCTCCTGTTATTAATCAAAAAAATAAAACAAGGAAACAATTGTCTAATGCTACTAGATCTGGGCTGCAATAATCTGGATGATTGTTAAATGGCAGCAAAGCCATAGAAAAAACTCTAACTCTTTGTTATCATGTCCTGGCTTTCTGTATTTTACAGTTTTACAGTCCAGAACTGTAAGCCCCACTATAGCCTATTACAGTGACTCCACTTCATGCTCAATCTTTAAAATTTCCAGATGGAACAATAACTTCAGAAGTAAATTGAAGCAAAGCAGAAGACACTGATTGCTTCTACATTACAGCAAAACCTATCATCTGATAGGTACAGATTTATTTTCCTCTGCAGGGAAGAGACGCATACCTAATTAATTATGGGTGAAGGGCTTGCTCTGAAATAAACAAGGAAAATGGTTTCATAAATCAATTACAATAACCCTTTAAGCATAAGGATCCACCATACCTTGAGGTGATTATTTGCTTTCTGCATTGAAGGATGAGGTGACTTATACTCGAAAGAAAGTAAGAAGGTGGGGTTATTGTTTCAGCATTCAATATGATAACAATGAAAGAGTTATATATGTTATTGAAAGAGTGATAAACTTTTGAGATTGTTTATAATCATGACACATTGCTATACACAAAATCTTACCGACTGTCCTTGAACTTATTTTAGATGAAGAAGGCCATTATCCCCCCCCCTCTCTCTTTCTCATCTATGGATGTCTATGTCGGTTCTGTACAATATTATACCTCTTCCTAAAAGTTGTTGCACTCTTTTGGCAGAGAGCTCTGGGTTGCTGGCTAAACTAAGGCCCTCAGATATTATTTTAACAAATTTTCAGAACGCTCACGTTAAAGTTAAGGGTGAAGCCACATTATTGGTAAAATTTAAAGGGTTTGGGGGGCAAGTAGAGGGCCAAAGAACGAGTCTTATTGGACATGAGTGGTTTGATGCTTTAGGCATTCAAATTACAGGCATTAATCGGACACAAACAGCAGACCTCATGACTGTTTGCGAGGAATACATGGATGTTTTTGAGTCAACCCTGGGGACTTACACTGGCCTGCCAATTTCTTTTAAGTTAGATCCTAATGTTGTGCCAATTAGGATTAAGCCTCGCAGGGTCCCCTTTGCCCTAAAGCACAAAATCAATTCCAAAATCAATAAGCTAGTAGAACAGGGTGTATTACAGCCTGTTGATGGGGGGAAGTGGGAAACTCCTATTGTCACCCCACTGAAGTCCAACGGGGAAGTTCGCATTTGCGCAGATTATAAATGCACATTAAATAAGGCCCTTAATCAACATGCTTACCCGGTTCCTGTAGTCAGCCATATTTTAGCCTCTTTGCAAGGGGGAACCATTTTTGCTAAGCTTGATTTAGCACAGGCATATCAGCAATTGCTGGTTGACGAGGCCACAGCCATGGCTCAAACAATAGTAACTCACAGAGAGGCATTCAAAGTCAAATGCTTACAGTTTGGAGTCAGTGTTGCACCGGGTATTTTCCAAGGGATTATGGAATGCACACTTAAGGGTATTCAAGGTGTCTGCCCCTATTTTGATGATGTTCTCATTGCCAGGGAATCTTCAGAAGTGTTGGCCAATAGGCTCAGAGCTGTTTTGCAGAGGTTCCACAATACGGGCCTCAAATTGAAGAAAAACAAATGTAGTATTGGGGTCTCATCAATGGAATTCTTGGGGTTCCATATCAGTGCTAATGGAATTCACCCCGCTGATTCAAAAGTTAAGGCCATCAAAATGGCTCCAAGGCCAAAATCAAAGGGATAGCTGCAAGCATTTTTGGGCCTCCTAAATTTTTGTCACACATTCCTACCTCATAAGGCTGTGATAGCAGAGCCCCTCCACAGGCTGCTTGATAAAAAAAGCCCCTTGGAAATGGACTAACTTACACAACAAAAGTTTCCAGGATCTGAAAGTCCTTCTATCAGAAAAGTCCACTGTAACTCATTACATAGAGTCTAAACCTGTATGTCTTGCATGTGATGCATCTCCCTATGGGGTGGGGGCAGTCTTAAGCCACATAGAGAAAAATGGGAAACAGGTTCCTATTGTGTTTTATTCTAGGACTTTATCTTCTGCTGAGCGCAATTATGCCCAGATTGATAAAGAAGCCTTGGCCATAGTGGCTGGAGTTAAGAAATTACATGATTATTTATATGGCAGGGATTTCACTGTCTACACTGATCAGAAACCTCTTTTGGGGTTGTTCACAACAGATAGACAAACTCCCCACATACTATCTCCAAGAATGCTGAGATGGTCTATATTTTTGTCTACATACAATTTTAAGTTAATTCATAAACCAGGAAGGAAATGGGCCATGAGGTTGGCCTCAGCAGACTACCACTGCCACTAATGGATCCTGATCCAGCTCCTGCTGCTAAAATATTGTCCATTCAGGACTTACCTGAGTTTCCCCTCCACGCAGGGGATATTGCTGCTGAAACTGCCACAGATAAAATTCTGAGCAGAGTGTTGTCATGGGTATACACGGGCTGGTTGGAAAAAAAAATCCAGGCTCTGAATTTCAAAGTTATTTTGTCAGGAGACATGAGTTGTCTGCACACAAGGGCTGCATTTTATGGGGCAACAGAGTCATAATTCCCACTTCATTGAGGGACAGAGTCTTACACTCTTTACATGAAGGCCATCCAGGCATTGTAAGAATGAAAGCCTCAGCTAGAAGCTACCTTTGATGGCCTGGCCTGGATAAGGCTGTAGAGGATCAAGTTCATGGTTGCTATACATGCCAGCAATCTAGGCCTGAAATGCCTCAGGCCCCAGTTCACAGGTGGGAAGAAATGCATACCCCCTGGTCCAGGGTTCACATAGACTATGCTGGGCCTTTTCAAGGACAGCTTTTCCTGATAGTAGTGGATAGCCACTCAAAATGGCTGGAAGTAGTTCCAGTTCCTAATATGACTACTGCTAGGACCATCCAGGTGCTGCGAAAACTCTTTGCAACACATGGGTTGCCTGACGTTTTAGTTTCTGATTGTTGTTGTTAGCTGCGAAGTCGTGTCCGACCCATCGCGACCCTATGGACAACATTCCTCCAGGCCTTCCTGTCCTCTACCATCTTCTGGAGTCCATTTAAGCTCACGCCTACTGCTTCAGTGACTCCATCCAGCCACCTCATTCTCTGTCGTCCCCTTCTTCTCTTGCCCTCGATCTTTCCCAGCATTAGGCTCTTCTCCAGTGAGTCCTTCCTTCTCATTAGGTGGCCAAAGTACTTGAGTTTTAGCTTCAGGATCTGGCCTTCTAAAGAGCAGTCAGGATTGATCTCCTCTAGGACTGACCGGTTTGATCGCCTTGCGGTCCAAGGGACTCGCAGGAGTCTTCTCCAGCACCATAGTTCAAAGGCCTCAATTCTTTGGCGCTCAGCCTTTCTTATGGTCCAACTTTCACTGCCATACGTTGCAACTGGGAAGACCATAGCCTTGACTATACGCACTTTTGTTGGCAGGGTGACGTCTCTGCTTTTAAGTGTGCTGTCTAGATTTGCCATGGCTTTCCTCCCCAGGAGCAAGCGTCTTTTAATTTCTTGGCTACAGTCCCCATCTGCAGTGATCTTGGAGCCCAGGAAAATAAAATCTGTCACTACCTCCATTTCTTCCCCATCTATTTGCCAGGAATTGAGAGGGCCAGATGCCATGATCTTGGTTTTCTTAATGTTAAGTTTCAACCCAAGTTTTGCACTCTCCTTCTTCACCTGTAACAAGAGGCTCTTTAGTTCTTCTTCACTTTCTGCCATTAGAGTGGTATCATCTGCATATCTTAGGTTGTTGATATTTCTTCCGGCAATCTTAATTCCAACTTTTGATTCATCTAGCCCTGCCTTTCTCATGATGTGCTCTGCATATAAGTTAAATAGGCAGGGCGACAGTATACAGCCTTGCCGGACTCCTTTCCCAATTTTGAACCAATCAGTGGTTCCGTGTCCAGTTCTCACTGTTGCTTCTTGACCCGCATATAGGTTTCTCAAGAGACAAATAAGATGGTCTGGTACTCCCATCTCTTTAAGAACTTGCCACAGTTTGTTATGATCCACACAATCAAAGGCTTTAGCATAGTCAATGAAGCAGAAGTAGATGTTTTTCTGGAACTCCCTAGCTTTCTCCATGATCCAGCGTATGTTGGCAATTTGATCTCTAGTTCCTCTGCCTCTTCGAAATCCTGCCTGCACTTCTGGTAGTTCTCGATCCACATACTGCTGAAGTCTAGCTTGTAGGATTTTAAGCATGACTTTACTAGCATGAGAAATGAGTGCAATGGTGCGATAGTTTGAACATTCTTTGGCACTGCCTTTCTTTGGAATTGGAATGTAAACTGATCTTTTCCAATCCTGTGGCCATTGTTGAGTTTTCCAAATTTGCTGGCAAATTGAGTGTAGCACTTTTACTGCATTGTCTTTTAAGATTTTGAATAGCTCAGCTGGAATACTGTCACTTCCACTAGCTTTGTTGTTGCTCAGCTTTTCTAAGGCCCACTTCACTTCACATTCTAGGATGTCTGGCTCGAGGTCAGTGACCACCTCATTGTGATTATCAGGGACGTTAAGCTCATTCTTGTATAGTTCTTCTGTGTAATTTTGCCACCTCTTCTTAATCTCTTCTGCCTCTGTTAGGTCCCTGCCATTTTGGTCCTTTATCATGCCCATTTTTGCATTAAACGTTCCCTTCATTTCTCCAATTTTCTTGAAAAGATCTCTGGTCCTCCCTATTCTATTATTTTCTTCTATTTCTTTGCACTGTTCATTGAAGAAGGCATTCTTATCTCTTCTAGCTATTCTCTGGAATTCTGCATTCAATTGGGTGTATCTTTCTTTTTCTCCCTTGCCTTTCGCTTCCCTCCTTTCCTCAGCTATTTGCAAAGCTTCCTCAGACAGCCATTTTGCTTTCTTGCATTTCTTTTTCTTTGGGATGGTTTTGGTTGCTACCTGTTGTACAATGTCGCGAACCTCTGTCCATAGTTCTTCAGGCACTCTGTCTATCAGATCTAATTCCTTAAATCTATTTGTCACCTCTACTGTATATTCAACAGGGATATGATTTAATTCATACCTGAGTGGCCTAGTGCTTTTCCCTACTTTCTTCAGTTTAAGCCTAAACTTTGCAAGGAGAAGCTCATGGTCTGAGCCACAGTCAGCTCCTGGTCTTGTTTTTACTGACTGTATAGAGCTTCTCCATCTTTGGCTGCAGAGCATATAGTCAATCTGATTTCTGTGTTGACCATCTGGTGATGTCCATGTGTAGAGCCGTCTCTTGGGTTGTTGGAAAAGAGTGTTTGCTATGACCATTGTATTCTCTTGACAGAATTCTATCAGCCTGTGCCCTGCTTCATTTTGCACTCCAAGGCCAAACTTGCCTGTTATTCCAGTTATCTTTTGGCTTCCTACTTTAGCATTCCAATCCCCCATGATGATAAGAACATCATTTTTTGGTGTTAGTTCTATAAGGTGCTGTAGTGCTTCATAGAACTGGTCAATTTCATCCTCTTCAGCACTGGTGGTTGGGGCATAGACCTGGACTACTGTGATATTGAATGGTTTGCCTTGGATTCGAACTGAGATCATTCTGTCATTTTGAGGATTGTATCCCAGTATTGCTTTTCCTACTCTTTTATTGACTATGAAGGCTACTCCATTTCTTCTGAAGGATTCTTGCCCACAGTAGTATACCTGATGGTCATCTGAATTAAATTCACCCATTCCTGTCCATTTTAGTTCGCTGATACCTAAGATGTCAATGTTCAGTCTTGTCATCTCTTGTTTGACCACGTCCAGTTTTCCTTGATTCATGGATCTTACATTCCAGGTTCCTATGGAGAAAAAATCTTTACAGCATCGGACTTTCCTTTCACCACCAGACATATCCACAGCTGAGCGTCCTTTCGGCTTTGGCCCAGTCGCTTCATTCTTTCTGGCGCTACTAGTACTAGCCCTCTGCTCTTCCCCAGTAGCATATTGGACACCTTCCGACCTGAGGGGCTCATCTTCCAGCGTCATATCGTTTTGCCTTTTGGTACTGTCCATAGGGTTTTCATGGCAAAGATACTGGAGTGGTTTGCCATTTCCTTCTCCAGTGGATCACGTTTTGTCAGAACTCTCTGCTATGACCTGTCCGTCTTGGGTGGCCCTGCACGGCATAGCTCATAGCTTCATTGAATTCATTGAATCCCCTTCATGGATTACTGCCTTGTCGTGGCGAAGGGGCTTGCGTAATTCAATTAGTTTCTGATAATGGGGCTCAATTCACTGCTGCTGAGTTTCAGGCTTTTATTAGAGCTAACCTCATCAGACATGCTACGTCTGCACCATTTCACCCTTCTTCAAATGGACAAGCCAAACGCATGGTGAGGACAACAAAGGAGGCACTCAAGCGTATTATCACAGGTGAGTGGCATCACAGATTGGCAGATTTTTTGCTCTGCCAGCATTCTATGCCCTGCACCGCTACAGGTAAAAGTCCTGCTGAGCTACGTTGGGGAAGGCGTTTAATTACTAAACTGGACATGTTGCATCCAGACAGAGTGGCATAAGAAGCCTCTAGACCAAAACCCCCGAGGGGGCTGCAAATGGGCGATTGGGTTTGGGCCAGAAACTATGGGCCAGGGAATTTATGGGTTCCTGGTCAAGTAACCAAGGCATTCAGACCCCTGTCTTATGAAGTGGGGTTGGAGGGAGGACGACTGGTCAGAAGACACATCGACCAACTCAGAAAGAGGTTTCCAGAATGATCACTAAGTGAGGACTGTGGCATAAGTCCCTCCTGATGTCCTCAAACTGGTACCCAAGCCAGCCCACACCAGAACCACCAGGGTTTTCCCTTCTCAGCAGAAGTTGATTCCGAGGAAGAAGCAGGAAGCTCGGAAGTGCAACAGGGAACCCCTGACCAGGCGAGCCAGCCAAATCTCAGCAACTGCTGTGCCTACTCTGCAGAACAGACTGACTCTGGGGTGGGCCAACCTGGTGAGGCCAGCCAGAGCATTTTAATCCCCCTGGACAATGGAGCACAAGGGGACATGGGTCTACCCAGCCCACTGGGTAAGCTGGTAGACCACAAAGTGAGGGGAACTCCAAGGCATTCCTTCAGGCCACACAAACCTCTGACATATCTCACAGACTATATCGTAAAATAGAGTGATGTATAGTGTTGTGACAATTGTACCACTACCTACAGAAATTGGGGCATTTTGAAACTGCCTGTACTGCTTGTAAGCATGTTCATTGAGACGTTGTTTAATCTCATTGTAGTCCTTACTGCATTGGCAAGCCATTTAGCCATTGTTTAATCTTATTGTAGTCCCTCCTACAATGGCATGTCTGTAAAGGTCGCTTAATGTCATTCTAGCCACCTTGAATTTATAAGCATTATTATTTATTATTTTGTATTTTTTTATTATTATGTTATTATGGTTGTTGGGAGTGATTCATAAGTCTTGATTGTTGTCAAGCTTATTAAGGGGATTATAGCCTGATCTTAGGAGGGAGGGGTGTTATGTATTGGGCTTGTGGTACCACACCACATGCGTTGCTGGAGAGCTAACAGTTCTCCAGCAACCCAGACAGGCCATCTCCGGTCCTGCAATTGGTTAGCCCCAGGTGGCAAGTGCGGGTTCAATCCTATTGGCTGCTACCATAGGGCTAGGCTATATATTGTGGCTGGGTGCGGCCCAAGCTCAAGTACAGTTCCAGCAAGAATAAAAAAATGAGTTTCTCTGTACTCAGCCTTGTGTCTTCATTCCTGCTCACCAGAGCCCACAACTTAACACCTACCACACCGGACTCACCTTGCAAAGATCTGTCTCCTCTCTGCCGCTGTTTCTTTGCCTTTGAGGGAGAGGAGAGTCGATGGAAGCTCCCAGGTGCCGTAATATCGCATGGGTTCAAGCACCCATCCTCTTTTATAGATGAAGTTTCCAGTCTCCATCAGGTCTCTGTCCTGGCAAAAAGTGCTTGAGCACCTATGGGACACTTGGAAATGGAGCAAATAGCGACCAACTACCGTGATGCTGCAACTGTCAAGTTTCCAACGGATGAGTTCTTCAAAGGACTCTGAGGCATTGTTTACCTTAAAAGTCTTTTATTAGAGCCCTATAACATCGGCAACGCTTGCTGGAAGCTGGAATCTGAATTCCCCTCCCTTAGCATAATAATATTAAACATAATTATCCTCCTTCCATTGCTGTCATTAATCACATTCTCCAATTAGTTTGAAGGGTCTTCCCTTCTGTTAGACAATCCGCCAAATTCTTATCTTCTCTTATTTCAAAACAGCCTTGAGAGACATTCTTCCTCCTCCCCTCAGCATCAACTGATTCTAGCTCTAAAAATAACACACGTTTTAAATATGAAATAGCTGCTTCTTCATCTTTTGTCAAAGCAAGAACATTCGATGTTAGCAGCACTGACAGCAACATTCGTAATTTCGGGACTTGCTCATAAACATTAGGGGGTGCTTATCACGTAATTTTGAATGGGCGGTAAGTAAACACTCATAACTCGGGGATTACCTGTAATTTATTATGATTGTATTTTATTATGATGATCATGATTTATCACTTTTTGGTTGCATGTATGCTGAGAGCTTATGCATAGGAGATCAATTCCTTGCATGTCCAATCACACTTGGCCAGTAAAGAATTCTATTCTATTCTATTCTATTCTATTCTATTCTATTCTATTCTATTCTATTCTATTCTATTCTATTCTATTCTATTCTATTCTATTCTATTCTGTTATATTTCTATTTCTATTTCTATTTCTCTATCGCCACCACTGTCCTTTATTCCTTGCCTGCTACCATGATGTGTAGTTGATTGGCCAGTACCTGCTTGTCTATCTGGATCTGGAAGTCCCACATAGGAACTTAGTCCTGTTATTTGCCACAATCTTCTGTGAAATCTCCAATCTTGACCTAGAAGAGTCTAGCTGGCCCATACACAGAATAACAGAGCTGGAAGGAACCATGGAGTCCAACCCCCTCCTGCTCAAGCAGGAAATCCTATACCATTTCAGACAAATGATTGTCCTTTTCTCTTCTTAAAAACCTCCAGTATTGGAGCTTCTGGAGGCAAGTCCATCCACACCATACAGATGCTCCTGTACACAATGACAGCTATTTGGTTGTGTCATTCAGTGTATGCTGTTTCTGCCTGCATCTTACAACCTGCCACTATGTGGGGCCCTGTGCATAGTCTGCACCTCCTCTCTAGTTGTAGTAAACCACGCCTTCTATGGATCTGGTGCTTAGTGGCTGTTCTTGTGCTGTAAGACCAGTGCCTCGGCGCTGTATTTTAGTCAGCCCTTTCCAACCACTGGTAGGATTTCCCAGTGTCTACCACTTCAATTATCTGTCACTGGTACATACCCCGTGCAGGGTCTTGTCTTTCCATGGCACTTCCTCTGGTTGATCTTCTCATGTCTGCTGCTGCTGCCCTGAGGCATTCTCTCAGCTGTTCATCTTTGGGTGCTGGATGCTCTGGGTTTACTCCTGGATGCTCTTGGTTTCATTCAAGATAGTGTGTGTGTGTGTGTGTGAGAGAGAGAGAGACAGAGAAACTGTGTCTGTGTGTGCGGGTTCACTTTATACTTCCTAGACTAAGAACCAAAATATGGTATATTTCTAAATTCAGACTATAGTTTGCCAATGAAGTTCTCCAATCAAGAAAATGCACACCATCAGCAGCATCGTCAGGGGGTGGGGGTCAAGCAGGTAAACATGACATCAGCAGCATTGTGTTATTGCAATGAAATCCCCTTTCCTTTTTATGTGCATCAATATATGCCCCAAGGTCAGCATTTATGGTCTATTGGCATGACACTGCTTTTGTTATTTTAAAGCTGTTAGCAGACGTGGACACAGTAATCATACTTGTTAATATCATCATATTGGTCAGGATTCCATAAAGATGCAATGCAGTTCTTGCATCTTGTTATAATTCTAAAGTCAGAGAAACAATAGGCCACTATTGTTCTAGGCCACTATTAAACCATGTGCTGGTATTTGGTGCTTGATTTTATACATTCTCCCTAGCAATAGATCATCTGGTTTTGTTTACTGAAACCTAACCCCAAGATAGATGCCGTTTCAAAAACAGGCATAGAAAGCAGCATGGTCAAATCAATTCACAATATTCACACAATGTGAATTCTGTGGACTTATGTGAGGTTCAGACGTGTCATCTTTATTATCATTGCTTCATTTATGGAATTATTTTTGCATAAAGCCTGATTGGCTGAGAGTTGGGGAGTCTGCCAATGGGAGTTTTGCACTGAGATACTTTTACAAAATTCCCCTTTGGGTCAGAGAGGAAAGCTTCAAAGGGACTGCTGAGGTGAGCTGGGGTGAGGAACTTTACAATCAAAATGGAAGAGGCCTTGGGCAGTTCTTCATCTGTTGCGCTGCTGGTATTTCTTTTTCGACTCGAGGTGACTCCTCCCTTGGCTGCATAGGTACAAATCAGTAAATCATCTGAGTCTAATGGTAAAGATCAGTGCGTACTCTATGATGGGAGCACTCACCTCCTGCTGTGAATTCATCCCTTTGCCACTGGAACTTGTTCTCCCAAACTGAATATGCCAGCATAGCGAAGAACACGTGAAACCACTGCGCATTTCTGCAGGAGACCACGCATTGAAATGCACGTCCTCGGTTCTCTGCAGGACTTTTAAGACTGCAAATCTGTCAGGCCACATTTAGCAGGCAAACCGTGTGCCTCAGCGCTCTTGGCTGCACAGAACTATCAACTACACAGATGCAGTGTAATGTATCATTCTGGTGAAAAACTGTGGCCTCCCACCCCATTGATCTCCCACCCTGGAACATTGCAGATCAAACCTTTCCAGGAGGCAAACTGGAGCCCAATTGTGCGGGTACAAAGAAACGCACGAAGAATAAGTCCTACTTTATCATGAGTCTTGGCAATACATTCGTTCTACATATAGAATAAAAATAATCACTTTGATTTTTACCAAAGCCTGCATTTTACCTTAACTTCTCCAGAGAGGAAACCAGCAGAGTAAGAATACAGGGAAAGTGAGTAGCCTGCACTTGTCCATGTATTGTTTATTTATTTCATTTATTGGATTGTTATCCCACCTTTATTATTTTATAAATAACTCAAGGAGGTGGACATAAGTAATACTCCTTCCTCCTATTTTCCCCACAACAACATCCCTGTGAGGTGGGTTGGGCTGAGAGAGAGCAAAGTCACCTAGCCAACTTTCGTGCCTAAGGCAGGACTAGAAGTCCCAGTCTCCTGCTGATTAATCCAAAACCACGGAGCTGGCTTTCACACCTAAGACAGGAGTAGATAGAATTTACTGTCTCCTGGTTTCTAGTCTGGGATTTTAACTGTAGTGATTTAATTTCCTTAAACCTGACCTACCCTTTAGGCTTGGTTTTATACAGTGCTTTTTTTGTAAAAGAAAAAGGTGCTGGAACTCACAAACGTCATACAACCCGCCTTGCCTACCCTACAAGGTTCCATCCAAAAAAGGTGCCAGAACTCCGTTCTGAGTGTTCTATGAGAAAAAAAAGCCCTGGTTTTATGTACTACAATCTGTAAGGTTTTGAAATTGTTGTAGTGACAGTTGTCTCGCACTATGTGTACATTTAGCATTTTATTTTAGTTCGTTTTTGAAAGTCAGGACAAAAGAACCTGAGCCTGCCATCATTTCAAAACTGAAATGGATAAAAAGAAAAAAGAAAGACCTAAATACTTCAACTTTTTTTAAACTTCTCCTTCAATGATCAGCTCAACATAGAAGACGTATTTTTTTTAAATATATTTGATGCATTTTGTATGCCACTTTCTTGCAAAAATGGCTTAAAAAGTAGAGTCCCATCTAACTGGGTACTGATAAAATAAATAGTTTTGTTCTGCTAGTGACTATGGTGTTTCCAACAAAAAGACAAATGCTAGAAGAGTTACCGGTCTATACAACTTTTGTCAAGGAGACAGAATTAACTGGAGAAGGACTTAAAGCAATATTTTGCCAAGCACTTGCTTCCCCTGACACGGAAAACTGTTGGGACTTGATACTTGCTCAAGAAGAGGTGTTTTTTTTCTAAGTAGTGTTTAAACATAATGAAGCAATTAGGTATCATCTAATGCAGGGGCCGGATGTGTCATAGCAAAACTGCGCCCACCCCATTGCCAGCAATGGAAAAAAAAGTCATGATACGTCGCAAAATGTCATGTGACATTGCAAGTTTGACACCCCTGATCTAATGAATTAGGTATTTTGTAATCCAGATGATTAGAAGAGCAGGGGGAAACTGCTCTTGGGGAAAACTATCAAAAAATGGTTGAAATTTTTAGATTTATTTATTTATATACCACCTTTATTATTTTTACAAATAATTCAAGGTGGCAAACATATCCAACACTTCTTTCTCCTCCTATTTTTTTCCTGAACAACAATTCTGTGGGATAGGTTGAGCTGAGAGAGAGTGCCTGGCCAAAAGTCACCCAGCTGGCTTTCATAACTAAGACAGAACTTGAGCTCATGGTCTCTTGTGTCTTAACCATTAAACCAAACTGACTTCTTTCTCCTCCTATTTTTTTCCTGAACAACAATTCTGTGGGATAGGTTGAGCTGAGAGAGAGTGCCTGGCCAAAAGTCACCCAGCTGGCTTTCATAACTAAGACAGAACTTGAGCTCATGGTCTCTTGTGTCTTAACCATTAAACCAAACTGACTTTTTTTTCTGTGCATAGCAACTAGGAAAAATTGACCCCAAGTAGCAAATATCAGCCACTTTAGAAAAAAGCAACATTGAAAAATGTAAATAGCTATGTATATAAGTTCAGTATACTATATAGCAGACATGTCAAACTCGCAACATCACATGATGTCGACCAACGTATCAGGATGCTTTTTGCCATTGACGGCAATGGGGTGGGCGTGGATTCCGCATGACACGTCCGGCCCACGGGCTGGCAGATTGACACCCCTGCTATATAGAGTACTTTAAAGAAAATCCACGACTCTTAAATTCTCTGAAGACTGTCTGCAATGTAATGGGAGACCTGTGTTAGGTTATGGTAGCCAAAAAAATAAAATGAAATCCGGTAGCCCCTTTTCTGACAAATAAATTGTATTAAAAGGCACCAGCTTTTGTGAGCTCTAGCTGTATAAATTTGCACAGAGCAGCTGGTCTGATGTAGATTTTAAATAGGGATGAAGGTGGAGAGTAAGACAGGTTGTTTTTGCAAATGCAAGTTACATGTGAGAAAAATTACAAGTACCTGTATGGTAAGTACTCATATCTCCATACAAACAACCACCCAGCCTGAAGCAGATTATCACAAAAAATACAGCAAGGATGGAAACATGAGAGTCAGACCCTGCAATAAACTCAGATTTCTACTTTGTCCCCACATCTACACCAACAGCAAAATTAGAAGCCCCAGTAATTCTACTCTCAAGGTAAGAAGTGCCTTCACCTGCTGTTCCTCTAATATGATATATGCCACCATCTGCCAGCAATGCCCTTCTGCATTTTATGTAGGACAAATGAGACAAACTTCACACAAAAGAATTAATGGACACAAGTTTGACATCAGGTCTCAAAACAAGGGCAAAGTCACATCAGAGCAGTTCAACCTCCCAGGATGCTGTATTGCAGATGTCAAAGTGGCCATCTTGGAAACACAAGGCTTTAACAGTGCCACTGAGTGAGAGATAGCTGGACTCACACAAGTGAAATGGTCTCAAGCTAGCTAAAAGGTCTCAAGGAACACAGTCAGTTCTGAATGCATTCCAATGGTTAATTGATAAGGCAATTGTAATCTGTCTCACCTTTACCTGCATAATTTACTTATCTTCCCCTCCTTTCCTCCTGACCTCACCCCAATTTAAATCCTACATCAGTCTAGTTAATCTGTGCATCTGATGAAATGAGTTGCAGCTCATGAAAAGACTATGCCTTTTAATAAAACCTGGTCATCAAAAAAGGCACTAGCAGACTCTTCCTGATTTGGAAAGTTTGGTGGGTTGTATGTTCAAATAAATTAGACTGTACCACTTTAAAAAAGATGTCTGAAGATGATTACTGTAGGATGCCCACATATTTAGACAGATAAGAGATGATACAAGCAGCCTGGCCTATCTGAAACAGATGTTCTAAACACCATCATGATGTTTCCAAGAAGCCCCCCACAAATTCATATCAATTCTGTATTTTTACAAAATGCTCTTAAAGTTACATAAAAGATAAACATGTGAATTGACTCATGCTGCATTTTAAAAATTAAAGAAGACAACTGGCCACTATAAGCACAGAGATTGGGGCAACCCAAGCACTTAAGAAATAACTTGGTTAGTGTGCAATTTGTTGGTGTGCATTTCAGTTAGGGAAAGAAACCTGGCTTGTCCTGTGTATGATGGTTTGTTTGTTCTCACCCCGACTTGGCTTAGAAAATGTCAGTTCTGTATATCATTTCTACCTTGGATTCCTATTACATGGCCTTACAAATGACCTGTGCTATTTCTTTTATTGATTTATCGGCCCCACCCTCCCTTTCCAAAAACAAACCAGATTGTAAAGCACTCAGCTTTACATTGCATGCATAGATTGTCAGGGAAGAATATATTGTAAGTCATAAGAATGAGTAACGTTATTGACATGGTACAAATCATCATTGGCAACTGAGCACTGAATTTGATTGGAGAGGGCTGAGAGTTTATGCAAAATCATAAATCTCACTAAGATCCATGGGTGATTGTCATTGGATGGAGAGATTTACAGTCGGAGCACTGTGCCTTCATTTTGTGTGGCTTTCTTTACTCTCTGAGTTTGTTTTAACTTGCATCACTCTATTTAGTTGTTTTTTAGAAGTTTGGACCCCATCTGAAAAGCCCCAACAAATACAACAAAGCTTTCTGAATATCAGCTGAGGGCGACAATTTGGAGAAGAAGCCTGTTGTATTATCATTGGAACATTGTGTATCACTGCCTTGCATACTATTCCTGGTAGGCATTTTTACAGATTTCATCACTGTCAACATATCTTTCGTGAAACAGTTAAATATTTCTGGAGAGGGGTTTGTGTTGGAATAATACAATAAACAAGAAGTCAGTCTTAAATTTTCAGTACAGCCATCGTACATACATTACTCAGAAACAAATCACTTTGAAATCAGATTCATGGCTAGAATTGTTATCCACTTTTCCATGCTGAAGGAATTACATAGATATGAGTGGCAGGCTAGGCCAACTTCATGTTCTAGATTTGCACAGAATAAAGTGGGTGGGTCCAGCAAAAAATTAATATGAGATAAACTGCCTTAAAATTAAATATAACTGATATAGCTAATATCATCAGTCCCCATGTATTTAACAGGTTCCCCTTGCTATATAATGCTTTAAAGGAGCCCAGGGGCTACACCCAAGATTTGATATATTTGATATATTTGGCCCTGTGGCCTCAGTTTCGTTTCTTCTCCTCTAGAGTAGGTGTACAGAAAATGAATTTTAAATAACCATAGGGTTGGAAAGCTCCCCTGAGAAGCAGGGTTTCAAATTGTTATTCAATCCTTCCTCAGGAATTCTAGTATATTTGATCCCATGCAACCTAATCCTAGCCAAATTTTCTTGGTTGATTATGTTTTGAGCTGCAACCAGCCCTTGGGATTGTGGTGGTCTCTAAATATGAGAGCTAAATAAATAAGATAAATAAGTATGACCTCAAAAGAGCATAATGTGTCAGTGAAGAGAACTGGTATTTTTCAGGTTCTAACAGAGAATTTTCCAACAAAAATGAGAGGGAAACATGGGGTGACAGAATCCCCACCAGGAAATTGATATGCCCTTTACACCAGGGCAAAGTATCTTTTTCTCTCTCTGAGTAATCTCAGTTTCATCCTTGGCAGGAAAACATCCTCTGAGATCCAGAGAGCATCTGCAGTCATCCATCCTCACATCCCAAGGAGGATAGAAGAGAAAGAAACTCACAGGGGATAGAAGCAAACAGGACTTCTCTGTAGCTCTAATGGTAAGCCATGTCATTATGAAAATCAAAGACAAAAGAGCTCACCTAGAAAGGCCAGGTAACTGATAGGGGTCATTCACTGTTTGGTAATTGGATGTTATTTCTCTTGTTCTTGCAGATCCCTTTAGAAAAGTACAAGAAAAAGCTGCTGAAAACAAATGGACTCATGTAAACAGACAGAAATAAGGAACTTCAAGTAAAGCCATGCAAAGCATTAACAAACATCTAACAGTGTAATTCAGGGGCTGTTTCATGTCGGGAAGAGACACAAAGAAGAAAGAGAGAGATATTGAGTATGAACAGACACGCTTCAGAAATGACTGTTGCTAGATTTTTTTTCCTGCTTATCCCTAGAAGTTTTTTTTTCCACAGCTCTTAATATCAGAGGGCCCAGCACTGAAGGATGTGGTGTGTACTTCTTTCAGTATTAACTGTTTCTTTGCAGATCCAAGTTTGTTCCCTTAACTGTTTGGTATTCCCTTTTGCAACCCCCCCCCACACCTTTCATTAAAAAAAACAATAAAAGGAAACCGCTGCAGGAGGAGGTGAGAGTTTCATGCTGTCACAATGATTATTTGCACTACTACTTAGGGTTTTAGTGATCAGAAGCTGCCCTCATCTTAAAATCTTTGACTGTGACTCTGGAACTGCAAAAGGAGGGTTAGGAAAGCACATGCAGTTGGCTAGGAAATCAAGCAACTGAACAGCTATCTTGTGACCTAAATGTGTAGAACTTGCCATTCCCCAGCTCAGTCCTAGACTGAAGGCTGTAGATACACACACAATGCAATGTGTATGTTGAGTTTTACAGCAGCTGCACTATTCAACTGGCGTCCAATTGGATGCACCCATATGGTCTAATTTTAGGCAATTTTCAATTTTTCTCATAACAGCAGGAAAATCACAGAGGGGAAAAAAATGCTGGAGCATATGGCATACATATGTCCTCTCCTTTTCTCCGGAACCCTTTTGCAAATGAAATCTTGGATGATGTGAAGTTCTGTTTTCCCCACGGTAAACTTCTTAAATGAAATAAACTGCATTTAAACTGCTCCAGAGGAAGAAGCAATTTAAGAAGAGCCATTCAGGAATTCTGTGCAAATGAATTGTTGTGTCTCCAAAGACTCCTACCCACACTACGTTGGGGTATCAATCTCAGGGATTGTTGACATTAAAGGTGATGTTGAGGAATTTGGACACCTGTTCTGTACAAATCAATCTAAGTGTTACCAAACTGGTGGGAAACCTCAGGAGCTACCAGGTGACAAATCAAAGGGGAATGAGCCCGCAGTCTCAAAGTCAACATTTTCAACACCTCCCCTAAAAGGTTGCAGAGGTGCTACGTGGCAGGAAACATTTTCAGACTGACTTAAATTTCGCAGTAGAAGATAAGGGCTGTTCCACATCAACACCCTTCATAGTCTCCAAACCATACAATTGCCTTTGTGCTGTGCAGTGAGTATATCCTCACCTTCTGTCTGCACAACAGTCCCTGCTTCTCCAGAGATAGCAAATTGCAGAGCACAAAAATCAGTCCTCCAGTCAGGATCTCCCTCAGCTTCTTGATCATCTTACCAATGATTTGGCTTGGTTATTGGGGAGGGGTTTGGTTATTGGGGGCAGGAAGTAAAAGGCCAACTGACCACTGAGCTACTCCTCAGATCCACAGAAACAAAGGGAAAAATAGCACCATGACACCCTTACTTCTGGGAGGGGGGGGGTAAATTCCCAGAATGTGGGAGCCCCTGCCGATGTCCTACCAGGGGAAAGGATACTTTTCAGCCTCTCTTCTGAAGCAGCAGCTCAGTCAATCAACTTCTGCAGTTAATCAGCTCAGCTTGCAAAGATCTGCAGGAACCCCACCCACACTTGGCATGCAGAAGGGATCTAAATATATCTTGATAGAGAACACAGAGCAAGCTTACCCAGGCAATAGTGAAATATGACATTCTCCCAATTCTCCAACTCACCTTTAATTGAATGGCTTTTATATCTTATAAATTAGCAATTAGGGACTTAGCCTCAGATGGATAATCTTAGTTTCAAATCACCAATCGGCACTAAACTTGTTATGTAGTGGGCTCTTGTGATATACCACGTGGGTTGCTGGAGCAGCTAACGGCTCTCCAGCAACCCAGACTAACTGTCTCCTGTCCTGCAATTGGCTAGCCCCAGGCGGCAATGGTTGGTTCAAACCTATTGGCTGCCACCTAGGGGCTAGACTATATATTGCGGCTGGTTGCAGCCCTTGCTTCAGTACAGTTCCAGCAAGAAATAAAAGTATGAGTTATCCTGTACTCAGCCTCGCGTCGTCATTCCTGCACCAAAGAACCCACTATTTAACAAAACTCCTACATAATCTAGGTCCGTGGTAGAACAGTGGATAGAATGCAGTATTGCAGACTAACTCACTGCTCACTGTGAGGAGTTCCATCCTGACCGGCTCAAGGGTGACACAGCCTTCCGCCCTTCCAAACTGGGTAAAATGAGGACCCAAGTTGTTGGGGACAGTTATGCTGACTCTGTAAACCACTTAGAGAGGGTTGTAAAGCACTGTGAAGTGGTATATAAGTCTAAAGTTATTGCTATCATCTTTCACTCTGCCCTGCTACATCTGAGACCCATTTTGGAAAGTGGCTTGGGCACTGGATTAGGTCAAGAAAACTTGATCTAGTCTTGCCTTAGGCACAAAGCCAGGTGAGTAATTTTGGGGCCAGTGGCTCTCTCTCTCAGCCTTAGGAAGAAGAAAGCAAGGACAAACATAAGGACAACTTATGAAAATGTTGAGCATAAAACAGGTCAAAATTGACTGGAAAGCCTAAAATAAAAAAGCACTACTTCAAAAGATAAGGAGGAGGATGCAATTAAAGGATTGGAGACAATTTTTTTTTAAAAAAAAATCAGATTATAGCTTCTTGAGAAAAATCAGGACAATGTTTGGTATTCTCCCATTCTCCATGGACACACAAATGCCACACATTCCACCCCATTCTTGACTAAGAAAAAGAGGAGAGGAATACCAGCTTCCTTTCTGTGAGGTTGTTGTTTTCATCTCTCAGATCATTTCACTGACCTTTCGTGTCTCCTTAATGTCACATAAGTCAGTGAACTGAAGAATAGTCCAATCCAAATCTGCAGTGAGAGAGCCCTGGACACGCACTTCCTTTAATGTGGTTTTCTTCCTGCTGAGCATGACAAATGACTCCAGAGCTTGCTGAAGTTTATTGTTGCAGAACCTTCCCCTCGGAGGCATCTCCAAATTCATATGAGCCACATCTTTTAACAGCACCCCAAATTGAGTTTTTCTGTTTGCATAAAATCATGGCATTTCTCAAGTTTGCAAGAGGACCCAGTGCAAAAATATGCCTCCCTGCAGTCTGACTACTGACCAAGGTGGGTGGGTGGGGGGGGGGACCATGTATCTTTGAAAATCTGCTGTGACAACTCTTGGCAACTTTTCTAAGGCCTTCATGGTATGTGGGGACTGCAATTCTCAGAATTCCTAGCCAGTGTGGAGACAAATAGCTATAATAAACCTGGGATCATTATTTCCTGTATTAAGAAACAGGCTTTGCCATTATGCAGGCTGTGCTGGTCACCACAAACCTCATATTTTCCAGAATGGGCAACCTTGTCAATGGTACAGAATAGGTTTTAAGGCTCCTGCTGATGGCAGAAGTTATTTCTGAGGGATGCCACATGAGACATTTTACTAGGAAAACGTAAGCTTATCTTCATGGACCTACACTTCCCAGAAGTCATTTCATACATGCATTGTTAATTCACCTGGTAGGTAGGCAACTGTATGATTTTGTAAGAAAATGCAAACAAAGCATTTTCTTTTTTCAGAAAAAATGGTTATGACGGGCCTACATTTTACTATTTGGGGCAGAGCAGAAAATAGCTATTTTTCCTGGGCTGCATGTCCGCATGGACTGTCGATCTGTTTGCAGGCTTAATTCAAAATGTTACGGTTGATTTTATAGTCCTTGAAGGATAGCACTACTAAATGCTGAGGCCAGAGTAAGGCTAGCTGAGGAATTCTGGGAGTTGAAGTCCACATGTCTTAAAGTTGCCAAAGTTGAGAATCTGGTCTAAAGTAACACCTTCTCCCCTATGTCTGGAGCAGTGTTTTTCAAATTATTGGTTGGGGAACTCTGAGGGTTAAAGTCCATACATCTTAAAGTTACCAAGTTTGAAAAACTGGTCTAGAACATCCAGACATTTTAGAAAATCTCCATTGAGTCACTGTCGGGGTGTTTGGGGGGTGTTTGTTGGGTGTTATTTCTCCTAAATCTACACTTTACTTGTATATTGTTGTAAAGCAGGGGTCCCCAGTCCCTGTTCCACAGCCCAGTGCCAGGCTGTGATCCATTCAGCACTGGGCCACGGAAGTGGTGGGTGAATGCGCAGGCATGCAAATATCCCCTCACCCCACCACCACTGGTCTGTCAAGCCAGAAAAGTTGGAGATTGCTGTTGTAAAGCACTGAAGTCTTATTGGAACTGGGGAGCTTATAAATTGCAGAAATTAGGTTTGGGGTGGGAAACTTACTTTAAACCTATTGGTCGTCACCTAGAGGCCAACCATATAAATGGTGCAGCAGCCATTAGCTTGCTTCTGTTCTGAGTTAATAAACTTGTTTGCTGTTTCAACATTTCGTCTCACTTAATGCCTAAAGAACCAAAGATATAACAGTGGCAACGAGGGTGGGATGTGCTGCTTTATCACAAGAGTCTGAAGTCACTAGGGGGTGAGGCTAGCAGAAAGCCTGGCAAGGACTGCATTCCCCCCCCCCCGGTCTGCCAACAAGACACGCTGGAGACCACCATGCCCTAAGGATCCATCCTAGGGCCTACACAGAAGCCAGCAGCACAAGGCAACGCAAGCAACAAGAAACGCAAGCAACTCACCATGGCAAAAGTGGGGAAACTCGAAGAGTTCGATGTCACACACCCAGAGAGATGGGCGTCCTACATTTCCTGCATCAAGAAGCCAACCAAATTAGCGAAGACAGGCTGAAGGCCGTGACCCTCCTCTGCATCTGTGGCCCAGCCACCTTTGACATTGCTGAGAACCTGGTCGCACTGACAACGCTCGAGTCTGTCAGCTACATGGACTTGAAGAAAAAGCTCTGAGACTACTTCAAGCCCAAATTATCTGTCATAATGTGGAGGCACACTTTTGAGCAGCAGGAGCAACAGCTCGGTGAGACAGCCACAGCATTCATCGCTGCTCTTCGTCAAGCGTCCCGACTCTGCAATTTTGCGGATCTGGAGGAGAGACTAAGAGACCACTTAGTCTGTGGACTCTGGAACTGAGAGCTCCAACAAAAACTGTTCACCAAGGAGACTCTCTTGCTACAAGAGGTCTTGAAGAAGGTCATGGTGGACGAAGCCACCAGAGGGGCCGTTAAAGTGCTGCAGTCCTCCAAAAGCACTTCAAGCACCAAAGCCGTCCACCACGAGGACACCAAACAGATGGAAGACACTGACTCTGACTACGAGGTCGACAAACTACAGAAGCACCAGGAGAAGGGACCGTGGCCCGCTGAGAAGGCAGTTCTGTTCCTTAGATGCATGGGCTGTGGAGGCTGCCATTGACATGCAGAATGCCGATTCCAAGCAGCAACGTGCCAGGTGTGTGGCAAACCTGGCCACATTGCCGCCGTCTGCTGAGGTCACCAGAGGGACTGTCAGCAGGAAGACTCATTCAGGAGAGGTACCAGGGCCTTGGGGCAACACCGAGTAGGGTTGTGCTCCAGCTGGAGGAGCGTGTTCCACACTGGTGCCCACCTCTCACTTAAACAGAAGCTTTGAGTTCATGACAAGCTTCAGGGAGTTCCATGCAAAATGGAACTGGACACAGGCTCAGCCATGTCCATCATCTCCATAGGAACTTTCCGGCACATATGCAACTGCAGCAATAGATCAGTCAACCTTCGGCCATCTAACCTTCTGCTCACAAACTTCCAAAACTCCCAAGTGGCGGTCAAGAGCAAAGCCACACTTCTGGTGAATTTCAAGAGGTTTGCAGGCCCACTAGATGTTGTAGTGGTGGAAGGCCAATGCATGAGCCTCATAGGGCTCAATTGGTTTGATGCATTGGGCATCCAAGTAACCGGCATTCACCATACACAGGCAGTAGATTTGTCTTCAGTCTGCCAAAAGTTCACAGATTTTTTAGTTCAAGCCTAGGAGAGTACAAGGGCCCTCCGATAGCTTTCAAGCTTGATCCCCTGGTAACGCCAATCCAGGTCAAGCCTCGTCAAGTGTCTTTCGCTTTAAAGCCCAAAATCAATGCAGAGCTGGACAAGCTGGTCAGTCAGGGGGTATTGCAACCCGTAGATAGTGGGGTGTGGGAGACCCCCATAGTAACACCACTTAAGGCCAATGGAGAAGTACGCATATGTGGTGACTATAAGTGCACCATTAACCGGGCACTTCAACAGCATGCATACCCAGTGCCAGTTGTCAGCCATATTTTGGCATCTTTGCAAGGAGGCTGTGTGTTCACCAAATTAGATTTGGCACAGGCCTATCATCAGCTGCTGGTGGATGAGGCCACGGCAGCCACCCAAACCATAGTCACCCATTGGGGGGGCCTTCAAGGTCAAGTGCCTACAGTTTGGGGTGAGTGTAGCCCCAGGAATTTTCCAAGGCATAATGGAGTGCATGCTCAAGGGCATTCTGGGGGTCTGTCCCTACTTCAATGATGTACTCATTGCCAGGGAATCTACAGAGGTTCTGGCTGAATGGCTTAGAGCTGTCCTTCAGCGGTTCCGCACAGCGGGACTTAAATTAAAACAAGAAAAGTGCAAGATTGGGGTAGAGTCAACTGAGTTCTTTGGGTTCCGCATCAATGCCGACAGCATTCATCCTGCAGGTTCAAAGCCATATAAATAGCTGTGCAGCAGCCATTAGCTTGCTTCTGTTCTGAGCTAATAAACTTGTTTGCTGTTTCAACACTTTGTCTCGCTTAATGCCTAAAGAACCGGAGATATAACACTCTCATTGTGAGAATCTGTAAATCCTTTAACCTCTGTGCATAAAAAACCTAACTGCACATCATATATATAGAAAGGAAGTCTTGTATTTTTGTTTCTACATGGAAACCATTTTTGGACTTTTTGCTAGGAACCGAAATAAATACTATATTAATTTTGAGATTTCATTAGTAGAAATGTTTATGACTATAGAAATACTGGTTATTATTGAATTGTATATCAAAAGGTTAATGTATTTTACATTTGTAACTTATCAAAGTAAGTTGAAAGCTATTCTTTATTTTTTGTGTGTGTGTTTTTCTTTATTTTTTGTATCTTCCCTTATTTTTTTTCTTCATAATTACTTTGTTTTTATATTTTATCTTTTGTAGAAATTTAATAAAGTATATTAAACAGAAAAAAAGAAATATAGAGAGTTAGAAAGAATGGATAGACCCATTTCCGATCACCTTCTCTTTCCTGCTCCATTTGCCCACTCCAGACTAAGACAGAGCCTCCTTGCAGAAGAAAGTTAGAGCAGTGGTGGGATTCAAATATGTGAACAACCGGTTCTCTGCATGGATGCCGCTTCTGGAAGTTCATTCTGGGCCTGGGCAACAAAAAATTAGCTACCGGTTCTGCCAAAGTGGTGTGAACTGGCTGAATCCCACCACTGAGTTATAGAGTTTAGAACAAGCATTAGATAGAGCCCTCGTGCTGCATCCCTAATTTTATTTATGTTATAGACCACTCAACCACCCCTATGCAGTGAGCCATACCCCAAGCCAATGCCATGATAAATATAATCTATAATAAATGTTTTAACGTCTGAGAAGGTCCACTTCAGTTTGTCCTCTGACAGGCCTTTCCTTTACTAGTGGGTCAAAAGGAGCCAATTCGTACCACTGTTTTAATTTTCTGCCCTGCCTCAAAGTAATAATTCAGTAGAACTATTACTTGTGGAAAATTAAAACAGGGGAGTTGATGGATCCAGCTGCCTGATGCTACTGGAATGCTAAACAAGGTGGAGGGTGGGGGAGGGCTACAGGCAGATATCAGAAGTAGCTCTGCCAAGGTGCTGGGGATCTGGCAGTTTTCAAGGGTACCAGCTGCTGACACCAATCCTGCCAACAGCAATGTTCTTGTTTTCTAATGCAAGCCAGAAATGAAATATCTGTCTCAGTGTTAACAGAGGCAGCAATAGATTTATTTATTTTTCATGTCCATGTGGGAGGATATTCTCTGAGGGGGTAAAAGGTATTTGGGATGCTGGAAAAGTTTTGCTGCATATTTGATTTCTCCCAAAGAAATGGCCATGTATTTTAGGTTAAAATTCCCACGCAAAGTATTTTTTACCGAAACCATTTCTGTTAATTGAGCAAGCTTCTTGTTAAGTAATTGTGGTTCAGATCGCTGTCTTCTTTTAGTTCCCAGTTAATGAATCCATTAATATTTTTAAGAAACATATTTTAAAAGTACATTTTTTCAGCTTGCTACAGAAGAAAAAAAATAGAGCAACAGAAAGCAAGTAGAAAGGGCAGGTTGCTTGTCTGTCAAGGAGGGCTGAAGCATGGAGCTAGCTTGGAGTCACTACACAATGGGTAGGACTGACCCCTCTAAGTTCCTTGGAGTCTTATCTATTTGTTCCCAAGAGAAGGCTGCCAGACCAGGGAGATTCCTGTATTGTAGGCAGAACATAATAAAGTAGTGAGTTCAAACTGCATGTGTGGGTCTGGTTGTTAGTGCCTGACAAGGCCCCGCTCGATTTTCCAACATTCTCCTGGAAGGTAGCCTCACACAAAGCATGTTGTCCAAGCAGGATGTAAAGTGTTATAGTGCTGGGACAGAAGTAACAGCCTTTCCTCCCACAACTATGCCATGAATAAAAGCTCAGAAAGGAAAATGTCTTTCCCTGCCACCAATTATACTGAGGACAACAGCCCCAATAGGACGAGAAGGTGCTTTGAATCCCCTACTCATTAGATATAAAAGAAGCTAGCCCAAGGATTCAAGAAAACAGCCACCAACGCTTCATGTCATGGTGTAAACAGACCACCGGCTCACCTTCGTCTGACCTTGCAATTAGGTTCTGCCAACAGCACACAGATGCTGGAGAAGGGAAAAACATAGCAACAAACAGAAAAGCCTGGAGTCTGGTGCTAACTGTGTATTTCTTTGTAAGCGCACAAAAGTGGAAACCTACTAAAGCTTCTAGGACTTATGGTTGCTGCTTTCTGTTTTAATGAGGTTTCCAGGTAAATGCTCTGTGTCATGGGGGAGATGCTGTTGTGTTGCTCCTACCTTTGGAGGAGATGAAATAAAAGATTATTTTGAAGCGTCTATATAATTCTTTGGGGGGGGAAAGTGTGGGGAAGGCAATCAGTCTCAAAATAAGACATCTAAATAATTGGGAAGGGGGAAGCCGAGGAATTAGCATGCCATCTAGCTCTCCTTTGGGGAAAACACCACAAAACTGGAGTAATTGTTTTGGTGCTGCTAGGAGATGATTTGAAGGAAGGGGCAGCATGCTGTCCCATGGCTTTCTATCATGACCATCAAGATAGCAACAAAAGTCCAAGGCTGGAAAGGAGTATTATTTATTATTTGAGGAGAACCAAGTACCCTAGTTGGTTACTAAAATGTAAATTGCATTAAATCCATTTTAATATTTAATCTGACCCAACCCACTCTTTTAAGTATGTTTTAAGTATGTTTTCCTGGCTGGCCACCCAAAAACCAATTATAGGATATGGATTGGAAAAAGTTGTATAATCCTGAACTTAAGCTTAGTAGGGACTGTTTCCAACTGGACTTTGTTTACAATACCTTCCATTCTTTCAGAGAGAGGAAGGTATAAAATGCTACTTATCCTGACTTTCAAAGCCATTCAAATGGTAAAGCCTTCTTAGCATGAGTCATACCTCGTAATTGGGTGTTCTCAAGTCCAGTGGTGGGCTTCAGTCGGTTTGCACCACTTCGGCAGAACCGGTAGCTAATTTTTTGTTGCCCAGACCCAGAATGGACTTCCGGAAGTGGCATCCACACAGAGAACCAGTTGTTCACATATTTGAATCCCACCACTGTTCTCAATCCACTCTTTAGACCCCATTTTCAATGAGTGTGGTATTTGAAACCAGGAGGAATGGGCTTTGCTTATGCTGTGCAGGAGAACCTATTGGCTTGTCTTCCTTAGAACAATGCTTTCTGGTTTGTCCAATTGTGAATGTTGGCCTGGAGGAAGGATGTCTAGAATGAGCAACTGTGCCATTTAGGAAATGCATCTGTTTCCCTTCTTTGTCTGCAATGCCACACATAGGCAACCATTGTCCCAGGGCTCGATCTCTTAGTAGCTAGTTGTAGACCCTCTGGTAAATGTCTTGCCAATTCACAACCGGTTTCTTTGAAGCAGAGACATACTAGGAATTTGAAGAGCTCTTACCCACTTCGCAGACAGCTTTTGCATACTCTATCAATGATTTGTAGCACAGACAGAAGCTGGGTTAATATTCAACTCGTATGGGTAAACTGACAGCTGTTCTGTAAGATAGCAGAGCCCCCCCCCCAGGCCCCACATAGAATCTTACCTCCATAAGAGACTTGTGCATTCCCACATCTTTGGAAATTCTCTGAAGCACTTCTATTATTTTTGATCTGACACACACACAAAAAAACAATCCTGTTTTCGGACCAGCTGTGCTATGATAGCAGCATTTAGGCTAGATAGATACTTTGATAAAATAGGTCCCTGTGACAGTAATATTGTAAGGAAGTATTATGGGTAGTCTTCAATTTATAACCACAGCTGGGACCAGGCATTCCATTGCTAAGCAAGGCAGTTGTTAATTGGGTCATACCCAATTTTGCAGCATTTTTGCCCTGCTTGTTAAGCAAATCTTTGCGATCGTTAAGTGGCCGTTAAGCAAGTCCAGCTCCCCACATTGGCTTTGCTTATCAGAATCGAATGGGAAGATCACAAATGGTGATCACATGACCCTAGGATGCTGCTGCAACCCTCATAAATACATGCCGGTTGGCAAACACCCATGACTGTGGGAATGCTGCAACTGTCATAAGTGTGGTCATAAATCACTTTTCAGTACTGTGCCCCTAGGCCGGTGGTGGCAAACCTATGGCCTGGAGCCCTCTCTGTGGACACGCAAGCCATTGCCCCAGCCCCACCTTTCCCTGTGGCCCCCTCCTCACCAGCAGCTCCCCCAGAGGAGAGTTGCCCCTGAGCACAGCCCGTGCAGAGCAGCGCAGCCAAGGGCATGGCAGCCAGGCAGCAGGGATGATTCTGCAGGGCACGGGTGGTGGGCATGGCCACCATGGTGCTGCAGGGCCACCTGGGAGATCTGCTGTGGTGGGCCATGGAGGCTGTAGGTGGTCCTGTGGGTGGGTGGGGCAGGGGACAGAGTGGGGGTGGGGTGGGCGGGAGGCAGAACAGGGGTGGGATGGAGCAGGGTGGGCGGGTGCAGGCGGGGGGGTGTTGGGGGCACTCTGTGTCTAAAAGGTTCACCGTCACTGCCCTAGGCCATAATGACACTGATACTGCCAAAATAAAAATACAAAGATTTGCAATTTTATAAAGATTCAGAAGAAGGGGGCTTTGTTCCCTAAGGTATGGTGCCCTGGCCCAGCACCTACATGGGCTTCAGTCCAAATCTGGCCGCACATTTTAGATATCCTGAAAAATCTGCATAAATGTAACTTCCTGCCAGGATCCCGATGCCATTCTATGACTTTCCAAACAGGGTTGTGTCACTACTCCAGCATCCACATACTGTCATTCTTATGGGCCAACCAAAGAGATTTTCTTCTGGCTTGGCTACAGAGCAACCATTTGAACTATTGATGATTGGAGTTTGGAGACGTGCCAGTTTTCCATTTGTGGGAACTCTCATCAATTCCCAGCTCCATGGCTGCTTAGCTGCATTACAGCCACAAAGCCTCCATAAGACCATACTGTCCTAATGCCAGGCATAAAGCCTTTTGCAAACAGAACATCTGTTTTCTTTTATTTCATTTCATTCCTTGCCTTTAAAATAAGCATGGTGAGGTTAAGGAGAGAGTTACTGACAGGCTCAGGAAAAGCCTTGCTTTTGTGAAGACAGGAGCTATTCCTGTGATGGCAGAAGCCTATTTTTGAAGATAAAACTGGTAGCTTATGGAGACACCACAAGTTATCCAATCTATGCCTCATTTGAAGTAGCCATCTTAAATCCTTAGTATAGCAAGCTTAATTGCAATCTACTTGTGCTACCTCTAAATGCGCGAAGTGTGTTGAATCTCTACATTTTAAAGGAAGCTAATGAGCAGTTATGTACTACTCATTAGCTTCCCATCACATATAGAAATCTATATTCATACTGTTCAGGCAAAACCTCTACTCTCTTGCTCACTGTGCACATTTTCTGCAATTATAATCCATGATAAGAAATTTTGGATCCAAACAACATTTTGTCCTTATTTCCTAAAAAAAAAACATGTCAAGCTATAAGTTCTCACTGGTAAGTTAGGTTAACAGACCTTTCAGGAAAAATCTTAAAATTAAATCATATGGAGATGTCTTTTTAGCAACAAGCACAATGTATATTGTGCAATTTAAAAGGGAATATTTTCAAGTTGGATGGATAGATAGATAGATAGATAGATAGATAGATAGATAGATAGATAGATTTAAATTAATTTGAGGAATTGTGATCTACTTTCTGAAGGATACTGATAAGTGGTTGTACTAATTCTTCATATAATTCTGCCTCTAGCAAAGAGAGGCAACACAAAACCATGAGTTACCTTCCTGGGATCTCCACTGTCCAATCCCTCAAATTGAATTGCAGGGTGCTTGGGCAAAGCTATTTCCCCTGGGGAAAGAGATCCACTCAGGACAGGCAATTAAGATCAGGGGGCACCAGTTCTTGAAGAAGAAGATGTCTCCCATTGTTATCTGGAATGCATGTGCTAGTGTAAGAATTACATAAGGAGTCAAAGTTTCTCAAGGCAGAAATTCCAGTTATGTCAGCGACTAACAGCTTTTTAGCTTCATGGCTAAGGAAAAAGTAGGAAAAAGAAATACTGCCTTTTAAATTGCCAGGAGTATAAAAATGGTCTTTACAGAAGATAATCAACTGTTTAAAATAGCTTCCGCCTAGGATACCAGATTATTCTCTTGCTGGGCTACATCATGTGCTTGGGTAGCTTCCAATAAGTTTAAGCTGGGCTTCCTGACAAGTAGAGCCGGGGACCCCCTTTCCCCAGGACTAAGCTTTTATATAGATGGCTTCAGGTTGCCTTTTTATCAAGGTGACCAGGCTCAAGTAGTTGTGGTCAATTACTTTAGTACACTCTATCAAGACAATATTCAGGGAATTAAATAAATAGTCAGATCACAGAAAATCTACAGTAGACCTACAGATAAGGACTAAACTCATTAATTAAAAAAAGAGATAAACAAGGAACAACAAGTAAGATCAAAGGTAAAGCAACACAATGAAACAAGACAATGCTGAAAAGAAACAAAATATCCTTTACTGTTTCAGTCTGTATTTTCCCTTCCAACTTCATTCTGCTGGTTCGTGTTCTCTGCCCAGAAGCATTTCCAGGGCTTTGGGGCAGAGAACATTAATCCCAGATCCAGTCAGGAAATCTTATCCTATGGTCATTTCTACACTCAGGACCAAGAGATTGGGGGGAAAGGAACTTCAATCTCCAGCTTTTAACCCCTGACCCTCATTAAAAAAGGATAATACCTTGATTTACTGTAGCAATAAAATGCTAAGAATGGCTATCTAGCCTGCAGACTCCTTAAACCACCACACCACACCAATTTGATCAGATTAACCGTGCTTATAGTTGCTGTATTGCACAAATACAAACTAAACCATGATAAAAAGCTTACCTTTACATTTATTTGTTTGTTTGTTTAATATGCTGCCCATCTCACTGTTACAGCGACTCTGGATGGTTTAGGTAAAGGTAAAGGTTCCCCCGCACATGCGTGCTAGTCGTTTCCAACTCTAGGGGCCGGTGCTCATCTCCGTTTCAAAGCTGAAGAGCCAGCGCTTGTCCGAGGACGTCTCCGTGGTCATGTGGCCGGCATGACTAGATGCCAGAGGCGCACAGAACGCTGTTACCTTCCCACCATAGTGGTCCCTATTTTTCTACTTGCATTTTTACGTGCTTTCGAACTGCTAGGTTGGCAGAAGCTGGGACGAGTAACAGGCACTCAACTCTGTTACGCGTCACTCGGGATTCGACCCGCCAAACTGCCGACCTTCTGATCGACAAGCTCAGTGTCCTAACCCACTGAGCCACCATGTCCCTTACTGGATAATAAAATAAGTAAAAAAAAGATTAAATAAGAAACTAAAAACCAAGAGGACAGGCAGCATGGGGTTGGGGAATCTTCTCTCTACCCCATCAGCCACCTGAGCATAGAGCACCCCTGTTGGAACCCCAACCAGCCAGCAGAGCCAGAATTTGAGGCTCTTCCTGAAAGTCAGGGGCATGAGGGTCAACCTCTTCTCCATTGGGAGAATATTCTAAAGGGGAGAGCCACACCAGAAAAGGCTCTTCTCCTGGACATTGGTGACCAAAATTCTTTGGCAGACTGGATCCGGAGTAGGCCTCTTCCACTGGAGCAAGTGGGATGGGTCGGCGCCTCTGATACCCTGGACCCATGTCATAAAGGACAGAATAAACATTCTAAATAATGATGGTCATCTCATAACACACATCTAGAACGGGATGTACCATCCCCCAAACCATGACTAGCTACATTTTTAAGTTGGTATGTGAGAGAGTTCTTCATATTTGCTCTGTGGATAAACAGCTAAACTTCAGTGTATGAGAGATTTATTTCCTTCTTAAAAGAGCAGAGGGAGAGCACTGTTTTGATTCTTCCTCAGGATTCTCCTGTTTCTTCTATTGTTGTAGTGTGACAGCCCAAAGGGGGGGGGTCATCTTTTGAGAACAAGACGATGTGAGATAAAGTATATTTCAAAGGGGTTGAGATGCACTTCTTCTTTGTTCTATATTGTATGTGTGAGTGCAAATCTATAACTGTATTTAAATGGTCTTTAAGTGAAAACTATTTTGTAAAACTAGAAAGCAGCTCGCAATGGCAATGTAACTGCCACAACAATGGCAAGTCCCGATCAAGATAGTATCTGGGCAAGATTTCTCCTTGTAAAAATAGCTGTGGCTTCCCACTTCAAGGTCAAGAATGCAAAGATATATATTTCAAAATGCCAGAGAAAATTCAACTCAAGTTTGGGGGGGGGGAAGAGCCCCTGAAGGAAGATTTAGGACACTGTGAGCCACACAAGTCTTGTCACAGCAGCTCTTCTTCTCTCTAGTCATCATTAGCCATGGTTCACTGCTATTGGTGAAAGAATAAAGAAAGGAGGACAAGAGGACCCAGCAGAATTTGCATTAACTTAACACTCAGATAAGTCTTTGTTTCTATTTTTTTCAAATAACATCGGTGGAGCTCAGCTGAAATTTGAAAGACTTTGTTTGTGAGAGGAAGGAAAATATCCAGCGAGGCTGCCTGGCCTTTTAGCTGCACTCATCCAGAGTGAAAGCACTAAATCTCCATTGATCCAGTGATCACTACAAATTATTGGTAAGCTTTGCATTAAACCAGGCTGCTGTAAATTGAAGCTGACAGGGTTTATCACTCAAATGAGTGTGTGGTGCAGTGAGCTTCTTGGCCAGTGGCACGCAAGGTAAGCGCAAGTTGCACAGCTGGGTTACAAGCAAGTCACCCCACTTTCCCAAAGCCCAGAAAAGACCCTTCACTCAGAAAAAAGCCCTTGGCTCCTGTTTCTCTAAAAGAGGGGAAACAAAGAGATTTTGTGTGTGCTTGCACCCCTCCACTAAAATACTCTTGACTGATCTGAAGTGATCAGCTCGAGCATTAGCCCAGGGCATAATTCATAGTTATTGATTTTTTTTACATAATAACAGTGTTCTTGAAGCACAAAGCAGAGATAAAATCCCAACAGTGCAAGCCAAGTGGCTATTAGGCATGGAGAGGTGGCCCACTTCAGAGGGCAGAAATGGAATTACTGTGAGAGGACAACTATTGGTTGAAGTATTTCGCCATCAGAAAGAGTGCTAACAAGATTTTCTTTCTGAGACCCAAGAATGCTTGGCAACCTCTCTGCAAAGTTGGCCAAAAAGGTGGGGTAGAGGGCAATCTACCTACTGTAATATAAAATATGGGACTGTTCTAGCTTCCAGCAGGTGTGGGCATAGCTTTTTAGAAAAGAGAAATGAAAAGTCTTTTGCTGCAAAAGTACAATAGAGGCATACAATGCCTACAAGCATCCATTTTATCAGTAAAAATTTAACAAGCTAGTCTTCTCAAACTGCATCAGGCAGTCAGATGACCCTTTTTCAGGTAGATCCACATTCTTTTAACATGAACACCATGCACTGGAGAAGTATCCAACTATCATGAATTTTTTACCCTTGTCTTGACTTTCTGAAGGGAGAGAGAATGTTTATTAAAACAGAATGTCCAAAAGTAGGCTGGGATATGAAATGAATTCTTAATTCTTAAACCCTTCCTTCCTTCCTTCCTTCCTTCCTTCCTTCCTTCTTTCCTCCCTCCCTCCCTCCCTCCCTCCTTTCCTCATTCAAGATGGCTAAAAATGTCTTCCATTATTTGCCTAACATGAGCAGAATTATTCAAATGCAATTATTTCCTATTTTATTTTCCAATGTAATTTATAGATCTCTGCTTTCCGCTTTCTTTAAACCATGCACAGCAGAAACTAAATATCAGCAGCAGTGCAATCTACCTTCATGGCATTTACACAATCAGATATTTACTGTCCTGCCGTATTATTATCACAGCCAGGAATAGTCTATCCCATTGCAACTTTCAGAAGTTGGCCATGCTCAATTTCACCAAAACTGGAGTCTGGAAACAGATTAAAACAAACAAACAGACCTGGCTGACTGAGAGAACTTTAATAGCTATTTTGAACCAGCATTAATCTAACAGTATATGAAATTTTCCCATTTTTCACACACATTGTATATCTGAGTGCAGTACCTATAATTATTTTGGAACACTGGTCACAGCACGGATGTACCAGAATATATTTCTTCAATCAAAGCCTCTACAATATTGGAAATGTTCCATATGATTTCCATCCAGATGGAGAAACCTACAGATTTTAAAGGCTGCCAATGCTATGCTAGACATAGAGATGGAAGCTGCAGCGCATTCAAAGCTTCCACTGTGCAGTAAATACATTCAGCTCTTCAGAAGTCAAAGTGGTAAGTCAAGGAGAGTCTTTCTCTCTCCCTCCTTCTCTCTTTCCCAAGAAAAATGGTTGCTTCAAAAACTGATCTGGAAAGCTCTTATTCAATATTCCTTAAAGTAAAATCCTGATTTTATCCCTCTTTGAGCTGAACTGTTATTTGAATGGGATGCCCAGCAAACAATAAGACTAACCTTAAATCAACCAAGAATGCATTTACAAATCTTTCCGACATTGGCATTATTTTTCTATGTCAGCAGCAGATGGCACTCTTTATATTTACTGATTATCTGTTTGCAAAGAAATCAATACCTCCTGTATAGAAAAACAACCAGATCATATAACCAAAGGTCAGCCAGAGGTTATTGGTTGCAGCAGCAATTAGAAAACTACAATGCACACCTGGGAAAGTCAGTTGTATTAGGAAGAATGGGAGAATCATTAAAAAACACCGAGAGTTTTTGTTTTGCTTTTTTTCTCATAGGAGGGTCTGTTCTCTTAAGGATTTAAGAAACAATCCTGTTTGATTAGTTCAAATAACTACCCATTAGGTCAGCATACTCTTTCCACCGTGGGCATCCAGATTCCAGTGGGAAATAAGAGCAAGAACAGTCTGCCATGGCTTTCCTAAAGAGAGTTCAAATTCAAAGGGTCAATGAGTTCTTGAATCAGCAGCAGGGATCACTTGTAGACCCCTTTTGTTGCTGAACTACAACAACAAGTAGATGGGACAACAGTAGGCAGAATGGTGGGAGGCCTAGTTTACCAACATCTGCAGAATTGCAGTTATTGTCTCACTCTATGGAGTCAGTTCTACATATGGGAAATGTGTGTCTTCTGACATTAGGAATGGCTGATTGAGAAGCCATAGACCCATGTTGGTGAACCTATGGCACACATGTCACAGGGGGCTTGCAGAGCCCTCTCTGTGGGCACGTGTGCCATCGCCCCAGTCCTAGGCCTTCAGCTGGGTTTTATAAAACCTTTTCGCTTTAGGCCTCTACCATGTGCAAAAAAAAAGGTTCAATCAATCAATTTCAATTTCTCACGGAAAAAAAAGATGTTGAAAAGTTGGAATTGATTGATTGAACTTTTTAGTCCCACCCAGTCTGCCGTTACCACTGCAGCCACACCCACCCAATGGGCCATGCCCACGCAATGGGTCACATCCACCCAATAGGCCACACCCACCCAGCACCTGATGACACATAAGTGGGTTTTGGGTTGCAGTTTGGGCACTCAGTCTCTAAAAGGTTTGCCATCACTGCCATAGACTGTCCATCTCAGCCTTTCCCTCCATGCTGAGACGTTTTACTTCTAAATTCACATTTCTAAATGCTTTATTAAATGTTTGAAGTTGCCTAAGTTTTATACTCAATTTTTCAGAGGTAGCTCTCATGCGTATCTTAGCTTTGGCACTCATGGTGTCATGGAGTTATGGGAGCAATATGTCAATCAAAGCAGGTTCTGTCAATGCTGACAAACCAATCATTCCTCAGATGTCTTCAAATGCAAGAAGAAGTTACACTGTCCAGCTTTTCCATTGCATCTTCTGCCAGAAAAGCAAAGGATGGGGGAATTTTGATTTCCAACACCCACAAACTTGTCAATATGATTCTTCTGGTGCCATATGCCACGTTGGTTCCCAGCATATGGGAAGGAGCACCCAATCTTTCTGCAAGTAATTCAGATGACATTATTGATCAGAAGAAGATAGCTTCTTCAAATCCTTTCTAGGCTCCTTGTGGGGATGAATTGTCTTGGTGAAATTGTTTCTCTTTCTCTCTCTCTCTCTGTCTCTCTCCAATTAAAACTGGTATGTACGGTACTGAGTTACTGTGCTGCACCTAGTTATAGGTGCATAACAAATGTACTGATTATTTATACTTCTTTTTCACTGAATTCAAAAAGGCCTTATTCCCAATTATGGGCAACATAGGGCTGCAGCTGATATGACATAATGCTTCCTAGATCTTGTTCCATTTCGGACCACACTACAAAGTGGCAAGAATTTCTTTGTGAACATTAACGTGGATTATTTTCACACCTATCTACAAACAAATCCACATGCTACAAAAAATATATATCCTCTTCATCTTCTTAGAAATCCATTTGTTGGATTTACTTAATTCTGTGCTGTGTTAAAAGGAATGACTCCATCCATGGGTAATTTAGGAAGATCTGTGAACCAAGTTACCCTGGTGTGTTTAACAAACAAAATTTAAAACAAAGCCTGGCTCAATACAGTATAGGTAGTCCTTGACTTACAGCCATTCAAAGTTATAATGGCACTGAAAAAGTGACTTATGACTGTTTTTCACACTTATGACCACTGTAGCATCCCCATGGCCATATGATCAAAATTAGGACACTTGGCAACTGGCTTGTATTGATGACGATTGCAGTGTCCCAAAGCCTTGGGATCACCTTTTGCAACCTTCTAACTAGCAAGAGAAACTGGTGAAGCGGTCACAGCAGCGCCTGCACTTTCTGCGTCACATGAGAAAAACTCATCTTCCTTCCCCTGTCCTGACCACTTTCTACACGGGGATGATTGAGAGCATCCTGTCATACAGCATCACAGTCTGGTTTGGAAGCATCACTGCTTCAGACAGGAAGGCGATGCAGAGAGTGGTGATGGCCAAAAAGATCATTGGCGGTTCCCTCCCCTCCATCCAGGACATAGCACAGAAGCGTTGCTTGAGCAGGGTCCGTAAGATTATCTGGGACACCACACATCATCTTCACAACCTGTTTTCCTTGTTACCTTCTGGGAGGAGGCTTCTGTAGCAGAATATCCAGATTCAACCATAGTTTCATTCCATACAGCATTAACCTTGTGAACTCTCAGGCTTCCTTCTTCCGTTATATATTCAAGATGGACAGTATTTAATATTTTATTGTCATGTATATGTAGGGGTGTAGGTCTATACATATGTTGTTTATAGTGTTTTAGGTGTGTGTCATGTATGTGTTTCACTTTGAGAGTGGGCAACTAAATTTCATTTTTGATGCGTGCTGTTGTGCCCACACAAAAAAATAATAACAATAAAGATTATCTTATCTTACTAGCTTAATAACTGCAGTGATTCACTGAACAAGTGCGGCAAGAAAGGTTGTAAAATGGGGCAAAACTCCCTTAATTGTCTTGCTTAGCAATGGAAATTTCAAGCTCAATTGCGGCCGTATGTGAACCCAGCCAGGAAATCCAATGGGTGATGAGGGATGGTATAGAAACTGTATTGATGAATCTGTATTAGAGGTTGTGGTGGAGCGGTAATAAGAATTTAGAATTATTTTCTGCTCATGGGTTGCACTGTTGAAAGAATTGGAATTGGCATGCTTGGCTGCTCTCTTTGCTAAACTAAGATGATCCTAGGCTATTTGGGGGAATAAATTTATGTTTGGTCTGAATGATTAGTGGGTCTGAAATTGAGGGGATATGCCTATTCTGACATGCAAGTTAATCTTTATAAGTAGATCTGCCTCAACATTTCTATCTATATGTAAGTCTCTACCTTCTTTTCTTGCATGGCTTAATATGGTAAGGCCAACATACGGGCAGTTCTCAACTTACAGCCATTCAAAGTTACAACAGCACTGAAAAAAGTGACCTATGACCAAGCCTCCCACTTACAACTATTGAAGCATCCGCACAGTCACGTGATCAAAATTTGGGTACTCGGCAACCGGCATATATTTACAATGGTTGGAATGGCCCGGGATCATGTGATCACCATTAACAATCTTCTCAGCCAGCTTCCAACAAGCAAAGCCAACAGGGGGAAGCGGGATTCACTTAATGATTCACACAATTCACTTAACTGCAACAAATATATATATATATATATATGTGTGTGTGTGTGTGTGTGTGTGTGTGTGTGTGTGTGTGTGTGTGTAAATTACTAACAAAGAATTAAAGGGAAACTGAGATGCATTTCTGACTTGTTAGTCGTCATCAGCCAGCTATACCCATCTGAGATTCGAACCAGGGCTGATTGCATATGAGGCAGTGTTATTTGCCTCTAAGCCACAAGGTCTCTCTCACTCTGTTAGCTTTTTTTTTTTTTCTGCAAGGGAAGATATGTTTCAAATGTTAACTATTTAGATTACCTTGCTAGGCCCCAAACATGGGGCAAATCTTTATTTCCTGGTTCGAATCTCAGATGGGTATAGCTGGCTGATGACGACTAACAAGTCAGAAATGCATCTCAGTTTCCCTTTAATTCTTTGTTAGTAATTTACACAAATATATGAATTGTCCGGTGTGACTACTGCCTGTTCGATAGCCTTCAAGATAGGCTGAAAACAGGAAATAAAGATTTGCCCCATGTTTGGGGCCTAGCAAGGTAATCTAAATAGTTAACATTTGAAACATATCTTCCCTTGCAGAAAAAAAAAAAAAGCTAACAGAGCGAGAGAGACCTTGTGGCTTAGAGGCAAATAACACTGCCTCATATGCAATCAGCCCTGGTTCGAATCTCAGATGGGTATAGCTGGCTGATGACGACTAACAAGTCAGAAATGCATCTCAGTTTCCCTTTAATTCTTTGTTAGTAATTTACACAAATATATGAATTGTCCGGGGTGACTACTGCCTGTTCGATAGCCTTCAAGATAGGCTGAAAACAGGAAATAAAGATTTGCCCCATGTTTGGGGCCTAGGAAGGTAATCTAAATAGTTAACATTTGAAACATATCTTCCCTTGCAGAAAAAAAAAAAAAGCTAACAGAGCGAGAGAGACCTTGTGGCTTAGAGGGAAATAACACTGCCTCATATGCAATCAGCCCTGGTTCGAATCTCAGATGGGTATAGCTGGCTGATGACGACTAACAAGTCAGAAATGCATCTCAGTTTCCCTTTAATTCTTTGTTAGTAATTTACACAAATATATGAATTGTCCGGTGTGACTACTGCCTGTTCGATAGCCTTCAAGATAGGCTGAAAACAGGAAATAAAGATTTGCCCCATGTTTGGGGCCTAGCAAGGTAATCTAAATAGTTAACATTTGAAACATATATATATATATATATATATGTGTATGTATATATATATATATATATATATATATATATATATATATATATATATATATATATATATATATATATATATATATAAGCAACTTCACTGGAGAAGAGCCTAATGCTGGGAAAGATTGAGGGCAATAGAAGAAGGGGATGACAGAGAATGAGGTGGCTGGATGGAGTCACTGAAGCAGTAGGCATGAGCTTAAATGGACTCCAGAAGATGGTAGAGGACAGGAAGCCCTGGAGGAATCTTGTCCATGGGGTTGTGATGGGTTGGACATGACTTCGCAACTAATAATAACAACAAAGCAACTTATTGAGTTCACGGTTAATGTAAGACTCCAGCCCGGTTCATCTACCATTCTGTTTTATGCCATGCCATTTATTATTTCCTAACTTTTTGAATATCCCCTAGAACGGAGCCGAAAGAGTCAGAGTATGCCACAAGTTATTGGTCTGACTTTTCAGAGGCGATGCTCTTCCAAATGTATTTTGTGATCCTCAACAGTGCATCTGCTGACAGCTGCCGAGCTGCTTTGCTTTGTTGTCACCACATCCAAAAATAAAGCACCACAGTAAAATGGACACTTTGGTGTCTGACATCTGCCATGCTGCTATTAAGTGCAGAGCAAACAAAACCACATTACTAGACTAATTAAATTGGCCAGTTGCACACAGCAGACTACCTACTTTGCACACATACTAACATCTGGGTTTTGCTCCCACCCAGGTTTATCTTCAACCTCAACACCCGAGGAGATTTTTAATACATTATCCTAGGACTGGATGTAGAGTTGGGCTTCCTTGGGGGAACAAACAGTTGCTGTTCTAAACCTAGGAGGTTCACAGAAATTGTAGAAGTATATATGAAAATGCACAATGTGGCACATGTGTAAACAGGAAATTCCTAGCGATGGTTTTGCTCTACAGGTTGTCCCTGCAGATTCAATGGGAATGTTGTTATACAGTTTTGGCTAAGCAGTATGTATCCCAGTCTTCAGAGAGAGATAAGCAATTAATCCAGAGATGATTAATCCAGTGCTGGGTTTATTCATAGGATTGGAGTTTTGGAGCAATATTATAAAATATGGGTGCATCAGATGGGTGTCAGAATCACCAACCACCACAGGAAGCTACACTAAACCAGGTGTGATTGCTTGTGCATCCACTTCAGTATTGGCTGTACCATTTAGCATTATCTCTGTACACTTTCAGGAAGATCTCTTTTGCATCGTCTGCTAATTGATGCTTTTAAATCCCAGTAAAATGTGAAGGGTTAAGCCTGTACTTTTCTGTACACAATATACACAGTACTCTACTACATGGCTGGAATGTTTTTCTTTTGTGTCTTCAAGTCAACAATGACTTCTCCTCACAGCTGTCTGGACTAGTCCCGGCAGTTTTCCTAGCAAAGTATTTCAGAACTGGCTTGCCTGCTTTCTAGGGATGAAAGAAAGACTGACCCACAATGATCTGGCTGTCTTCATACATAAGACAGCGTTAGAATTCACAGTTTCCTAGTTTCTATCCTGTTGCCTTACCTATCATACTAAACTGGCTCTCAAGAGTTGGAATAACACTTAAAGTGGTAGGAGGGAGAGGTTGAAGGTCTGTCAGTGATAAAGCATCAACTTTATGATGGAGGAAGGTCTAGATTGGATATCTAGAAAATCTGGAAGAATTATTGACTGGAAAGATCAATAATCCTGAGTAGATAGCTCTCCTTCTCCTTCTCCAGAAGATGGTGGAAGACAGGAAGGCCTGGAGGAACGTTGTCCATAGGGTCGCGATGAGTCGGACACGACTTCGCAGCTAACAACAACAACTCCTTCTCCTGTTCTTCCTGTTCCTCCTGCTTCTTCACTTGTACTCAACTGAGCAAATCAGCAAATCAAATCAGCAAAGCAAAAATATTTAGTGTACACAGACACACAGAACAAACAAAAAAGGGATTGCACCATCTGATCCTTCATCATTAACACCATGATGGTGAGCTATGTCCCATATAGCATGATGCTGCAGGGTGGGGGGGAAACCACTTTGTTGAATAGATGTTGATGCTGCCCTTTGACAAATGTTTCCAGGGCAGTCCACAAAGAAGAGGAATATAATGATAGTAAACAACAATAAATAAACAAGGCTGTCAAAAGATGAAAAGTAATTATAAAAGAACAACCGAATGCAGCCCTGAAAAATGAAGCAGTTTTAAAAGCCTCGCAGAATGAGTGTTGTTTTTTTTAAAAAAAGAAAATAGCATAAAAAGATGATTGAGTCAGTGAAAGGGACAGACCCCAGAGTATTTTGAATGGGGCCAACACTATTGGTTCCAGATTTCTTTCATTTAGGCAGTTTTGAAAGGTTTGAAAACCTTAAGGTGCCTTAAAGTTACAGGTTTTGAAGTGTGTGTGAATCCCTCTAGGGTTCCATGAAAATCTTATGGAGCTCTATGAAAAAAAGGGCAACACAAACAAAGCCAAGTTCCTAATCATCAGTATTTGGCCTCTTGATCAGGGACCCCGGGGAATTCTTTTAAACAAGTTCCTCAGCTTGAAAACGTCTGAAAAGTCTTGCCTTAATCCTTTACATATCATCCTTCATAATAATAGCATCCCTCTCCTCTGAAGATCTCTAGTGTAGGATGCCCTCTCTGTAATTAGCAACCCCTAATCCTCAATAAAAAAATTTTATTGTCTTATCTTTTTTTTAATATATATTTCCAAAATAGTCAACATTTCTGTTATTTTTTATAAAGGAATCCTTTTGGGGCCTTTTTCCTCATCAGAATTCTCCCAATGTTGACAAGTTCCTATGGAAAGACAACTGTTCACAGCAAACCTTTAGGAAATCTGCACTACACAATTAAGACCACATTGATGAAAATAACTTTACAATCTTTCCATAATGATCAGTTGGAAAGATACGGAGAATTTTATACAGACTTTTATCATTGTTCAGAATAATTGTGGCAAATCCACAAAAGCATATAAGCCAAACCTGAACCTGTAAAGGCTTAATTTTAAGATGTATCACTTTTACCTAAGAATTCATCTATGTCAAAGGACTATTACAAAAACATGTGGTCGACTCATCAGTCTTGACACTTTTTGGCTACTATATTTTCTAACCCAAACCTCCCTAACCAATCACTTCACTATGAATTTTGTTGCTATGTCCCTGGAGGTACCTCAAAGTTATTACTATAGGAACCTGAGAATTAAATAGCATCAGAAAAGTATTACTCCCATTACTTTGTACACGGGGTACAAAGTACACAACAACATGCATGAGTTTCTTACAGAACATCTGTTTCTGATATAGTGAAATAATCAAGGGGCTTTGTTGAAATTAGTTAAAATAGACCTTTCTTTTTCATTCATGGGTTCTGATAGATATTAAATTCCTTATAGAAGACCAGCCTACAATATTAATTTGAATTAACCCTCAATTTTGTACATTTCATGGAATTTCATCAGTTTTGAATGTGGTTCGATAGTCAGTCGTGAATCTACCTTACTGTGGTGTCATCCAAGTCAGTTTAAGAACTTGCCAATGAGAATGTCATATAGTACCTTGTCAAAAACATTGCTGAAACTGAAATAGATTACATCCACAGCGTTCACCTTCTCCATTAAAGTAGTTACCTTGTCAAAGGAGGTGAAACTGTTTCACAGGACCTGATTTTGACACAGCCATGCTTAGGAAGCATTGCATGGTCTTCAAAATGCTAACAAAACACCTGTTTGATTATCTGCTCTTTCCAGTGTTGATGTTAGGCTTACCGGTAAAAAAATACTACTGAAATCCTAATTTTTCCTTTCTTTAAGTGGAAGACCACATTTGCTCTTCTCAGCCTTGTGGCAGCATCTCAGTCGTCTAAAATTCCTCAAAGACAATTGACAGGTCTTCGGAGTACATTTCATACCAGTGGAGTTGAAGGCATCTACTCCAGGTCTACAAAAGCTATTTCTAGCAGACCTGCGAAACAGTTCTTCAGTTAACAGCAATTTTGCTAAAACTAAATCCTATATTCATTCTATCTTCGTTTAACGAAACTCACAACAATCAAGATTTATACCTCACATGGACCCCAAAAGCCTAAGTGAAAACATACTATTGTATTGTACTGAAGCAAACAATTTGCAGTTACATTTAATATAAAAAAGTTTCACCAGACTGTGAGGCCTGCAGTTCAAAATCAGTTGAAAAAGAACTTTTAGCCCAAAAACATTTGTTAGTGAAAGTTGTTAGGAAAGTCAGGTTGCATTTCCTGTTCAGAGACAAGAATGTGGGTGTTACTTACAGTTCTGAAAAAATACATAGCCCTTTTTGAAATTTCCAGGGAAAAAAATATATAACAGCAGAATCATCATTCAAATTTTGAAAAATGTTTTGCTTGCGCTATTTGCCATTTTAATATATAAGCTAATGAGAAGCGGGTTGAGGTGACTATAGTTAATATTTTCTGTTTGATAATGGCACCAGGCCTTCAGAAGTTTGACAGATCCTTCCAGGAACAGGAAATATTCATCTGTGTCTCAAAGCAACGTTTCTCTGAGGAGAAATGCTTATTTTAGCAGATAGCCAAAGGAAAGATCTTTCACAGCTCTTTCCCCTTTAGGTGGAAATACTTTTGTTTTTGTTTTGTTTTTCAACTGAAACACAAGCAAGAAACAGGGAGGAGAAAGAGGGAACGTTGATTCTTCTCCCACCTCTGATTTAAGTTGTAATTTCAGGAAGATACACGACTCAGTTTTGAAGATCATATAGGAGTTGTGGCCAGGGGGGCTTTTGCCCAGGTTCACCTGGTGCACCAGTTGCGCCCCTATCTGGACCGAGATGCTCTACATACTGTCACTCATGCGCTCGTTACCTCCCGAATAGATTACTGCAATGCTCTCTACATGGGGCTGCCCTTGAAGACCACCCAGAGGCTCCAGCTGGTGCAGAATGTGGCCGCGTGGGTTGTGATGGGAGTATCCCGATACTCCCATATTACACCCCTCCTGCGTGAGCTGCATTGGTTACCGGTTGCCCAGATTTAAGGTGCTGGTTCTTACCTATAAAGCCCTACATGGCTTAGGCCCAGGATATTTGCAGGACCGCCTGCTGCCAGGAACGACTTCCCATCGCCCGGTGCGCTCACATAGGGAGGGCCTCCTCAGGGTGCCGTCAGCTAGACAATGTCAGCTGGCGACCCCCAGGGGGAGGGCCTTCTCTGTGGGAGCGCCTGCCCTGTGGAACCAGCTCCCCCTTGAGCTCTGGATGGCCCCGGATCTCCGGTCCTTTCATCGCAACCTCAAAACATTTCTTTTCCATCAGGCTGACCTGGACTGATGATAGGGGTTTTTAAAAGAAAATGTTTTTAATATTTTATCACTGGGGCTTGTTAGTTTAATCTTTTTTTTAACATTTGTATTATTGTGTTTTATTGTTGTTAGCCGCCCTGAGTCCTTCGGGAGATAGGGCAGCATATAAGTTCCATTAATTAATTAATTAATTAATTAATTAATTAATAAGAAAGAAGGATATTCAGATAACCAATTAGCACAGAGATAACATTGGTTCCAAAGGTCTTCTGTTCCCTAGTGCAGGGGTTCCCAACCTCTGGGCTGTGGCCCACCAGCAGGCCGTGAGCTATTTGCAACCGGGCCACCAAAACAGTGAATGAGCCCTTTGGATGTTCACATTTCTATTTTGCTTATGCATATTGTGGAAGTTGCCCTAGAAAGGCTGTCCCTTCGCAAACAGCCTAAAATCTCTTCAATAAATTATTTGTGGCATAGAGAAACATCCTGAACGTTTTCCCCTGTTGCTTTGTGCTGTGTACACAGCTAATGGAGAAAATCATTTAGAAGAAAAATTGATTGTATATCCCGGCCAATACAGGTTTTCCATTTGCATTAAGAATGGATTTAACACAAAGTAAATTTAGAGCCTCATCTGAGAAAATTACCCAAGATTTCTTTACACAAAAAAGAAACAAAAGATTATTAGCATCTCCATATGGAAATGTTAGTGGAGGAAGAGGGATTAGTGGAATATAACTATCTAAATACAAAAGCACAATTTTCATTGCTGGCTTTGCACAGAAATATACTTCTGTATGCATGTTGCAGGTAGCCAAACCAGAGTCCCTCTATTATGAATCAATCAACTTAATTATTCAGTCACTTCCCCTGAGGTTTCATTGTATTCCATAACTGAATAAATGACACAAGATACAGAACACTTAAATTGGGCTATCATTGGGACACTTTGTCTCTGTGCTATCTAGAATTTTAAAGCCACTTGGCCAGTTTATAAGTGATAAAATGTGCTTGCGGTCATCTAGAACTGAGTTAAGGGTCCATAAACCCACGTATATCACTGCCAATTGCCATGTACTTCCAAGAGTTCCTCCCTAAGCTAGGGCCCTATAAGTGTTGGCTTCAACTTTGATCATCCCTAAGGAGCATGATCAGTGGTCAAGAAGGATAGGAATTGTAGCTCATTTGGGAGATAATGGTGATCTTATCCCTCATGTCTGCCAAAGCAATGCATCCTTCAACATATAGATAGTCCTTGACTTACGATCACAATTGGGATCAGAATTTCTGTTGTTAAATAAGGCAGTTTTATGCCGTATTCAAAGAATATTACTTATTTATTTCTTAAAACTATGCCTCACCTTTCAAGCATTCAAGGTGTCTAGCCAAGTTTTAATCCATGTGTTAATATAAAGGCAACCTCTATGGAAATCTGCAAAGATCAAACTTTTCAAACTTCCTTCATGCTCAACACCATAATTAGTTGGTGAACTCTAGTGCAGCCATGATGGTTGGGGAATTCTGGGAGTTGAAGTCCACAACTTGTAAAGTTGCCATGGTTGGCCACCCCTGCTCTAGAGAGAGAAAAATCTGTGGCTACATTAGATTGCCGGGCAAACTGGGCCTACACCAGCAAAATCCCATTCCTTGATTATGGGATGAATTGAACCCAATATACTGTAGTGTTTCTGCAATTGCCAGATGTAATGGACAGAAATTCTAAAAAGGCCAAAATACATTGTCCAAATGGGAAAGATGGGTGAGTGTTTGATTGTGGCCTCACAGCACAGGTTTTGTGATTGATAGGACCTGTCAGCATTGTTGTAAATTTTGTGAGCAGTGCAAAGCAACATCAGTTAGTATCATTTAACGTTATCCAGTAGATATTGGCTCAGGATTACCATTTGTCCCAGTGGTGATAAAACCATCTTCTAGCTATATCATGCTAGAACAGGGACTGGCTTCTAATTTTTTTTCTGAATATATTTTTCTCCATATAAGCCCTCTCTTAACCTCACCTCCAACAACATTTTGAAAGCTGGAATAGCATACCGATAATGGTAGTCATCTCTTCTTTAGAAAATTTTTCTAATGCAGGAAATCATATTGTGTTTCAAATATATGTATATTCACATCTAAGATCTGATCTTGCATAAACCAATTGCATATTTAACATCAAATTAACATCAAGATGCTAATTCAGGAGAGCTAGGATAGTATAGCTGATGTTAGACTATGTTTAGAGAAGCCAAGCTAAACCCCTTCCCTCCCCACTCTGACATCCATACATGTTACAAATAATTTTAAACTATACAATTTCTCTTACTTCACTTAACAAGGTCTCCATGCATATGCGCAGAGAACAGAATCAACTACAATACTTTTTCCCACTTGATTTCTTCCACGTGTGTAGATTTTAAATCCCAGAATATCCATCAATGGTTGTCTTGGCTAAGAATTCTGGGAATTGAAGTCCATACATCTAAAGGGCTGGATCTCTGCTATCTGGGCTTTCTGAAGTATAGGCACAAATTTGATGAAATTGATTTTTGAGGTAAAATCATTGACAATCTCCTCTGCTGATCTGCACCATCAGCCTCCTGCTGTGCTGTCCTTTGTGTATGCTGGGAGGCATACACTGCACAATCTATCGGCAGGTATCTACAGATACATTATCTGAGGAAAGTTCCCAAACTCAGGAAATGATGCCAAGGTGATTGACATGCTGCAACAAAGTTGATCCAAGATATTTTGCAGTTTCAGGCAATTCTGTCAAGGGAAATCATATCAAGTTAATTTAGCACCCTAAGAAGATAATACCCAAACAGGTATAACACACCTTCCCCTACTCCCTAGTACTAAAAATACAAGAAGTCATTAAATAATAAGCTTTTAGAGTGTGAACTTTAATGGGTAGAGTGGAACCTAAATGGCACAGGGCAGAAAGACTATCCAAACAAAGAGGAATTAGACTAACTACTTATTCCCCTACCTTGCATAAAATTCCATTGTCTGAAGAGCCTCAGACCTCCCACTATTCAACGGAATTTGCATCCAGGCTATGCTACCTAATTATTTCCAATTACCGCTTTCTGTTTGGAAGCAGATTAAGCTTGCCTGTGTCTAAAGCTTTATTAGTATTGCTACCACTGACAGAGGGGAAGATTGCAAATACATTTGAGATGTGGAGCTGCAGATGTGTGCGGAGTTTTTATGATGCATGCTCTATGCTCTCATCTTGATAAGGAAGTGTTATGGACTAGGCTCCCGTTGGAAGACACACGTGCTCTTTTGATGGGTTTGTAACAGTTTAACTGCTACGTAACATGCAGGAAGCATCTCCCCAAATCCCAAGGGAGAGGGTGTGAATACTCAAGTTGCAGGCTATGTCTGTTTGTTAGGAAGCAATCGTAAGGCTTACTTTTAAAAATGGGCCTCCATAACTACATCTCAGGATAATGAAATCTGATTTGATTGTCACAGATTAGATGAGATTTCTCTCTACTAAATGATATTTAAAGTTAAGCCCTGGACGGTGAGAATGAGTTCTTGAAAAATAGATATGAAAAGAAGAGGAAAAAGGGCCCAACCCTTTGAACATAAACAACCTCCTTATACTGGAACAAATTAATGGTTCACTGAGACCACTGTTACTTCTTTGACAGGGAGGAAGGGGTGTGGAAGGATAATGCCACTCAGGTCAGTATGGCTTAGCTCCATAATGCTGTTTTACAACAGAATACAAGTGCATATGCTGACTAAGAATGCATGGTGCCCCAAAACTTGCCCTACCCTGTAATATGCTAATTCAATGCATGGCAGATGTTCGTGGAAAGTAGATGTTACCTAAATTCTGGTGGAAGGGGGGCATTTAATTCCTTTGCGCAAGTTTCAGATTCCTTTATTTTGCAAGATAATAGATTTCAATAGTAAAAGTGCACATCATAGCAACATTTGCCAAAACACTGTGTTAGGTAAAAGGTAAAGGTTCCCCCGCACACGCGTGCTAGTCGTTTCCGACTCTAGGGGCCGGTGCTCATCTCCGTTTCAAAGCTGAAGAGCCAGAGCTTGTCCGAGGACATCTCCATGGTCATGTGGCCGGCATGACTAGACGCCAAAGGCGCACGGAACGCTGTTACCTTCCCACCGGAGTGCTCCCTATTTTTCTACTTGCATTTTTACGTGCTTTCGAACTGCTAGGTTGGCAGAAGCTGGGACGAGTAACAGGTGCTCACTCTGTTACGCAGCACTCGAGATTCGACCCACCAAACTGCTGACCTTCTGATCAACAAGCTCGGCGTCCTAACCCACTGAGCCACCACGTCCCTTGTGTTAGGTACCAGGTGCCAAAATGAGCAAACAAAAGGCTAGAATCAGTGGTGGGATTCAGCCAGTTCTCACCAGTTTGGCAGAACCGGTAGCTAATTTTTTGTTGCCCAGGCCCAGAACGCATATCCGGAAGCGGCAATTACACAGAGAACTGGTTGTTCACATATTTGAATGCCACCACTGGCTAGAATAATCCATGTGTGAAGAAAAGTTATAATTCTATGGTTCCAATTTAGGGGAAAAAAGGTGAGCAGAAGGTGATAATTATTGAACTTTATAAAATATGTGTGGAATGGAGAAAAATATAGGAAATGTTTCTTATAATTTTAAAATCTAGGTCCTTTTAGTGGACATGAAGGAGTCTGGACTCAGATGAATATGGTGCATTGTTGCATTTTATTTTCTTGCACAGATTGTGACAGTACCTATAAATCTGAATGCTTTTAAAATGAGGGGATCTTTACTGAAAATAGACCATCAATGGATGCTATCCGTGATGACAATACACTACTTTCTTTGTCAGGCACAACAGACATCTCGGGTAAAAATTGCAGGTAGGTGGTACTGCATTCACGTTCTGTTTGGTGTGCGATAAATATATTTTGGGCCACAGTAGGAATGCAAAACTGGAATTAGTAGACATGGATCTAATCTAGTTGGCCTTTCCATCTCTTTGTAGAAAAGCATGGGTAAGGCACGGCCCAGGGTGGGGTTTCAAAATCACAGAAGTGGGTTACAAATCAGTGCTTTTCTGGAATGTTCTGTCAAGCAGATTCATCGGTTTAATGCAACTTGGACGATTTTAGAACAATGCAGCTGATAATTTTAAATGTTGGCATTTATTTATTTATTTATTTATTTATTTATTTATTTATTTATTTATTTCCCACCTATATTATTTTTAGAAATAACTCAAGGTGGCAACACACCTTCCTCCTCCCGTTTTCTCCACAGCAACATTCCTGTGAGGTGGATCAGGTTGAGAGAGATTGATTGGCCCAGGGACACCCAGCTGGTGGGGGGAAGGGAACTAGAACTCCCAGTCTCCTACTTTCCAGCCTGATGCCTTTGCCTTTTAAAGGCAGAATAATGATGCTTGGAGAGGACAATTATCCTATGCAAAGCTCTGCCCATTTGATCTGTCCTCATCCTGTAAAAGAATTATGATGAGAGAAGGAAAGAGGAACTCTGAGGCTGAAGGTAACTGCAAGGGAAGACTGATTGGCAAGTCCCAGACCAGAAGGCAGAAGGATCTCATTGCTACAGCACTGGGAGAGAGGGTCAAACCTAACTCATAGCCTGCCAGTATTTTGCATATTAAAAGCAGTCGAAGAGAAGCTGATTGAAGCCAAGAAACAATTTTCTGATAACATTTATAACATCCTTAGCAAAAAAAAAAAAAAAACAACCCACCCCTCTTTCTTTTCTTCTATAATAAATTACAGGTAGTCCTCGATTTATGACCACAACTGAGCCCAAAATTTCTGTTGCTAAGTGAAATATTTGTTAAGTAAAATTTGCCCTATTATATGTCCTTTCTTGCCACAGTTGCTAAGTGAATCTCTGCAGTTCTTAAGTTAGTGACACAGTTATTGTGTGAATCTGGCTTCCCCATCGATTTTGCTTGTTGGAAGGTCACAAAAGATGATCACATGAGTCCAGGACACTGCAACTGTCATAAACACAAGTCAGTTTCCAAGCATCTAAATGTTGATCACATAACCATGGGGATGCTGCAATAGTCATAAGTGTGAAAAATGTCATAAGTCACTTTTTTCAATTGCTGTTGTAACCTTGAATACTCGCTAACTACAGATCGAGAAATACCTATATTTTGTCTTCTGACTGTAAGATAAGAGTAACCAAGTTCATCCTTTGCATTTAAAAATATGGCTTTATGTTTCTTTCTTTCCAGTGAAATTGTTTTATCTTATATAAAGTTGTAAGATCCTGTCATTATGTTGTTTGTTATGTAAAGTTCCATTATCTAAAGTAAGCATTATTTCTATTCCTTGCCCATTCCTAACCCACATTAAATCATTGGTTTCTTTCCCTCCAAAGCAGGGGTCCCCAACCCCTGGTCTGTAGACCACTACCGGGCCATGGCATGACAGCAACCGGTCTGCACAAACAAGGAAAGCCCCATCCACAGGATACAGGCAGCACTCAAAACCACACCTCCTCTGGACCACAGAAAAACCTCTCTCCGTGGAACTGGTCCCTAGTGCCCAAAAGGTTGGGGACCTCTGCTCCGGAGGATGGTTGCACAATTTCATTTACTATTTTAGAAGATGTCGCAACAAAAACTTGAGATGCCCTGCAACAGAAGTTGGAACCGGAGGTTAAGCGGGCTATTTTTTTTCAACAATGTAATAATTGCAAAGCAATAATTTCTATAAATTCATGAACTAAGAGATGCTTTAGACTTCTTTTTGCAGTAATAAAGGGTTGGTATTCAAATGTTAATAATGATATGGAATATCAGCCACTTCTAGTATTTTTTTTGTAATTCTCACCACAAGTAAGTACAGGCAGTCCTTACAACAGCTTATTTAGTGACCATTCAAAGTTATAACATTACTGAAAAAATGACTTATGACCATTTTTCATACTTAGGACTGTTGCAACATCCCCATGATCAAACTTCAGACACTTGGCAACTGACTCCTATTTATGATGGTTGCAGTGTCCCAGGGTCATGGGATCACATTTTGTGAACTTCTGGCAAGCAAAGTCAATGGGGAAGCCAGATTCACTTAACAATTGTGTTACTAACTTAATAACCGCAGTCATTCACTTAGAAACTGTGGCAAGAAAGGTTGTAAAATGGGGCAAAACTCATTTAACAAATTTTAACAAATTTGGACTCAATTGTGATTGTAAGTCGAGGACTACCTATACTCTAAGTCAGGGGTCTTCAAACTTGGCCCTTTTATGACTTGTGGACTTCAACTCCCAGAATTCCTCAGCCAGGCACGCTGGCTGAGGAATTCTGGGAACTGAAGTCCACAAGTCATAAAACAGCCAAGTTTGAAGACCCCTGCTTTAAGTCCTATTGCTCTAGCAAGCAGATGTTTGTAGCTTTTCATTTCTTTGCTAGATATACATGACCTCCAGGAGCATTGTGGAGCATTATGCTTAGTTGTGAGCCATTTGATAGAGCAGATTTGTTTACCTAGCTTAGATCACAGGCTGTACTGTTTTATAGACGCATTGAGAATGAACTCTCCATGGTGCTGATACTTCACCACATGAGTCTGCATTAGGTTTTTGGTGTTTTAACACAGAGCAGGGGTAGGCAACCTTGGCTCTTTTATGACTCATGGACTTCAAGTCCCAGAATTCCTGAGCCAGCTGGAATTCTGGGAGTTGAAGTCCACGAGTCATAAAAGAGCCAAGGTTGCCTACCCGTGACTTAGAGGATAAACCTAGGCTATTATATCTCTCCTTCCTACTATTTCTTTGCCCTTAATCCCTTTACTACAGTGAATTTCAAAAGTGGGTTCTTGTATAGTTTCACCGGCATTTTTACAGAAATTAACACTCAACTAGGAAGAGCGATTAATCAAATATAGACAGGTAAGTTGTATACAAGTGACACATTGAAGGATTCTGTGGCTGGTGGAAATGTATATATTTCAGCATTGCTCCATAACATGCACTTATGTGTTTATGTAAATCCATCTCTTTCATTTGTATTAATGAAGTTGAATCCAAACACCCCATAAAATGTTTTCCCATCTGGAATGCACTGAATGTGTGATCACGAGGCCATTAACAGGCATATTTAATCTTATTTATTGTATAGAAATTTGACTATATTTTGACGGCTGAAAATAAATCAATGGGCAGGGCAACTGGCACCATCTTGCCATACCAACATTAAGAGAACAGAATCTGGTCATGTACTGTACAAAGTACATCACAGTATATAGGATATTATCAAGTTGGTAAGTGATCTTCAGCCTTCCCACCACCCCTTGAACAAAGAAATATGGAATAGGATTATTAACCAATTACTTTATGTTTTGTTCAGCACAAAACTTTGGCAAATTGGTGAAGCTATATGAATAATTACACTAAGTTATTTTCTGTCCATCATCCTCAATACTATAATAAAATAAAATCCCTTGATCCATCTCTTTATGTAATCCCATTACATTTTTAAAGAGTTCAATAGGCCTAATTTACTGCTGGTGGCAGTTTAAGTAGAACGTCACTTGTCATCTTGATGCAGTAATCCCAGGACACTTTCCTCTCTAATTTGTAATCTTTCTCTTGTTGCAAAGCAATTGTTTTAAAAATATCCAAGTGCTATTGTATTTCTGCACACAAGTCAGCACTTGGAGATGTACTCCCTTCCCCCCCATAATTATGAATTCTAAATCCAAATTAGTAATTGTCTTGGATACTGGTAACCCAGAGTACATTTAAAATAAAAAAATCATATATTATCTTAGATTGACTCAATAGATTGAATAATAAAAACAGAAGCATGTTTTCCAGGAATGCAACCTGAAACTATGGTTTTATCATTGTTCGAGAAGCGATGTCTCTTTGGACTAATCTAGTCTTCTAGTCCAGCCCTCTGCTCAAGCAGGAGATCCTATACCATTTCAGACAAGTGACTGTCCAATCTCTTCTTAAAAACCTCCAGTGATGAAACACCTACAAAGTCTGAAGGCAAGCTGTTCCATTGGTTAATTAAATGTTAGAGAATTCCAGGTTGCTTCTCTCCTTGTTTAGTTTCCATTCGTTGTTTCTTGTCCTGCCTTCTGGTGCTTTGGAAAATAAATTGACCCCGCTCTTCTTTGTGGCAGCCTCTCAAATACTGGAATACTGCTATCATGTCCTCCACTAGTCCTTCTTTTCTCTAGACTGGCCATTCCCAAATCCTGAAACCATTCTTCTTATGTTTTAGTCTCCAGGCCTTTAATCATCTTAGTTGCTCTGCTTTGCACCTTTTCCATAGTCTCAACATCTTTTTTGTAATGTGGTAACTAAAACTGGATGCAATATTCCAGGAGTGGTCTTACTAAGGCTTTATAAAGCAGTACTAATACTTCTTGTAATTTTAGTGTTTTTGAGCCAGGTGTTTGGTTTTTCCTGCCCAGATGTAAAACCTTGCTTTTCTCCACATTAAATTTCATTTTGTTGGATAGGGCCCATTGTTCAAGTCTGTCAAGATCTTTTTGGATCCTGAGCTTGTCTTCTGGGATGTTGGCTATTCCTGCCAGCTTAGTGTCATCTGCAAATTTGATGAGTTCCCCTTCTATTCCCTCATCTAAGTCATTTATGAAGAGTAATGGGTCTAAAACAGAACTTTATGGTACCCCACTGCTTATTTCCCTCCATGTAGATGTAGTACCAGTAAGGACTACTTGTTGAGTATGGTTTGTCAGCCAGTTATAAATCCATCTGTTGGTGGTGCTGTCTGTCCCACATTTTTTCTAGCCTACCAAGAAGTAGATTGTGGTCTACTTTGTCAAATGCCTTGCTGAAGTCTAAATATACTATGTCCATAGCATTTCACTGGTTTACTAATTTAGTCACTTTGTCAAAGAATGAAATAAGATTGGTTTAGTATGATCTATTTTTAATAAACCCATAACTGGATACTAGTTATAACTTTTTTCTATAGGTTCACAGATCTGTTTTGATTATTTTTTCCAGTATCTTCCCAGGTATTGATGTTAGGCTGATTGATCTGTAGTCTCCTGTATCTGGTTTTTTTCCTTTCGTTTTTTGAAAATGAGAACTACATCAGCTCTTTTCCAATCCTCTGGTAGTTCCTCAGTGCTCCAAAAATTTTTAAAGATGTAATGCAATGGTTCTGAGATAACATCTGCCAGCTCCTTCAGAACTCTGGGATGTAGTCTGTCAGGCCCCAGTGATTTATGTTCGTCAAGGTGGGATAGGTGTTCTGTAACCATTTTCTAGCTTATTTTAATGTTTATTTCTAATCTGTCTTTTACAGTTTTATGTTTTTGGTAGGTTGGGCTATAGTTTATTTTTGTGCGAAGACTGATGCAAAGAATGAGTTAAGCGGCTCTGCTTTCTCTCTACTGCCTGCTACTTCTTTGCTATCTTCTCTCTTTAGTGGACCATCTGTTTCCTTGACTTTTTTTGTTGTTGTTATTTATATGTTGAAAAACACGTCTTTTTTTTGTTATATTTGACTTTTTTTGCAAGTCTTTGTTCATTCTGAGCCTTTGCTTTCCTGACTTCATCTTTGCAGATTCGGGCTATCTGCTGATATTCTGCGTTAGAATCTACCGAAGCCTTTTAAAATTAGCAGGATACCTGGGAGCCATGTTTGATCTTAGATTTAGAACTACAAGTTCAAGCAATAACTCACATGCATAAAAGAACCATTCTGGAATTAATTCCAAAGGAAAGCTCTTTTCACCTTATATTTAAACAAATTCAATGTTATTCAGGGAATCAGCTCAGTTTAGCCTCAGGCCATCAAAATCTGAGAATTTGTATGTACAGGCATGAAGCAGTCACCAGTTTGCAGCTTAAGAGGAGCCTCACATTCTCACCATTTCAGGAGAAACCAAGGATTCTTTTTTAAAAAAAAATGATGGTGGGGGGGGGAGAGAGAAATAATACGTAGAAATATCCCAGGTGAATGGCATATGCACACCAACCAGACAGAAACGACAACTACTCAAGTTTCCTGTTCTTCTAATAATACTGTAAATGTTGGCAGAAATAGAGAAGAAATAGAATAATAAAATGAAGATGAAACTATCAGGAGAGGAATTAGGTTCATTCCTTATCACTTTCTTATAGTCCATCATCACCAATTCTATTTTCTTGACAAGGTCTCTGATTTCATTGATGTGGATTTATGCATAAAGTGGAAGGATTGTTCGCTTGCATTCAAGCTCTTCAACTTGGCTGGAGTATAATTATATCAATTCTGTTGGTTAATGTGACACAAAAAGGAGAACAATAAAATAGCAATTTTATTCAAAAACCATGCTAGCATGGTGGGCAATTTGACTATCTAATTTATGTTCCAGGTCTCGTTCGAATTCCTAGGGCATTCTTACTGCAAATGTAACAAACAACTATTTACAAATCATTGTGAAAAGCATACTTTTTTTGACATGAGGTTGTCTATGTTTTAAAGGGATATATGTGATGGCATGAAGATAATAAACAAAATGTATGAGTTCAAGTGCCTAAAGAGACCTAGTAACCAGTTTGTATGTAAAAAAGATACTGTTAAATAGCAGGAGGGGCATTCCTCTGTCAGTAGGAAATTGAGAATGAACCAAAGAGAAATCAGATATTTTAATCTGAAATGAACGATGTGGTTGAGCTTTCCCAAATGTTTCAAGGGGCATTTTTTTACCCATCCCAAAAAAAATCATTTGCATAACACAATACTTCAGAGAACATTCTTGAGGGGGAACAATCAGAAGAGGCCAGCCCAACACTTAAAATTCATATTGTTTTCACAAGGCAGGAGGGCCTAGCACCTTGAATCTTTACATTAGCTAACCAGAATCCCACAACTCTGTGTGAATCCATTGTTCCTTGCCCTTTTAAGGCAAGCAATCACAATTGACTGGTCATTAGCATTCCAACTGTCAAGTGTTACTCAGTGGTGGTTTCAAGCTCTCTGATTAAAAATTAAATAAAATTAATGTTTCTTCCCCCCCCCCCCATTGCCAGGTGCACAGGACTATTGAAGGGGGATGGAATTTTTTTTAAAAAATACTTTGGGAAAGAAAAGCCACGTAGCTGTTGGGTGCCAATAACTTATACGGTATTACATGATCAGTCACACTTTTGCAAATATTGCCTACAGCTTTATTTTAAAATCCAATTACAGCAAGGAATTAGGATGTTGTTTAATGGCACTACAGGTCTCTTCCCCATCTTTTTCACTTAGGATGGAATAAATGAACTGATGTGATTGTAATCTTAATGGAGGCATTCTAAATAGATTCATGAATTCCAGGAGCTTTCCCAAATCTTATGTCCTGCAGGTGTGTTGGGCTACAACTGAAGGCCATGCTGGGTAAGAATTCTGAGGAGTGGTAGATCCATATGACCTAGATCAGGGGTCAGCAACCTGAAACAGTGAAAGAGCCACTCGGAACCGGTTCCCTCACAAAAGGAAAAACTGGGAGCCACAAAAATGTGTGCACATGCGCATACATGCACCTACATGCGCAGAACAGGGTTTGACTGAAGAGTGGAGCCAAGGTGAGATATGCACCTACCCTGCATATTTGAATTGATTGGTTGAACTTTTTTAGTCCCACTTTTTTTTTTGGACTGCACATGGCAGAGGACTGGGAGCCGCAGGAGACAGCTGAAAGAGCCACATGCAGCTCCGGAGCCGCAGGTTGCAGACCTGTGACCTAGATGGTACCTGGTTGGGAAACTTGAGATGCAACAATCTGGTTTTTATATTATGTATTGGTGGGAGATGGAGAGAGATGAAAGACCAATTCCCTCATCTGGTAAATTTCAATTACTAGCAGAATTGTTCCAACACATTTTGTTTTTTGGAAACATAGGCTATTACAGCATGGATTTGTAAACAATTTGGCACATTTTAGCAGGTGTTGTGGGGGCACAAATTATTTTCCATACTTTCTGATTTTTATTGGCATTATAGTTCCTGTATTAAGTCCTACTTAAAAAAAAACATTTAAGTAAAGTTGCCACACTGGTTGCAACCACTAGACGGCAGCAATGAGAGAAAAAGTGCTGCCATCTAGGGATCATCTGGATTTTTGCAGCCCAGATATCATCACTCTAATCCAATGAGCATACCAGTTGCCAGCCATAGAGCTATTTTCTCAACAGAAGCTACGAGGCTGCTGAAGAACGCTTAGTGCAGTGCCAGTGTATTTTTTCTCACAAAAAATGAAAGCGGTGACAATTTGTCTTGAGGGGAAAAATTAGCTGTTAGCTCCAGAAAATGTTTCCTGACCACTAATTCAAACAATAGCTTTGCCAAGAACTGAGGGCAGAGAAGGGCAGAATTATCTGAGGAATGCCAGGCAGCCCAAGCCTTTGGCTTTGCCCAGATCAGAGAAAATAATTTGCTGCTTTTATTTATAATTTATAAAAGTAGAACTTACTATCTTTAAGGACCTGTTGTTGGAGCAGGAGAGGTCAGATGACAGAATTAGAATAAATAAGGCTTCACATTTATAAATATAATGCACTTCCTGTTGCTTAAATGTCTTCAGAAACCACAACTGTTCCCATCTTGACTGAAGGGAGTGGCTGCTGGCATTCTCAGTTGCAGTATTTACTGGAAAGATCTTGTCACTACAAGGTGTTTTAGAGGTCTTTCCTCTCTGTCTCAGCTAATGTTAGCTTCCTACTATATAGAATGAGATCATTTAATTTAAAATTTCTCTGCCTTCAGTTATTTGTTTGGTGTTTGTTTTTGCTGCTTTTCATCATCTCCCCCCACCCCCAGTTCCACAGTCATTAATCTGCCCCTGATTTAACTCTTTAGATTTTAGTCTAAATCAGGGATGTCCAACCTCTACACCATGAATGAACTTTTTCTTCTATTGAGGAACACATTGCTTTTGAAAGCAATCTATTGAGTGCAACCAGTGTTAGTTTGAGTAAGATAGCCAAATGTGATTGACAGATTCTGTTTATTTATTGGATATTTCATCCCACCTTTTTAAGTAACTCAAGGTGGCAAACATCCATAACACTCCTTCCTCTTATTTTCCCACAACAACCCTGTGAAGTAGGTTAGTGACTGGCCCAAAAAATGTGGGACTAGAACTCACAGTCACCCAGTTTCTAAGCTGATGTCTTAACAGTTAGATCAAGCTTGTTCCATTTCCTTTGCTTTTTCATTTCCTTCTTTTCCTTTCTCATTTTTAAAAGGAGGCCTCAGATTGCTTCTTTCTATCTATGTCTGCCTGTATGATAAAGAGCTGGTACTGTACGATAAAGAGCTGGCATCATATGTGGTTTAAAAAGTAGGCATCTGCATGTATTAAAGAATTTCAAAGTCTACGGACATGTGCAGCAATTTGTACATAGGATTTTCATTCTGTTTCAATAGGCTTTAATGAACATGAAATAATAACACTGTGCTGATTATATAGGTCATTACTCTGTGTGTGTGTGTGTGTGTGTGTGTGTGTGTGTGTGAGAGAGAGAGAGAGAGAGAGAGAGAGAGAGAGAGAGAGAGAGAGAGAGAGAGAGAGATTTAATATGGGTGGCAGTGTTTGACCTCTACTTCTTGAACATGAACTCTGTGAGTGTCACAAGTTTCCAATTTTTACCTACAGTACTCAATCCAGTAAAAAGCAATCATCCCTCCTGTGCTGTGTGTCTCAAAGAAAAATATGTCATCAAGCCAGACCACTTGACAAATGAATTGCAGAAGCTCTGAATAGTAGCAAAGGGGCACACTATTCAGGCACTGCCATTCTTTACCAATTACATCAGACAGTTTCTCCATATCGCATTATAAAGGAAACTGCCAAGTCTATGCTGGAAGAAGTAAGATGTATTCGCCTGACTCAATCTTAGGTGATTACAACAGTGGCAAGCATTCTTTCTGCATGAGCCTGATAACCAGCAGATATGGTCAAAGCACCATTCTCATTAGCTGTTAAACGCCTTGCCAGTTCAACCAGAGTAGCTAGTTACATAGTAATTGTTGGGATAACAGTCATATGGCTCAGTACTATATACTGTATGTTCATTTAGTTGTGAGCCTAGACAACAGTGTTCAGTGTTCAGCATTCTGGACCTTCAAGGCTAATCAGCATAGCCAACAATAAGAAATGCAGGAATTGCAAGGCCAAGTCTTCCATTTAGGCCAAGGCCAAAAAAGGTAACCATGGTTTGTGGTTTAAATACAGAGCCAGACAGATGCAACGAAATTGAGTGTGAAGGAGTTTCATTGCCAACAAAATTATATAAAATAGAACTCTATTTAAAGTGCAACACCTGTGAGTATGCTTAATTTCTAGTAATAGTACTGCAAGATTACTTGGAAGCCTTGCTTTTCATTTTTACTGCATTGGGTTCTCACTAGGATTTTGTTGTTGTTGATTATTTAATGTATTTTGGTTTCAAATAATGCAATATTATATTTGGGTTCTTTTAAAAAAATGCACGTTGGGTGTGGTTTAGTGTTTGAAACTTAACTCCTAGCATTCATATTGTTTTCTTGGCAATACAACAAAAATATTTTCCATTATTTTATTTTTTTTCAATTTTAGCTTACCCTACAGCCCACAAGTTTTCTAACTAGGTCTGCTAATCTTTTTTGAGATCAACCAAATTCAAATAATTGCTATCACCAAGTTGGACCAGGCCTAGATACTTTTGCTGTTACTCAGATCACAGATTCAGTCCCTGATATCTCCAAATAAAGAAGATTCTCATATCTAAAATTCTTGATTTTAGCCATACACAATGGGACCAATGGAAAATCCAACACATCCAACAGAGGAGAGCAAACTGGAGAAATCTGCCAGTTTTTGCAGATAATGCTGAGAATGATAGACTAAGTTCTAGTTGGAACAAATCAGTCATTTACCGTTTTATAACCTATTGTGTTCTGTATTCGTATTGTAGCACTGAAACACCATCAGTGCAATATGTTCCAAATATTTCACACAGATCACCTTGTTATCAGCACAACAGTTCTTGGAAGATTGATGCCATCCTTTCCATTTTGCAGGTGAAAAGAATCAGGTTGAGAAAAATGATCTATTAATTTATATCCTGCCTTTATTATTTTTTACAAACAATCCAAGGCAGTGAACATAATCAATACACCTTCTTCCTCCTACTTTCCCCATAACAACCACCATGTGATGTGGGTTGGGCTGAAAGAGAATGACTGGCCCAAAGTCACCCAGTGGGTGTTCATGGCTAAGACAGGACTTGAAATCATGGTCTGCTTTCTAGCCTGGTTCACAGATTGAGATGGAAGCCTAGACATAGCAGCTGTCAGATATGTTGCAGTTATTCCTGGATATATAGAAATCTTTTTCATCATTTCCTTGCATTGTGTTGCAAAGTGACATACCTACAGTAGCCTTCAACCTTGATCTTATGCAAGCTCTGCAGGAAGGGAAGGCAAGGGAAGGGAAGGGAAGGGAAGGGAAGGGAAGGGAAGGGAAGGGAAGGGAAGGGAAAGGAAGGGAAGGGAGCAGTGATAAAAACACTAACTTTGGATCTTCTCCATCCTTCTTCCTGTTTTGGTCTAGACATGAACAGTGGCCCAGTGCAAAGGATGCGGCTTCTGTCTGGGAGAGATGTCTGTGCAATTTAGTATCTTGCAAAATCAGAATTCAAAACTGGAGAGAGCATCTTCATGGAAAATCTCTCTGGTGCTAATAATCAACCTCTATTGAAGAAGGTAACAAGAACCGTGATGGGATGGAGCAAACGTTGTGCGTTCATCACTCCGTTTCCACATGAATTGAGTGAGCCTGTATTCTTTTTAAATGACAGGCAATGGTTACTAAGAGATTATATTTATAGAGCAGATACAGTTTTGATTACAGTTAAAATGTAGGAAGTCTACTCCCACTCAACTAAGGATGGAGGATCCAATGTCATAAAAGCATGTTTGGGATTGAAGGCAAACATCCCACTTTTTTATTCTTTATTTTTGTCTGAGGTCAAAAGATAACAAAACAAGTTACTTATGCTGTTGTGCATGGAATGGATGTTAAACTACATCAATATGCAGACTTATGACATAAAACCCCCAAGAACATATGTGTTGAGGTTGTCTATGTGTTCCAAATTCTAAGACAATCGTTTGTAGCATGGGATCCTATCTCAAATAATTATCATAGGCAGTGACAACTTAGGTACTGGTCAGGACCCAGCAGAAGAGAGAAGATGTGCTGAACATGTCCAAAGGCAGTAGATCAAGTGTAGGGGATTTGGAAGAACTCAAATACTACAAAAGTGTAACACATCCTCTAGATCCCACAGCAAGATCTTATCATAAGATACTGACATGTTTAGAAATACATTTTTAATGTTCAGACATTGAATTCAAATACTTCATTATAGCTGGATTAGGATTTCACGGCTCATCCTTGTGAGTTTTCTAACACTTTGGCTCAGCATAGTATGGAAAGTCAGTTTTATGCTAGAGGGACAGCTCCAATTTCTCTCCATGTTTTCTCCTGATTTTTATATTGTGCAGCAATGGCCTGCATGCTCAAATTACACGATACTAAACAGTTTGCTATGGGCGATCAGTGAGTGACTTGTTCATGCTTTAAGACTTCTGCTGGACTGCAGCAAGGACCTCCTTAGGATATAAAACAGGAAGTCACCTGTCCTGCATTTAGATCTTGATGGACATGGTCTAGCTATCATCCCAACACTTTCTCACCAAAAGCTAAAGGTAGATAAGGGCACTGAAATGCTGGTTATCAAATGCTGAAGTACCTCAAATTGGTCACTGCAACAGTGAGTGATGGATGTGTGAAGCCACTCACACTTTTCATCCTGAGCAAAGAGAAGCTTTAGCTGAGCAAAAGAACACCTGTTTCCCAGGCAGAAGCTCCCAGATTTTCAGTGGTCCTTGACTTACATTGTAAATAAAGAAACTATATGATGTTGTCTGAGATCTCTAATCAACCTTCAGCAATATGGGAAGTTAACTTTATGGAACTTTTTATGGAACAACACTCATGTATTGAATCAGTGTGATTTCAGTAATTTAAAGAGTGCCAATTTTTCTTTCTTGATTAGTCACCACCAGTAACAACTCAGCTTTAACTTCAGGAGTACACCAAAGAGTGCGAGACATTACAAGGATGGCCTCTATTCCTGCACGATTCTGATTGGGGAAAGGGGCAATTTTGAAAGTTACTGTCAAGGGCAACACTTAGCAATGGCTTTAAATGCTTCTTGTAACTCAGAGCAATTCATTCTTTTCTTGCAGGACAAACAAGGCCTCTTTCTGGAACTCCCAATTAAAAGGCTTAGTGAATTATATTTGAGATTCACAATGGATAAAGAATTACCACATTGCAAGACCTCTGGCTTTCTTCCTCCCCCAGAATGTCTTTGTGGCTGTACAACTCAAAGCATGCAACAAATGGACCATAATGGAGGTCTTCCTTGATTCTTCCAACTAGGTTTTTAACTGTATCCAAGCTGAGTAATTACAAAGGATGCACAAACATATCCAAAGGTTCAAAAGACACTCATTTGTGTGTCTTCAAAGCCCAAAATTCACAGAATCTGCTTTAAAGAAATAAATACAATAGCTTAAAGGTATTTACAGGTGATCCTCGACTTACGACCACAACCGAACCCAAAATTTCTGTTGTTGGGACTTTTGTTAAGTGAGCTTTGCCCCACTTTACAACCTTTCTTGCCATAGTTGTTAAGTAAATTGCCGAAGTCGTTAAGTTAGTAACCTGGTTGTTAAGTGAACCTGGCTTCCCCATTGGCTTTGCTTGTCAGAAGGTTGCAAAAAGTGATTCCGGGACACTGCAACCATCATAAATACGAGTCAAATGCCAAGCCTCTGAATTTTGACCGTGTGAGCATGGGGATGCTGCAAAGGTCGTCACAGTGAAAAATGGTCATAAGCAGGGCTTTTTTTCTCATAGAATACTCAGAATGGAGTTCCGGCACCTTTTTTGGGTGGAACCTTGTAGGGTAGGCAAGGCGGGTTGCGTGACATGTGTGAGTTCCGGCACTTTTTCTTTTACAAAAAAAGCACTGGTCATAAGTCACTTTTTTCAGTGCCACTGTAACTTTGAACGGTCACTAAATGAACTTTTGTAAGTCGAGGATTGTAATAGGGACACGGTGGCTCAGTGGGTTAGGACGCTGAGCTTGTCGATCAGAAGGTCGGCAGTTTGGCGGGTCGAATCCCGAGTGCCGCGTAACAGAGTGAGCGCCTGTTACTCGTCCCAGCTTCTGCCAACCTAGCAGTTCGAAAGCATGTAAAAATGCAAGTAGAAAAATAGGGACCACTACGGTGGGAAGGTAACAGTGCTCCGTGCGCCTTTGGCATCTAGTCATGCCGGCCACATGACCACGGAGACGTCCTCGGACAAGCGCTGGCTCTTCGGCTTTGAAACGGAGATGAGCACTGGCCCCTAGAGTCGGAAACGACTAGTACGCATGTGCGGGGGAACCTTTACCTTTACCTTTAAGTCGAGGATTACCTGTATTTAGACCTCCCTCACTATAATAACAAGCATCGTAGCAAGCCAGTTATGCATCTAGTCATCCTTTTGTAGGGGGGAAAAAAGCATCCTTCTTTTTCCCCCAGTATTTTTTTGTCCAGTGCCTGCCTTCCTCATTTGCCTTTTTAAACTCCACTCCCCCACTCCCCTTGTCTCACTTTTCTTTATGGCATCTCATGCTTTCACTTTCCAAGCTGCTCTTTCCCCAGACCTATCAGTTCCAATTCTCTTCTTATTTTGCATTTGTCAGTCTCCCTTTTACTCTTGTCTTTTTTTTTCCTCATTTGCCAGAACTCATTTTCTCCTCACTTCAGTAGTTTTCCCTCTCGCTCTGACTAAACCGGCAGGTGAAATGTGCAAGAGCCGTGTGGCAACCGGTAGGGAAAGCATCAATGGATTACAATCTAGTAGTCTCTTGTGGGACAGGCTGGTGACTTTCTTTTGTGCTAATCAACAGACAGGCCTGTTCCTTGATGTCCACTGAAAGAAAGGTAATTCAGCCCACTGCACCAAAGGAACATATAGTAACACCCAGCTTGACAGTGTCATCAGCTCACTAGCTCAACCTCTGAACGGGCTATCATGCCCAAGACTAAGATATACAGGAAATCAGTGTTGCCTGAAAGGAAAGATAAAAGTTAGCATTTATGTGATTGGCCAGCTGCTGATCGCTGAACCAGATTCAAACAAAGCAATTATTTTTCTCCCATCGCCATTTTTAGCATATCTTAATAATGTGGGGAACTTTTGAGAGAGAGAGAGAGAGAGAGAGAGAGAGAGAGATCACTAGTCCAGGTAGTCCTCAACTTACAACAGTTCAGTGACTGTTTGAAGTTGCAACAAAAAGTGAATTATGACTGTTTTTCACACTTATGAACATGGGGATGCTGTTGCAGCTTACTAACTTAACAACTGCAGTGATTCACTTAACAATTTTGGCAAGAAAGGTCATAAAATGGGGCAAAGCTCACTTAACAAATGTCTTGGTTAGCAACATAAATTTTGCAGTCGATTGTGGTCGTGCATCGAGGACTACCTGTATCTAAAGCCTACTCTCTGAGGAAGTTCTAAGCAGCAAGGTGTTCAGTTGTTTATTGCGTTGATAATTGCCTGCCCTAACATGCTCTTAGCCGCATAGTCATGATCTCCTCCATCCCCAGCTGGCTGGAACCACTGGCGTTGAGGAAAGATGGGGCTGTGCATTCCATCAGGACCAGCAACACAACTGGTTTATTTATTTATTTATTTATTTATTTATTTATTTATTTATTTATTTATTTATTTATTTATTTATTTGGTTTATATACCGCCCTATTCCCAAAGGACTCAGGGCGGTTTACAAGGCAAAATTTAAAAACAATCCAATATAAAATTAAAATAAAATTAAATTAAGTCTAGCCGCAAAAATTAAATCACAATTTAAAAACATTAAACCCCTCAGTCCAGACCAGATAGCTCAAAGAGCCAGGTTTTTAGGTCCCGGCGAAAAGAAGGTCGGGGGCAGTCCGGAGTTCCGTTGGCAGTTGATTCCATAGGGCAGGCGAGCCCACAGAGAACGCCCTCCCCCTGTGGATCGCCCGTCGGCAATCCTTGACCGGCGGTACCCTGAGGAGGCCCTCCCTGTGGGAGCGCACAGGACGATGGGAAATTGACGCTGGCAGCAGGTGCTCCCTTAGATAATCCGGGCCCATGCCATTTAGGGCTTTATAGGTCATCACCAGCACCTTGAATCTCACCCGGAGGGCAACCGGAAGCCAATGCAGCTCGTGGAGAAGAGGTGTTACATGGGAGTATCGGGGACTCCCATCACAACTCGCGCGGCTGCATTCTGCACCAGCTGAAGCCTCCGAGTGGTCCTCAGGGGCAGCCTGATACAAACTGATAACCAAGGAATACATGAGTCCAAAGGAGAGTTCACAGTAAAGAGAACCCTGGAGGATCAAGTAAGCAAGAAGAGTGCAGAGCCTGAAGACATGTTCACAAAAGGAGATTGGAGGTAATGGGAAGGTTGGGGTGGGGTGGGGGGTGGGGAATGGAGCAGGCAGCATACAAATTTCATACATTATTATTAAGGTTGTTTGCACAGTTGGATGTTTAGACTGGATTTAGCATTTGTATTTTTATTATAAATATACCTATCAATGTGAAATCACAGCTGCCGGTTCTTTAGCTGGTGTTGACTTTCATTTGTCATAATGTATCGGTGTAGTTCTGTGCAGATCCAAACAGAGTGGCTTTGTGTAATTGACGGAACAGATGGAAGTTTTGTCAATGTGCAGATTTTGTAAAGGCCATCCAACGGGTTTTTTTTTTTTGGTATGGCACCCAGTGTGCTGATAACCAATGGGACCATCACGGCCACTTTATGCCATAATCTTTCATTTTTGATTTTCGGGTTTTTGATACTTTATGATCTTCTCCAATTCTTTGTCATTTATTCCATTATCTCCTGCTATTGCCACATCAACTATCCACACTTTCTTTTTTTCAACCCGTTAAACCTCGTGTATTACATGCCCAACTTTCTGTTTGGAAATCACAAAACCTGCTCCATTTTGACTGCTTTTTATATTCTGTTTTTCCACCAGTTTTTCATTACTAATACATAATTTTTACAAATGGTCCAGTGAATTATTTTGCCGATTGTGTGATGTTGTTCTTTATAATCAACTTGTACAGTCTTGTGAGAATAATAATAATTTGGTAAATTTAACTAGCACATAATGTCAGCATTCATTTTTAAGACCACACCAAGTTCAACTTTCTTTAAAATAAGCCACACAAATCAATGTGCATGCTGACTTCCACAGGCTTTGCATTAAGTAATAAATATTAAAAGCCTACACTTTCCTTTCCTTTCTGTTTCATTTTACATTAGTGTAGAATAAAAACATCATACTATGCTTTCAAGCATTTTGTAATTATAGGTAATGGGCTTGTTAATGGTACCGGGATGGAAAAACCCGTCTTCCAAGTGCTAATGCTGTATTTCCTCAGTGGTGTCAATCCAAAGCTCTTCAATTAATTCTGCATTAAATCACTGAACATCTGAAAAGTGAAATGCAAATATGAAATCTGCTTTATGTAAAAGAGGAGGGAATGAAAGTTAATGAGGGGGGAAGGCACAGGTAGAGACTTGAAACAATTCTTTTCTAAGAAAGTGTCTGATGGCGACTGATTCCCCTTCAGATATTTACGTATCTACTTTGTTCAGTCCCCTTTGCTTGGCCCTGAGAAGACAGTGGTCTTCAACCTTTGTGGCTTGGCGGCCCAGCTTGGGGGGGGGGAGGAGAGGGGAACTGGGCTGTGTGAACATCAGGCCAGCACATACATGCATGCACATGCAGCTCAACTTGCACAAGTCGCTCATGCGGCCTGGGTTGCAAATAAGCCATAGCCCAGGACCCCTACCTTAAGACACGGTCCTGCATCCATGGTAGATATCTGAGATTATAAGGAGAAAATGGGTTTGCAGCATGCATAATTGCAAATGTACACCTGTTAACAAATATTTAAACCAGAGCATATTCCTGGGATTGAGTTGCAGCTATAAAGAGGAGCTGCATGGTCCCAGGAAAAGATGCAATGGTTTTGAGGAGTTCCCAGCCAATGCTAGGTGAAAATGTTCCTGCACATTCAGGTTTTCTTTTTTGATCCCAAGCACTTAGCAGCCTTACTAGAGAAAAACAGAGTGCCATTTCAAATATGGTCAAAATACCTATGAGAAATACCAAAATAATTTCTAAAATGAGGAGGAGGGTTAAAAATGTAACTGCAGATGTAAAAAGGAAATAGCTTTGTGTCATTAGACATAATACCAATGCAAAGCTTAATCATCAACTCCCTTTTAATGCATTAATACACTTCAATGTATATATGTGTGTAGTGACAGTGATATATATAGGAAGGAAGGAAGGAAGGAAGGAAGGAAGGAAGGAAGGAAGGAAGGAAGGAAGGAAGGAAGGAAGGAAGGAAGGAAGGAGGGAGGGAGGGAGGGAGGGAGGGAGGGAGGGAGGAAGGAAGGAAGGAAGGAAGGAAGGAAGGAAGGAAGGAAGGAAGGAAGGAAGGAAGGCAACATGACAAAGAAAAAGTAATAGAAAATTTTGTAATCATGAATTCAGATATCTTGCTAAATAATGATTTGCAAGGCAAAATTCTTGTAAGTCATGACACCTGACATGGTCAAGAAAACTAGGATTTCATAAGAATGTTATTTCTAACTTAATAAACCATGATGCCTACAAATCAGATTTGTGCACTTTCTGAATTTGCTTCTACCTTTATGTAAGGCGACATTATATTTTTACATTCAGATAAGGAAATAGGTTAAATTATTTAACCAGAAACCACAATGAGAAACCAATTTGAATTAGCTTTAAAGTTGTTTTACAAACACCAGCTTCTGTGTAATTCTCAATGTCAATGTGATGCGCAGTTACTGTTTCATTGACCTTGCTTTCTTGGTTAATTTATTCACTTGTGCAAAGGACAAAATGATAAGGCTGCATTTGTCAGCTGGCTGCTCAAATATGTAAAAAAAATGTGTTTCTGGGTTGTGCAATTTGAAGTCAGAATTCAGCCAAAAACTTCAGTTGGTCTTTCCTTTGAGGTGAGCAAATGACCGCCCTGAGCAAACTTAGCTGAACTCAGAAAGCTAAGCAGATTCGAACTCTGGGTTAGTACTTGCATGAGACACCTCCATAAAATTCTAAGGCTCTGGTCTACGTAGACTGGGGAATAAAAATAAATTCCATAGAAAGAGAATAGGAAACTATACTTATATTAAGGGAAAGAAAACTTCATGGATGCATTCATGAAGTCACCAACAGTTTAGCCTGATTCATAGAAGGCTTAAGTTATAATATTTTGGAATATTGCCCTGTAAAAGTGAAACTGTAGTAGGAAAAAATACAGACCATAAATTATTATTAGATCTTAATTTTTTTAAGGGTGGGGGAACATTTAATCTTCTAGATATTGGTAAACTATAGCTTCTCAGTCTCCCATAATTTTGGTTCAGTGCATTGAAACTCCTGTGAGTTATTGTTCAGGAATGTCTGAATTGCTATAGGTTCCTTATATTCATTACAGATTCATTACAGACTCATCATCACACACATTTATATTCATATTTAGTTACATAATTAAATTAACTTTAAGTCATCTTACTTAGCAATAGAATGGAATATTAAACATATAGATTATTATATGCAGTCCAAATTTCTGTCTCTCTCAATAGTAAAATACTTGTTCAATTACAGTGAGGTGAATCCTTCAGATCACTGATGGAGAATGCATCTCCTTCTAGTCTAGTATTATCAAATATTGTCCATTCATGAAAGCCTATACTGTTCTTTCCTATTATCTTCTAGTTAATTTCTAAAACATCAGTAGTGAACTCAGAAGAACGCATAAGCATCTATAGAAACCAATCTTCTGGAGCAAAAAAACATAAAAAGGGAATCTACTATATGAATCAGTGTTGGATTTTGACCAAATCTCCAATGATTGGCTGAATCCATCCATTTCTTTTTTAAAAGATGCATAGGTATAGATTAGAATGATAGCCTTTACAGGCAAGGGTAATTTTAATCTAGAGAAATGAGACATAGCTACAGAAATGAGACATGCTGGCTGAGGAATTCTGGGAGTTGAAGTCTACAACTCATAAAAGGGCCAAGTTTGAACACCCGTGACTTAAATAGATTCTGCTGCTACGATAGAATAATATACCTTCCAGTAGTAGCAGAAGTGTACAGTAGGCTTGGAAATTCCATACTAGCCTAGCTGAACCTAACATAGGGCCCCAATGGCCCAGTGGTTAAATTGCAGTATTGCAGGCAAACTCTGCCCACAGTCTGAAGTTCGATCTTGATAGGGTTGAAAGTTGACTCAGCTTTCCATCCTCCCATGGTCAGTAAAATGAAGGCCCAAACTGTTGGGAGCAATATGCAAAACATTGTAAACCACCCAGAGAGTGCTGTAAAGGGCTATGGGACAGTATATGAGCCTAAATGCTATAGCATTTGCGATGCTATAGGCATGCAAATTGTTAGGGTCCAATTTGCAATCAGATTCCACCACTGAAATAGAGGTTGAGAGCTGATGATAATCTAATTCAAAAAGCCTTCCCTGGACCCAGCTGTTTTAAACAACTTTCGCCCGGTCTCCAACCTTCGCTTTCTTGCAAAGGTTGTTGAGAGCGTAGTGGCGCATCAGCTTCCTCTGTTCCTAGAAGATACTGATTATCTAGACCCGTACCAATCGGGTTTCAGGCCCGGACACAGCACGGAGACAGCATTGGTCGCTCTGATGAATGATCTCTGGCGGGCTCGGGACAGGGGTCATTCCTCTGTCCTGGTCCTATTAGACCTCTCTGCGGCTTTTGATACCATCGACCATGGTATCTTACTTCGGCGTCTCAGGAGATTGGGAGTGGGAGGCACTGTTCTTCAGTGGTTCTCCTCCTACCTTCTGGAACGTTCACAGTGGGTGTTGGCGGTTGACCAGAGATCGACCCCGAGGCCTCTCATTTATGGAGTTCCTCAGGGGTCGGTCCTCTCACCGCTCCTGTTTAACATCTATATGAAGCCGCTAGGTGAGATCATCCGTGGTTTTGGAGTGGGTTATCATCAGTATGCTGATGACACCCAGCTTTACATCTCGACCCCAAACCACATCAGTGATGCCCTTGACGTGATGTCCCGTTGCCTGGAAGCGGTCCGGGAATGGATGGGGAGGAACAGGCTTCAACTCAACCCGGACAAGACTGAATGGCTGTACATACCGGCATGTCAGGATATTCAGAGTATTCCATCCCTTAATATTGGGGGCGACTTACTGCCCCCCGTAGATAGGGCTCGCAACCTGGGTGTCCTCCTAGATTCACAGCTCTCCTTAGAAGATCACATAGGAGCTGTGACTAGGGGGGCTTTCACTCAGGTTCGTCTGGTGCGCCAGCTACGACCCTATCTGGACCTGGATGCCTTACGTACAGTCACCCATGCACTTGTGACCTCTCGTCTTGACTACTGCAACGCTCTTTACATGGGGCTGCCCTTGAGAATCACTCGGAAGCTTCAGCTGGTACAGAGTGCAGCTGCACGGACACTTTTGGGGGCTCCCCGATACTCCCATATTACACCTCTGCTTCGTGAGCTGCACTGGCTTCCAGTTGCCTTCCGGGTGAAATTCAAGGTGCTAGTGATGACATACAAAGCCCTACATGGCATGGGTCCGGAATACCTACGGGAGCATTTACTGCCAGCGTCAACACCCCTCCGTCCTGTGCGCTCCCACAGAGAGGGCCTCCTCAGGGTGCCACCAGTCAGAGAATGCCGGCTGGTGACCCCCAGGGGGAGAGCATTCTCGGTGGGTGCGCCAATCCTCTGGAACCGCTTACCAGCCGAAATCCGGATGGCCCCCGACCTTCGCACCTTTTGGCGAGATTTAAAAACCTATCTATTCCAGCAAGCCGGCCTGGCCTGATAGATTTGGGGTTTTATTTGTAGATCTGGGGTTTTATTTGTTTTATTGTTGGTTTATTGTATACTTACTTTGCTCTGTACACCGCCCTGAGTCCTCCGGGAGAAGGGCGGTATATAAAACGAATAAATAAATAAATAAATAAATAAATAAATAAATAAATAAATAATTCAAGCTCCCTGATTTCTGTTTCACACCTGCATTCATGACACATATTGGATCCATAATACCACCCTTAGGTCTACCTTTTCAAGATGTTAAAAAATGTCTTGCTGACTCCACTTGAGTCCAGCAAAAATACTGCTATGCATCAATAGCTTCCATATGGCAATCACACCCAAACATTATACACATTATGTCCTTAAATAAGCCTATAATTCGTACACTATTTTGTTTAAAAGGAAGATCCTATCTTGCGGAAGAAGACGGTAGAACAACGTCTAATGACCCTCTTTCACCGATCTACTATAGAGAATGTCCTCTCGTACTGTACTGTGGTTTGGTATGCTGGTCTGACAGCCGCGGATAGGAAAGTATTACAGAGGGTGGTGAGCACAGCACAAGACATTGTGGGCTGTCCCCTGATACCACAGAATGACATCGCCAGGGCTCGCTGCCTTGGAAGAGTGAGGAAAATTATCAGGGATGACTCACACCCTGGTCGGTATCTCTTTACTCTCCTACCATTGGGTAGGAGATACAGGAGTATAGCCAGCTGTACCAACAGGCTGAAGAACAGCTTTTATCCATGGGCTGTTAGGCTCTTGAACGGGAAACAACTCTTATGTATGACTGACTTGCGAGGCCGGTGTGTTGTGCAATTAGCTCACATGGTGTAATAAGATGGAGGGTTTGTTGTCACCAGGGCTTTTTTTTCTCATAGAATGCTCAGAACGGCGTTCCGGAACATTTTTTTTTGCAAAAAAAAACACAACCCAGCTTCCTTATTGGTTTTCCTAAGCCTATTGCAGGGCTAGCAATCTTGGCTCTTTTTTATGACTCGTGGACTTCAACTCCCAGAAATCCTGAGCCAGCCATGCTGAGGGGAAAGGGAGAGGTTTCCAAGCTGAGCCATGCTGGATCAGGAATTCTGGGAGTTGAAGTCCTTGAGTCATAAAAGAGCCTGCACTAGAGGAGGACATTAAAATTATTTACAGGATTACTTCTTTAGGAACTAAACTTTTAGAATCTAAAACAGCTAATTCAGAAAAGCCAACAGGAAAGAACCTCACATTTTTCATCTGCTTCTGTCTTTTGGAAGGTAAAATTAGATAACAAAATAATCTATTTCTTATGTTAACATTTCTGCAATGAAATCAAAGGTAACAGGAAAGAAATGAGAAACATTTTTCTCAATGTAATATGTCTAATTTAGCTGATTCTAGGAAAAAAATAGTATCTTTTGTACACTCTTGAAAACTATTTTGAATCTAAACAATTCTTAAGAATGCAATATTCTTAATTTGGACTTTACTTTTACTGTTTGGACTGTTGTGTGTTTTGAAAAATAGATTATTTAGAATCTAGTAATTTTGCACTTCAGTCTTTAAATAATTACCCTAGTATATACATAACAATATATGATGTTTTCCATGGTGAGCTTAACATCAATAAAAACATTTATTAAAAAGGCTAAAATAATTTCTGGGGGTATTATCTGTATAGTAAAATTTTGGACAAGCAGTGATCATGTTACATATGTGCATAAGCGTAGTCAGTAGCATATGCCTTTTTAAAAATATCAAACATGCAAAGAAACAAAAATAAGTCCAAAATATCTGTATTATATCCAGAAATGCCAACTTTGCAACCAATATTTCTCATCCATAACTATGGCACCCTAAGGATACCTGCATACATGCAAATGTTTCTCTGGGATCAGAACGCAACAGGGATTGCTTTTTCCTTCCAGTAACAAATACCTAAAACCAGTTTATTGCATTTGGCAATTGTACTAAAAAAATCTCATTCATGTAATTTGAAATCAAGTGAAAAATTGATTTAAATTATTTTATTAAAACAAATTAATGGCAATTCTTTTATAAAAAGTTGCCTCAAACAAAATGAGTTTGACATGCCTGCTCTAGATAGTTGAATGCTCCAAAATAAATTCTAGACCAGGCCTGTACATGCAGCCTACCAAGCACCCTTGGACAGAGCACAGATTTTTTTTTTAAAGTAATAAAATCACCACCACTGCCCTGAAAGTCATGTTGCCTAGTGCCTCCATGGCTTACCATGACCACAAGCTCCAACACTGTAGATGCTCCTCTAGTCACCAAATCATTGATTAGCCCACCAGCATTCCTTTGCAGACCACAAAGATTTTTAATTTATCAGTGTGGGCCTTTCCTTTCTACAAGTTGATAATGATAATGATAATGATAATGATAATGATAATAATGATGATGATGATGATGATGATAATAATAATAATAATAATAATAATAATAATAATAATAATAATAATAATATGAAGAAGAAGAAGAAGAAGAAGAAGAAGAAGAAGAAGAAGAAGAAGAAGAAGAAGAAGAAGAAGAAGAAGAAGAAGAAGAAGAAGAAGAAGAAGAAGAAGAAGAAGAAGAAGAAGAAGAAGTTGGAAGGGACCTTGGAGGTCATCTAGTCCAAACCCCTGCTCCGGCAGGAAACCCTATACCATTTCAGACAAATGGCTGGCCAGTCTCTTCTTAAAAACTTCCAGTGTTGGAGCATTCACCACTTCTGGAGGCAGGTTGTTCCACTAGTTAGTTGTTCTAACTGTCAGGAAATTTCTCCTTAGTTCTAGGTTGCTTCTCTCCTTGACTAGTTTCCATCCGTTGCTTCTTGTCCTGCATTCAGGTGTTTTGGAAAATATCTTGAATCCCTCTTCTTTGTGGCAGCCCCTGAGATATTGGAACACTGCTATCATGTCACCCCTCACCCTTCTCTTCATTAAACTACACATACCCAATTCCAGCAACCGTTCCCTATATGTTTTAGCCTCCAGCCCCCCAATCATCTTTGTTGCTCTTCTCTGTACTCTTTCTAGAGTCTCGGCATCTTTTTTACATCGTGGTGACCAAAACTGGATGCAATATTCCAGGTGTGGCCTTACCAAGGCATTGTAAAGTGGTATTAGTACTTCACGTGATCTTGATTCTATCCCTCTGTTAATGCAGCCTAGCACTGTGTTGGCTTTTTTGGCAGCTGCAGCACACTGCTGGCTCATATTTAAGTGATTGTCCACTAGGACTCAGAGATCTTTCACAGTTACTATTATTGAGCAAGGTACCACCTATACTATACCTGTGCATTTGATTTTTCCTGCCTAAATGTAGAACCTTACTTTTTTCACAACTGAATTTCATTTTGTTAGATAGTGCCCAGTGTTCGAGTCTGTCCAGATCCTCCTGTATCTTAAGCCTATCTTCTGGAGTATTGGCTATTCCTGCCAGCTTGGTGTTGTCTGCAAATTTGATGAGTTCCCCATCTATCCCCTAATCCAAATTGTTGATGAAGATGTTGAAGAGCTGCACAGACCTCTTCTAGATTTTCCTCTTGCCTTTCTGAGTTAACTCCTTGGTCTGTCATTGAGCAAGAATTGACTTTGTAGGGAAGCATATTATCATTTGATGTATATTTAACATATGTTCTACCTTTATTTACCAATTATATAATATTTGTATGCAATCCACATGGCGAGGTTTGGGGAAACTTGCAACAGAAAAAATATATTTTTAAAATCATAAGATTAAAACATCACCTGGCCTGCACCGCCTCCGCTGCGGTTCACAACGTTCACGCGGTTCACAAGGTATTTAAAATAACAATACAAATTACAAAAGTTAAGAACAATTAAAATAATTAAATTTAGTCCTTGAATAAAATAAAACCCCTGTTAAACTCCAATTAAAACCCAATTAAAATAAAATTACAATTAAAATTCTCAGTCCTGGCCGGAAAGCTCAAAGACCTGTCTTCAGGTCCCGGTGGAATGAGTGAAGGTCAGGGGCAGTCCTAAGCTCCACAGGCAGCTGGTTCCAGAGGGTAGGCGCCCCCACAGAGAAGGCCCTCACCCTGGGTGTTACCCACCGGCAATCTTTTGCCGGCGGCACCCTGAGAAGACCCTCCCTGTGGGAGCGCACAGGACGAAGGGAGCTTGATGCCGGCAGCAGGTGTTCCCTCAAATATCCCGAACCCAAGCCATTTAGGGCTTTATAGGTCATCACCAGCACCTTGAATCTCACCTGGAGGGCAACCGGAAGCCAATGCAGCTTTAACAAAATGTCACCTTGATCTATTCTGAAATGGACAAGCTACTAAAGCTCGGAAGAAAAGCCCATGGGGAAATTATTGAAGAGATATTGGGGGAGAGAAGAAAAAAGAAGAGTATAATGGGAGTTATAAATTTAGATCAATTGTTCTTTGCATTGCTTATTAGCCAAGAATAAAATCTTTTTTAAAAAATCTAACTTTCCTCAGTTGCTTCCTCTCAATCCTAGAAATTGTTGTATGACCACAATCTCATTCTGATTTAGCAACTGTGTACACCCATGAAAAATAAAGTTAAGGTATGTTTTGATCCAGTTATCAGGAAGAGATACCCAAAGGTTAGGCACAGGCTGATCCTGTAAACAGAAGCACAACACAGTCATTATAGCAATAGCCAAAAGCTTAGAAAGGGGAATGTCTTAACTGATGTTCCTTCCTGAGGCTATCAGCATTTTTCCGCAGCTTATTGGGATCCCCCCACACGCGCACACATACACAAACACCTGTTGTATGACCAACAAAGCAAAGTCAAGTAACCTAGAAAAGAAGCTGGGAGGCTGGGAGAGCAAGGAAACTGCACAGCAATGTCCATTTTGGCTCTGCTAAATGTTACTTGTTGAACAAATCAAGCCAGAGTAAGTTCACACTCAAAGCACAAATGATCGTGCTCAAATTGTCCTATTTTGGACCCAGCTCTTTGGAGAAGGCTCTGAGGCTGGGAAGGGTGGAAGGAAACTGAAGAAGAGGATGACCAGCAGCAGCATGGATGGACACAGTTATAATGGCAATAAAGGTGCTGTTGGATGACATGAAAGACTAGCTTAGTGACAGATCACTATAGAGAAAATATATCTATGTGGTCTCTAGGAACTGACAATGTCCTGATAACATATAATGAAATAATAGACTATAAGAGGTTCCCAGTATGCAAATGTTAGGATTCTTTCCAGACTTTCATACACTTCAAAATTCATTCAGTTACCCTGAAGGATTTTGAAAAGGTAGGAAGGGAATGATTTGGGCTGCAGAAGCTTACTTCTTTCCTCTGACCTGTTCTGGTTGAGCAGTAGAAAGTAAGTCCCAAAATAATAGACTGAGTGAGTATTCGATTGTTTGTGATTCACATTGTGTGCGTGTGTGTTTCCAAGCAGGCAGATATCCATATCATGAACTGGATTAAGTCAGAAAGCAGCAGTAACTCTGAGGTATTAAACAATGTGTTATGCAGCTTATGCATATAGGCCTGTGAGAAGTCAGACACTGTTCTTCAGAAGAAAGTCTGGATTTTTTCAGGAGCTGGATGAGAGAAAGCTAGGAAATTTCAGTGCCTACTTGTTTTTAATTCCACTGCGGAAGAACAGTGGGGTGTATCTAATGATGATTATATTTTTATTATACTCAGTTGCCAATCTGTATTTCTTTTACACAATCAAACTGCTTTACAAGGAACTGAATTTTCTGACCAATTCAACTAATTCTTGTTTTCTCAATTTCAATTTTGCAGCAAAGTAGCACTGGATTTCTTAAAAAAAAACCTAGCAACACTTGTACACATCATGTGCAAGATAAGAACAGAACACAACAGAGTAGATTTATAGGACAAGTGTGATTAGACACACAAAGAATTTGACACGGTGCAGAATCTCTCAGTGTACATTCAAAAAAAGAGTTAATAATAATCATAATTATGATACCAATAAGGAGGGTAGTAGAAAATATGGGAAGGAATAACAACAACAACCACAACAACTAGGAACTGCTTCCATCCTGCGATGGTATCTGTAATACCGTCAAACATCCACATCTGCCTATCCCAGGTCCTTGGTATAAGCCGGACTCAATATGTAGACAAAAATGCCAAATCCAGTCTGAAAATCTGGCTGACTGTGCGATGAATAATAACAACAATAATAATAATGAGGAGGAGGAGGATGGGGTGGTGATGATGATGATGCCATATAGCATAGACATTAGATAGAACTGTGAGAATTAAGTGTTCAGCAGAGTGACGGCATGAGGGTAGGTAAACACTGTCCCTCTGTCTAGTTGTTTTGGCATGCAGTGCCCTATAGTGGTGTCTAGAGGTTTATGTCCAGGATGTGAGGGGTCTGCAGCTTTCCTTCTAACCTGCACAATATACATTTCTTCTACGGAAGGCCTATATATTATGGAAAGCTATGTAGCAAAAAAGTTTACAGAAAATAGTAAGATCAATAATGGTCTGATTTTCATGCGACCAAACCAGACTGTATATTCCTATTTGCCATAAAGCACAGTTATGCCAATATCTCTGGGTATTCTGGAGCCTATCAGACTGCCTAGCTAATGGCAAAGGATTGTGAAAATTGCAATCCCAGAGGAAATTAAATTGTTAATCCCTGCAGCAAAATCTCTACTTAATCCCAACAGTTTATACAACAGTTACTTATCATTGTGGGGCACACAGAGACCACAGCTTTTGTTACTTGACATCCTGGGAAGTTGATGCTGTAACTTGGATATGTACTATAACAGCCAAGGTCCAAATCCTCACTCTCTTTCAAAGATGAGACCTAGTTATTATTTTCAGTTTACAAAACCCAGCAGCTCTCTCTCTCTCACACACACACACACAGAGAGAGGAAGAAAACTAATTCCTCCACCACCAATAATTTATTTTTAAAATGAAAGGATAGTCTTGTCTTGGGGAGGGGCAAAAATAGCATTAGCCATTATACTGTATATGTGCCACAGAAGTTCTATTTATATAGGAAAGTAATTGATGGAACTTTTGGAGGGAGGGATAGCCCTAATAAGCAGGCATATACATAGAATGAAGGCTACTGCTAAGCTTGTAAGCCGCCCTGAGTCTTCGGAGAAGGGCGGTATATAAATGGAATTAAAATAAAAATAAAATAAAAAAAATAAAAAATAAAAGGTTGAGATTTATGGGTGAATGTGAAGGGGATAAAATGTGTTAATTTGCTAACCCTTGCTAAAAAAGAGAAGACTTCACCCAAAAGGTGGAAAGGCAGCAGAAATGTACATACTACTGTAAATTAAAGGGACCGACAAGGACCCAAGGAACAGAGTCACCATTCTTTAGGAACTGGGGAAGGGAACAAAAGCGAATGCAAATAAGAGAGAATCTCCCATCCTGAGTGGAATTATACTCACTGTTGTTGAGCATATATCACTTGGTTTGTATCGTTAAGATGAATTGTGACCACTGCAGAGAAAGCAGATCATTATCTACCTCTTCCACCAAACCTTTGAGCAGACTTTTAGGACACAACCCACAATTTGCAACTCTACCAAGCTGAGGACAGCACTCAGCCTCTGAGTGGTATGCTGGAGTTCCCAAAAATAGAGAGAGCAGAGCGAAATCTGAAACAGATTTTTATTTAATATCTTTCCAGTTATTATTATTATTATTTTTTTGCAGTTCTCTGGAGATAGGCCCTGACTTTCAACTCCTACTATCTCCTCTAACCTGGTAAAAAGTCCATTGGACCCGAGCACTTGGTAAGAGATTTTATTCTGTTCCTGCAGCAGATGATTGCTAAGGATACAGGAGTACCTAAAGTAAATGCTATAGTTTTTTACTGGTTTGCCTTTTTCCTCTGTCCCCATCTCTCCTGCCTTACATTAAGTTAAGATCCTGGAGTCAGTAGTACCTGCGCTTTGCAAACTCCATTTCTCCTGTACTTTGCAAAGCATCCTTCTACTGATACCTTCAAATGGCAATAAATGTTCTTCATCCTATCTATATAGAGAATATCCCTCTATGATTAGAGAAATGTGTTTTGAAGTGTAGGAAGAAAAGTCTTCATCATGGTTCCATCCAAGCCGGGGATAAACAACATGGCGACTGCTTTAGGTAGAAGGTTACAGTTTATTGCAGAGGAAAGCCAGACAGAAATGTGGATCCAGCAGAAAAAGGACTGAACACATGTAGGAAGTGGGTTTTGTTTGGAGTTATTTCCTGTTTCAGGCTTTGTATTTCCTGTGTCACATATTCTAACCTGAGTCTGGGTGTGCCTTTCTGGTATTCTTGATGGTTGTGGATCAATCCTCTTATGTCCAAAGATCATATCCTGCTTTCCTGAGGCTGGGGTATGTAGATTTTAGGCCTTTGTCTTTCTAAGCTTCTAGCTCCAACCTTCTTGATGGTTTACATTTGCATGACTATAGAAACTGGTTTTCTGCTTGGGGGAAGGAGACCTGGGCTATTAAGAAAACTGGGCATGCTTTTCTGGTTCTTCAATATCTTTTTAGGAAATATATTTTTCTGCCCTTTTAATATTTCCTTCTCTGGGGAGCTGACTTCTCCCAGAAGAAAGAAGGCAGAAGAACATTTATTGTATTTAGAAAATTTAAGTAGTTGCCCATCTTACATACAATAACCATGTGCCTGAGATATTTACTGATAAGCTACAAGAAAACTTGATGAAGCCAGAATGCAATAACCTGGTGTAAGAGCAAACTGGTAAGAGAATTTCATTTCTCTCTCCCTAGATTTTAAAAACATGGATTATTTCATCCCATAAAACGGATGTTTCCATCTCCTCCTCCTTAATGCAGTCATCTCTAGTGAACTCCCATCCTACAAGGCTCTCCAGAGGATGGAGGGAATCTATGGGAACCCTATGAAGAGCAATGGAGCAAGAAAATTGCTAGACTAGAGAACCTCACAAGACGCACAAAATCCCTCCTTGCTTCAGGCAATTAACTCCCTCCATCCCAGCATGGTTTATAGATCCCCTCAGACCTCTGGAGAGACTCGGGAGGAAGGAGAAGTAAGAGGGAAGAGGAGAGGCAAGGAAAGATCTGTTCTTCCATAAGCTTGAAGAGCATCAGTCTTCACCCTAAAACTGAAGTCATTCCTACAGCACAATACATATCATACAAGAAAACTGGATCATAATAATAATACCGTCACACATTTGTGGGGGTAATCTTTGTGACGCTCTTGCTGTTTAACAAAAACAGTCCTCTCTTTTTTCCCAATTTTCATACTAGATCTTTAATTTCCAAATATTTACACCAGAAAGAAAAGGTTCCATCTATGACATTTATTTGAGGAACAAAGTATTTCCAATTATCAGCCAACATTGAGATAATGAAGCTCAAAAAAATGTGAATAGATTTATAACAGTATGTGGTATTTAAGAGCTCTGGGGACTCTGTTAATAACAAGCCGTCCATCATAGCTTAACGAGGCAAATAGCCATGGGTCGGCTGAGGACCATTCCACAGCATAGACACTGTCTTCATGTTCTTCGTAGGTAGCTATTATGCTATCCTGAAGTGGCTCTTTAATCCTAAAATTCAAAAGAGAAAAAAGGGCAGGGAAGAGAAAAGCAAATGATTGAAGCAATTCTGATTTATCAGGTGTTGGAAAATGTCATGCTCCTACTCAAATGTGCTGTTAAAATGTGATGGAGAATGGAGCCAAAGAATTATCCAAGAAAATGAGATACAAACAAGCAAATGAAGGATTTTAAAATGGACCAGTGTCCCTGCCACCCCTAGATCCTTTCATTATGTTTAACAACAAAATCTGTGTTAGTGAAGATTTGGGGGAGAAGATCCATTCACAAGCTTTCTCCAATCCAGCCTTTTAATTCAGAGGAAATTATGCATTAAAATGGTCATCCAAGAGCATATTGCAAACGGAAGTCGATAACTGCATTCCTTGCACACAAAGCTTCACAATAGTGTCAGATGCTTAGCACTGAAAACTATCAGTAAAATTTATCAGAACATAGTAGCCATGCTGTACATAAAAACCGGGACCTGAATGTAAGTATGAGAAAAGAGGGAAGGGGGTGGTGGTTGTTCCTGAAAATTGTATGTGTTTTACTCACTTACTAAATTTATATGCCACCCACCTCCCCAATAAGGTGACTCTGGCCAGCTGGCCAACCACAAAAAGATAAATAGAAAAAAAAATTAAAAACCAAAGAGACAAACAAGCACAGGGGTGAGATTTTCTTATCCTGTCAGCCACCTCCAGGAGTGAGTATCTCCTCCCCCCCCCACTTGGGGTCCCAAGCTAACTGCAAACTTGTCAAAGCCAAGTTTTAATGTCCTTCTGGAAGGCCAAAAGGATAGGAGCAGTTCTCACCTCCAGTGATAGAATGTTCCAGAAGATTGGGGCCACAGCAGAAAAGGCTCTTCTCCTTGACCCCACCTACTGGTATTTCTTAGCAGACAGGGTCCATAACAGGAGTCTTGGACCAGATGGGGAAAACAAGTCCCATTGAGATGAGATGGCTCCTCAGATACCCTGAATTATGCCATGAAGTACCTTAAAGGTAATGACCAAAACTTTGAATTGGACCCTGATGCAAACAAAATCTATTTTGTTTTTACCATAACCTTCCCCCCCCCCTGCAAATTTCCTTTTGAAATTGATAAATGAGGCTTGTAGGAAAACTGGCGATGTCCCCACCACTTTTTGGGAAAAAAAATGTTGTTCAGTGTAACACATGTCATTGTCAGAGGACACTAATATCCTTTATTTAATTAGGTTAAGTTAATGAGGGTTTAATAAACAAGCATGGACTGTTTATTAATTACAACCTTTTCTTCATGCCAGGGTTTGCATGGAGGAGGGGTGTTCTAGTAACATTAATCATGGGAGATGGGTATGCTAAAGGGTGATAAGAAAAGCTATTTTTTCTTCCTTTTGGAATTTTTAATTGTCTTAAGTTATTTTGTCCTCTGTTGAATTACCCTTTGCAGATTAAAGTAAACTGCCAAAATACAGAATGCCTACTGTCCACTTGCTTCTAAAAAGCATGGACCACGCAAAGATGTATTTTAGGAAGATAGAGTACTTGTTTGCAAAATGCTGACAGAGTTGCCTTTGTGATCTTCAAAGTTAACTCTAATTACTGCTAATACCATTAGTACTATGCTTTCCAGCAATACTAGTTCAAATTGTTAAGGGAACTTTTACTTGTGGTGGCTTTCGTTCATCTCACCTCAAAATCCCCTTTATGAGTAACATGCATTATTCAGTGGGGTTACTATTTCACTTTATCTGTTTAGGTGTGCAATTAAATGTTTCGCTGTCAAGGAAAGGAGATAAGGATAATTTACCGGGTACACAGAAATATCTTCAGGCAAAAAAAAAAAAAGTGTGCGTGTTCCTGCATGCATGTATAAGCCATCTCCCCAATGTATTGGGAAGTATTTTTATTCGTAATTTAATATGTTGCCTTCCTTGAGAATTTTTATTAGTATTGTAGGAAGGATAGAAAACACTATGTTGCATATAATTCCCCATCCCCAAATGGGTGGAGTATTGCATGATCAAAACTACGTAATTTAAGGCCTATGACAATCAACTGCTTTATATTTATTTATAAAGCGCCCTGGTGGCACAGTAGTTAGAATGCAGTATTGCAGGCTAAATCTGCTGACTGCCTGCAGTTCAATCCTGACCGACTCAAGGTTGATTCAGCCTTCCATCCTTCCGAGGTCGGTAAAATGAGGACCCAGATTGTTGGGGGCAATATGCTGATTTTGTAAACCACCTAGAGAGGGCTGTAAAGCGCTGTGAAGTGATATATAAGTCTACATGCTAATTGCTAAGGGCCATTTTTTTACCTCTTTTGTATGAACAATATGCAGCCTTCACTATCTTTAACGAAAAACATCAGCCAAAAAATGATGATTCTGACATACAGCTTAAAGATGAACATGAAGCACCATGCGCTCTTGAAAATTGAAAATTCTCATGTTGTTTGCATATAGTAATGGAGTTTTGGGTTACCATGGCATCTCCAATTACAAGTCATAGTCAAGACACTTTTCTGCCCCAAACCTTTATTCCTAGAAATCACCAAACTAACCTTCAAATTGCTCGCCTTAAAGTTAAACAGAAAATAGACTTTTCCAGACAAATGGTTAACAGTGTACAAAAGCGATACTCAGATGCCAGCCTGAGGGACAAACAGAACTGTGAAATGAACTTTGCAGATGCCCTGTCTCTGTAGCTGCAGGCAAAAAGTGACCAACATCAGCATTTTGGCAGCAAACAGTGGAATCTTTCCAAGCAAAGATTGTGAAACAAAAAAAATGTGAACAGACAAACTTTTCTTAAAGCAAGCTCATTATCATGTTTTAACCTTTTCTGTAGTTTGGAAAAAGAATGGACTCTCACTAAGAAGTCACAACAGTCCACTCAAGCAGTAGAAAGAAACATTACAGGCTTAATGTACTTTCACGAGAAGCTGCTACTTATTGAGGTATTTAATAATACTCTGAACCAATTAAACTATATTTAGATGGCAGATGCCAGATGGATCAATCCTCCCTATCTTTATTAAGCATCTTAATTCTACCATCCATCTCACTCAGAGAACCATAATCTATAAGGCATATTTTACATGTGTCTTCTAAGAAGACTTCAAGAGCCTTGTTGGAGCAGCACCAAGAAAATTCAAACAGGTTGTAGGGCATCCAGTTCAATTCAACAGTTCAGTCCAAATTGTTGGTTTTATTGGGAGACACCATTCAATTAAGAAATTCAACTGAACTGTCTTCAAACTGAATCTTCATATTAAATTTCTGCACAGCCTTACTGTTTAAGTATTCCTGTATCAGACAAGGAACCCCTAACAGACATAATAGAAACCCAAGTGACCTATTTTGAGATCCTAGAAGGTTATTCATAAACTAGTGTTTTGGAACTGGGGACCAGGAAGGAAGAGAAGATGAGATATAAACCATGAGTAGCACAGGGATTAGAATGCAGTATTGCAGGCTAACTCTGCTCACAGCCAAGAAGTTTGATCCTGGCCAGCTCAAGGTTGTCTCAGCCTTCCATCCTTTGCAGGTTGATAAAATGGGGATCCAGATTGTTGGGGGCAATATGCTGACATTGTAAACTCCTCAAAGAGTGGTGTAAAGCACTATGGAGCAATATATACTATAAGTATACATGCTATTGCTACTGCTATCATATCTAACACACATTAGTAACTAGTACCAACATCATATCATCCTGTTTCATATTAGATGATTCTCTCTTCTGTCCATTACGCAAATGACTAATTTTCGGAGCGTGACCCCAAGGCCATAAGGGGGGGGGGAACCTCTCTACCCTCTTTTTCTATATTGTGAATAAAGGTTTACATCTCCTATCATCATCTAAATCCCACCTTATCATTTCCATATGGGAGAGCGCACTCATCCCTTAATCCAGTGTTTTTCAACCACTGTTCCGCGGCACACTAGTGTGCCGCGAGATGTTGCCTGGTGTGCCGTGGGAAAAATTGAAAAATAATTATAAAATACTTTCTTTGTGTTTATTTGACTCCTATTCAAGAGAATTACTTTATATATAGTCAATATAGGCACAGAGTTAAATTTTTTAACATTTTCTAATGGTGGAGTGCCTCGTGATTTTTTTCATGAAACAAGTGTGCCTTTGCCCAAAAAAGGTTGAAAAACACTGCCTTAATCAACTGGTTGTGCAACAAATTAGCAGTTCAGCAGACAGCAAATAAGGCTGATGTGCACATTCAGAAATTAGGACTAGGACACCGCAGTAAGTGCACAAAGAAACACCATCTTTTATATTTCAAATTTCCATATAAACAAATCCAAATAATATTAAAAGACTTAAGATTTAGTGGGCATAATAGAAATTTAGTGGGATCAAGAGGATTAATGAAACAAATCTACCTCTGGGGACAAATGCTAGAGAAAGGATAATAAGGGTGCTGTCATCTATTTAGCATATCTGTGATTTGCCTTAATTCATCTTTTAATTTTTTAAAACAGCTCCAGGAAAGTGTTGATCCAGTTATGGAGGAGCAATGAAAATAAAATTGGGAATTCCAGTGTGATCACACCTGGAATACTGTATGGTATTTTTGGAAATAATACTGTAAAGAAGGCAAATCAGTACAATAGTTTTTGTTTCATTTCCACTATATTTTGAGTCCTCCTTGCTGACCGGTTATGCCAATTCAGACCCAATGAGTGGCTGGATCCACACAATATGTGCAGCATCTCTTTCTTTAGCTCTCGTTCACACAACCCATAACAATAATTTTTAAAGCAGAATGGCTGGGGTTGTCATACTGAACCAAAATCAAGTATGTTTACATCATGGCTTGGGACCATACTGTATATGTATTCAGCCACTGTCTATGCAACTTCCATTACTCATTTAGAATGCACCACACCTGCCCTTTTCTTGATCATTCCTCCAGGTTCTAGAGTTCATTTTTAGCTTTTCATGGTTTACTTGGACTTTTACCAATTAAGTGTTTATGAGATGTTCACAAGTGACCTGTCTTGTAATCCTCTATTAATAAAAGAAGAATAAAAAAACTATACAATTTTTAACTAGTAAAATACCATTGTCTGGAATTAATTTTGATCTTAATTTGCTATGTATTTAATGTTTAATTGTGTATCTATTGACCTCTTTAGCTCTTTATTTTTTTTCCAACCTTTATAAATAACTCAAGATGATGAACATACCTAATACTTCCTCCTTGCCCTATTTTTTCCCATAACAATCACCCTGCTGGGCTGAGAGAAAGTGACTGGCGCATGGTTACCCAGCTGGCTTTCGTGTTTAAGTAGGATTAGAACTTAGAATCTACTTGCTTCTAGCCTGGTGCCCTTAACCACTAGGCCAAACTGCTCTCTTTATAATGTTAGGATGTTTCTTCCTGGTTGCTTCTATCACCCACTCTTCAAATTTAGAATCCTTATGCAGTCCTGGATTACTCAGTGAGCTCTGCTTATTCAAGCTCTCTCTATGAGGACAACGGTAACGTGTTTGCTTAAGTGGGAAGTTAGGCTACTGAAGTCTTATGCAGGTTGACTGTGATCTATAAAGTGAAGTTCCTGTCACTCTTCAACCCACAGGAAAAAGTGGCTAGAAATTGATAGATTTTTCATTCTTTCTATGAGGATGGGCAAGACAGTGATTTACTCATCCTCTGACTTTAAAGGATGATTACATGGTTGACTCTTTTGAAGCGTATGGCCCTAAATAAACATTCAGAATGTCTCCTGAACTTTCAGTATCAAAATCCTTTCTGCAGCCTGAAAGGTTCTATATTTGGGAATCATGACACCCAGATCTATTCATCTAAAATTATTGCCCTTGCTGTTATAAAATATTTAGAGAAATTTGAGATGAAATGAATTGTGCTCTTTGTACCTGATACACATAGATGCAGAAATGTTATTTGGGGACTCACATCCAATTCTCTCACTGGCAAAATATGTTTGACAAGAGTCCTGAAGGATATGGTGTGAATGCATACAAAAAGAGATTTCTTATAGTTCTCGTTATTCATCTTATCACTTCTCAAATGTTATATTTAGTCAACACAATCTGTAATAGGTAATTGCAGACTGGAGTTTTCAGGGTTCCAGACTACCACATCTTTCAGGACATTTGATTGACTAGCAATAGCAATAGCACTTAGACTTATATACCGCTTCACAGTGGTTTACAGCCCTCTCTAAGCAGTTTAGACTCAGCCTATTGCCCCCAACGAACTGGGTCTTCTTTTTACTGACCTTGGAAGGACGGAAGGCTAAGTCAACCTTGAGTCGGTAAGAATTGAACTTCCAAATTGCAGGTAGTCGGCAGTCAGCAGAAGTAGCCTGCAGTACTGCATTCTAATCATTGCGTCACAACGGCTCTTAATGCCGTTGTCCTTTGATTTATCTGGGTCTAGTGAGAATAAAATGTGGAAAGCTGTAACAAGTGGATAGGTATAGTGCAGAATCCAATATAGGATGTGGATATTGTAATACAGCAATCCCCCATCTTTGTGGCCTGATGGCCCATCTGGGAGAGGAGAGGAAAACCGGGCCACACGAGCGGCGGGCTGGTGTTCATACGTGTGGAGCTCCACTTCCATAAGTGGAGCTGGGCATGCATGTGCACCGGCCTGCCTTTCGTTTGAGTGGAGCTGTGTGCACACTGGCCCACCGCTCGTGTGAATCGAGCCATACGCATGTATCCGCCAGCCTGCTTCTCATGCAAGTGGAGCTGCGCACGTGCATGTGAGCTGGCCCACCTTTCACATGGCCTGGTTCCAAATAGGCCACATCCCAGTAGTGGGCCACGGCCTTGGTTTTGGGGACCCCTGTTGTAGTAGATCCCAGTTAATTAAAAATGCAGAAGAAATTAGAAATGTTTATTTGGGTAGAGGAATCTAGAAAGGATAAGCAAATGACAATTTTTCAAGCAACTCTTAAACTTAAAGCTGTACAAATTTAAACTATGTGGTTCAATGTTATAAGGAGACAACGAGGAGACAAAAACCAGGAAATCATTCTGGGGGAAACCAAAAACTTCCCCCTCCTGTTTTATGTATGAACATATGGAAGACTTTTTTTTTAAACTTCCATGAATTTTGGATCCAAGTCCATGTGATCTTGTGGCCTCAACGTGTCTGATATAAAGACCAATCATTAAAAATATGAGGTGCCAGTTCCATTTCCTTACAAAAGTTATTTCAAATATATTGATCTACTTACCAATAAGGTACATACATAAATATCCTAAAATTAGTAGAGAAGATTCCCATTAACCAAGAACTTACAGACATCTTTAGTGAGTTTATTAAAAGCAGATAGATTCTTACTTGTCATCTTGTTGACGGTCTTCTTGATCACTAAATTCATCATCATCTACCAAGTGTCCAAAAGGCTCAGAAGAAATTGATACCATGTTGGAAAGAATGACTCTGCTATCACTGCTGCCAGTAAGTACTAACTGGTCATGGGAATGATTATAACGCACATTCCAAACCCTAAAAAAAAGATGATTATGAAGATCAGTTCCTAGAGTGGTTCCTGTTGCATGTTGTTATTAAATGTGTTGGAGACATCTCAAGCTACCAAAGTCCATATTGTGAACAATAATCAATGACTGTAAGAAAACAATTATTTGCTAAGAAGCAAGTTGACTGCGTCATTCAAATCTAGATAGTACATAATGGGTTAAATCCAGAATACCTGAAAGTGGAATATCGCACATATACCACCAGGGAAGCTAATAAGGTACCATCACTAAGTTTATTTCCAGGGGTTTTCAGTTAATTTGCAAGGCTTTTTATTTCTTTTACTCTGAGCATAAAATTTAATAAGTCATTAGCTTTAGAGCTTATGTTCCAAAACAATGTAAATATAATTTAAGACTCAAAAACTCATGTAAACTTTGGTTGTCTCATCTCCACATCCCCCAGAAATTGAGTCTTATTCAAATATCTTAACCATTACACTACAGTGAACAGTGGGATATTTATTTATGAAAGAACTATGTTGGATTCAACTTAATACATGCTACCAGGCTGAAGAAGAGGACACTTCTTTTGGCTAGACCAGGAGTAGGCAACCTTGGCTCTTTTATGACTCGTGGACTTCAACTCCCAGAATTCCTGAGCCAGCCATGCTGAGGGAAAAGGGAGAGGTTTCCAAGCTGAGCCATGCTGGCTCAGGAATTCTGGGAGTTGAAGTCCACGAGTCATAAAAGAGCCAAGGTTGCCTACCTCTGGGCTAGACAGCATTTCACAAGACTATCAGAGTATCTTTCCTGAGAGCATGAATAAGCCCCTAGGATCCTGCTACAAACTACTTTCCATTTGGGTTTCTAAAGCTAATTTTTTGAGCCGGGCGGGGGGACCCCTAGCCACTACCTGAACTTCCCAAACCCACCAAAACAGTTTAAAAGACAGTCCATGAGTATCTTCAAACCTGCCAATCTCAGTAAAGGGAAGGGATACAACCAAGTGAGCAAATGACTTGTTTTATTGTATTTTTAAAAACAACATAACTGAGGCAGAAACAAATCGACTAAGCTCTCAACTGGAACTAGTGGTCTAGTTTCTTTCCATTTGAATTGGTATGTGGACCTGGTGTGGAACTGCCTAGACTTAGGCCTGCAAGTGGTTTAGTACCTGGTCTTCATGCCATTTCCTTTAAGGCAGAAATGTTAATATTCTTAAACTAAAATCCATAAAAATACTGTATTTCCAATGTTTGCATGAATGTATAAGAAATATGCAACATTTTCCCTGAAGTAAAGCAAAATATAAGTAATATTTATAAATTTAGTGTAATACAAACATAAAATACTTGTAAATATTTTATTAAATCAATCCAAATGATCCCCAGACGCTTACAGTGAGCAGTAAAAGAGTCCATTAAGAGGACTCTTTTAGCATTATTGTGTTTTTAACTTTACATATCATGTCAATGTCTTCAGATGTTCTGCACCTGTTAATAAAGTAATAATCTATGAATAGGTAAAGATGTTAAGAAGCTGCATCTTGTAAGTGACTGCAAAGTTCAGGACTGTTTTCCCACATATATTGTTACCAAAAATATTTGCTGTGCTGACAAAAAGATGAAGATCTGAAATCCAAGATGAGCCTCCCTGACAGTTTTGGAGAACAGGACCATAAAAATGGAATCTTAGAAAACTGCCAAATAAATTCACTTTACCAGTGGGAATGTTCTTCTAGTGTCTTCACTGCCTCGTTGACGTTTCTGGTGTCCCAGAATTTCACCTTGCAGTCATCTCCACAACTAGCCAAATAGTACTGTTTGTTGGGATTAAAATCTAGGTCCCGCACCAGCTGTCCATGAGCATTTTCTATACAATATATTTGGCTGTAGGAGAAACAAAAAATTATTCATCAAGAATAAATACATCTATACTGAATGCTAGGTAGGCTACTAATATAAAAAAAAGAGGGATGGAGACATGTTTGCCCTGCAAATTTATCTATGTCCATTTAAGGAATGATCATTAAGGAATGATTTGCTGCATCTGTTCTGGTGGCAAGAACTTAGCACTACTGCTTCACTCCTTTAAAACTACTGTCTGAACTGAATGTCTGGAAAAAGATCAGTTATTGTGAGCAAACAATCTGGGACCTCCCATTATATGAATGCAGAACTTCTGACACCTATACACACACCACTGTATCCATCACTCTTCTCTGTATTGCTATAGGGCAGCAGGTAGAGGGAAATAGCTATTCATTAGTTCCTCATCTTTATCATACTGGCAGCATCCCCAGGAACTTGTTTCCATGCCAAAGTCCATCTCCCATGTAGGAAAATGGGGGACAGGGAACTAATGAGTAGACCGAGATCGCCATATGTGCATTGTCACAGTGCCAATGATGAAATTCAGATGTGCATCACAGTAGATTTGCAGCAGGTTGGATGCTGGTTACAGAAACCTCTTGCTGGCACTGACTCAAAGTGAACATGCCATTTCATTCTCACTTTATTGCGAATTTGGTTCATTCTTATGGCACCCACCAACAGAAGCAACTGTCAGTTTAAAAATGAGTATCTTGAAGTAGCATGGGACAAGTAACACAAAAAAAAAAATCTACAGGGTGTGTGTCATAAATGTGAGGGGGGAGGGAGAGGGAAAATTATAAGCTGTTATTACAATAATTCACTCTTGGGAAACAATATCAACACTGGGAGCTATTTTAGAAAAAGATACCAAATATTTACGGGGGTTTTTGCCTGCAATTTCTAATAGTAAAAAGAGAAAATATTGGATGTTTTCATAAGTAACTTTTTAAGAAATCGGTATAATCGATTCTCATTGTTCATAGAAACAGTTAGTCTTCGGCTTATGACCACAATGAAAATTCTGGTCCACTGATAAGGAAGGTGGTTGTTAAGTGAGGTGAACCCGATTATACCACCTTTTTGGGGGGGCAGTTATTAAGCCAATCACTGATTTGCTAAGCAAATCCAGCTTCTTTCTATGATCCTGCTTCTCAGAGGTTAAGTGGGAAAGTCACAAGTGGCAGCTGCATGGGACTCTGCAACCCCGTGAATACATGCCGGTCGCCAAACTCCTGAATTTTGATTACGTGACCATGGGGGTTGCTGCAACGGTCAAAAGTGTGAGGACAGGTCACAAGAAGTCACTTTTTTCAGCACTGGCATAACTTTGAATGGTGGCTAAAGGAATGGTTGTAAATCGAGGACTACAACTGCAGTTATATGCCATAAAGTCGCCACAAACCCTGAATTAAGAGAATACTGAGGCAAAAAGGATACTCGCTTTCAGCATGGCAGCTGCAACAAGAAGAGCGTCACCCTTTTCATGCTCAGCTGGGACCTGAGCATGACTCCAACTTTTCCCTGCCCAGCACCTGTCTGTGAATGACTGTGAAAGCACCACAACTATTGATATAGGGAGGTCACGATTAAATTTTAGCAAACTGGCGAATTCGCAGATATGGAATAATGGAATAATGAGGACTGACTATATTTTTAAGGAGGAAAGAGAAGCTAAAGAAAGTGATAGGGAAAATCACCAGCATACTCAGTGGTCTCTTTTCAAGAACTCGTATCCCATTGATTATTTGCGGGTTCTTGCTGAAGAATTTCAAATCAAATCTCTGCCAAATCTCTCCTCTGTCACAAAGAGGAATCTTATTTGTTTTTTTGATTTATTTATTTTTAAATGAAGCTTCAGACCTTTTAAAACTGTAAGCCCAAGGACAAGAGCTATCATGTTTTTATTGTTCTCTAAGCTACCATTAGAGCTTTTCAGGATGAAGGGGAAGAGGGAGAAGGGAGTTTAAACACCTTTAGCAAATAAGTATTGCATAACCTCTTCCCCAAATCATGTTAAAACATGTAATTAATATCACTCTGAGTTTGGTCCTTTTATATACATCCCAGACTATACATAAAGTTTCAGCCTGGAGGCAAAATTGAAGTAGAAGAGACAATTGTTCCCTTCTGTAGATACACTCCAGGTCAAATCATTTGTCTCTACAAAAATCCATGCCACGCAAGGTCATGTCTGATTATTTCATGATATATTAAGTATAGAAGGTTTCACTCAGAAGTCTCAAAAATATTGTGTCTGTTTTCTGTATAATCTGGAAAACGTCCAGAATGAAAATGTAAGTATATTTATTTATTTTATTACATTTATATACCGCCCTTTCCCAAAGGACCCAGGGCGGTTTACAGGGTGATTAAAAACAAAAATACAAAAGTTAAAAACAATTTTAAAAAAATTTAAAAAAATTATATCCGTCCCTGAACAAATAAAACCCCAGTTAAAATTAAAATTAAAATTCTCAGCCTTGGCCAGAGAGCTCGAAGAGCCAGGTCTTCAGGTCCTGGCGGAATGAACGGAGGTCGGGGGCAGTCCTAAGCTCCACTGGCAGCTAGTTCCAAAGGGCAGGCGCACCCACTGAGAAGGCCCTATCCCTGGGTGTCGTCCGCCAGCAATCTCTTACCGGTGGCACCCTGAGAAGACCCTCCCTGTGGGAGCGCACTGGACGAAGGGAGCTTGATGCCGGCAGCAGGTGTTCCCTCAGATATCCCGGACCCAAGCCATTTAGGGCTTTATAGGTCATCACCAGCACCTTGAATCTTGAATACATGTACGTGTGAGGGAGATTTAAGGAGGGCTAAATATTGCGTGTGTGTGCACAAAACAAGAGATAGATAGATCTTTCTTTGCATTTAAAATTAAAATTCCAGACAAGAGACCATAGACACTACTTTTTCCAGAATGGATTGATCCTATTATCATTGAAATAATAGTTGGGGGAGAAAAATCAGAATAATTTTAATGCCCTCATTCATAAGCGACAGCTCAACTACAGGGTCACTGTAGTATCCCGAAGCTACTTCCCAATTACCTCATTTATTTCTCTATCTGGTACAGAAGTAGCACAATGGGACCTATATAGCTTTTCAAAGGCTACATTCCAAAACAAGAGTGAAGAGTTCAGGAATTTCCAGACACTGAAACGGAAGCCTCAGGCTTAGGCCATTCATTTTGCACTATTGCATAAAAGCCAATACAAAAAAGAAATCACATTTTTTAAACCAATCCACTCTGGTGGGACAAACTCTGAAAACCTTTAAAAGGCTGATGGGCCAATTGAAGTCTGCCGAGTACATTGGCAAGGAAAAGCTGCCTGTAGGAGAACACTTAAATATAAACCTAAACCATGGCTTAACAGGGATGTCTGGCTATAAAACGCAATGCTTCATTCTCCAATTCCATCATTCTTCCATCTGGAAGTGAGAATGAACCTTTGCTTCAGTATATCCCATGGTGACTGAAGTTTTGCTTCAGTGTAGCCTATGGTGACTTAAGTGATACGATGACCTGCCTCTTGCAAAGCCTAGAGCACAGGTCTGCAACCTGCGGCTCTCGAGCCGCATGCGGCTCTTTCAGCTGTCTCCTGCGGCTCCCAGTCCTCTGCCATGTGCAGTCCAAAAAAAAAAAAAAAACTGGGACTAAAAAAGTTCAACCAATCAATTCAAATATGCAGGGTAGGTGCATATCTCGCCTTGGCTCCACTCTTCAGTCAAACCCTGTTCTGCACATGCGCACACATTTTTTGCGGCTCCCAGTTTTTCCTTTTGTGAGGGAACTGGTGGCTCTTTCACTGTTTCAGGTTGCTGACCCCTGGCCTAGAGGCTGTCGATACTGAAACCTGGGAAGACGGAATGGCTCTGTGTTTAAGGGTCTTGGTCCATAGAAAACTGCCATCTTTAGTCTTGGATGGGTGGCACTGCCTCAGATGGGTGGCGCTGCAACTGAGAGACTTGTAATCTGGAAGTTCTCCTGGACTCGTGACCCCTGCTCAAGGGAGCAAATAGTAGTCATGGCCAGGAGGGCCTTTGCTCAACTGTGGTTTGTGTGCTGATTATGTCCTTTCCTGGACCAACAATTCCTGTTCACAATTACCCATGTTCTATTCACCTCCCATTCTGACTACTGCAAAGCTCTCTACATGGGGCTGCCCTTGAAAAGTATCCAGAATCAATTGGTTCAAAATGCTGTGGCCCACATGATTTAGTACAGGTCTAGATATGCATACGGGTAATCTCTCCTGAGGGAGCTGCATTGGCTGCCAATTTGGTTTCAGGTCCAATTCAAATGGCTAGTTGTCACCTCAAAGCCCTACGTGGCTTTGGATCAAGTTATTTCGAGGACCACCTTTTCCCATCCCCCAGAGTGGGGTTATGCAAAGAATGCTATGGGTCCCCTCCATCTGGCGGGACTAAGAAGAAGGGCCTTTCCATGGTAGTTCCTTCCCTGTAGAACATCATCCCTGCAGAGATAAGGTTGGTCCCTACTTTGACACTCTTTCGCATGACCCTAAAGACATGGTTCTGCCAATGGGTCTGGGGATTCCAGAATGATATGGAGCCCATCAAGTCAGGTGGTGTAGTCACCGGGATGGGGGTTATTGCTTTTTGTAGTTTTTGTATTGGGATTTTATCCTTGCAAGCCACTCGGAATCATTTAAATTCCGACGCGGCCTGAAGACCTACCTATTTGAGCAAACCGGCCTGGCCTGATGGGGGATGTGCTGGGGTTTTTATTGGGAATTTTTATTACTCTACTGTTTTTAGCTCAGGCTCTTATTTAATTCTTTTTTAATTTTTGTATTCTGTATTTTTATGTGCCCTGTTCACTGCCCTGAGTCCTCCGGGAGAAGGGCGGTATACAAATATAATAAATGAAATGAAATGAAATTTAAATAAATAAATCCCTGGTTTATTGTTACGTGCAGATCAGGAATTACAATGCTAACATGTTCATTTATTTATATTCAGGACTGACCTCGGTCACATTATAAGTATGAATTCTCAGGCCTACAACAGCCTCGAGAAGAGAAGGAATACAGCAGCACTCTTCAAATGTTTGAAAGGTGATCACATGGAAGAACAGAAAAAAACACTATTCTTTTTCATTTCAGGATGCAAAACATGGAATTTACTCATTTAGTGCACAATAAGGCTGATTCCCATGAATGTTAGGAAAAAAAACCCAACTTCCAGCTCAACAATGGAAGCAGTTAGTCAAAGAGGAGGTGGGCTCCTTTCCACTGAGCAGAGGCTAGTTTAAACCTCTGGTTTTAATTGGATTCTTGCACTGAGAAGGAGTGAATTCTGTCGAGTTCCAGTTCTATGATTTTAGGATTCTAACAACATGCAAATCTAATCAAGCGTACCACAATAAAATTAATTAATTTTTTTAAAACCCAAGCAATTAACCACAGAAACCAATTAAAAGCAGTGGAGGCTAAAATATCAGCAAAAGATAATCTAAAAATACATACACTACATATTTGGATTGGAAAATTGGCCTACTCTAGTTTATTCTATGGTATATAGGACTATTGTTGAAGACTGCCCTGCAAATTTAGAAGGGATTGGAGTAACCTGATATTGTCACATAATTCTAGTATTTCAGGAGTTGGAGGGCATTCTCTTCTGCAACAACTGGGATTATATATTATTTATTTTATTATTCATGATTTATTATTATTATTATTATTATTATTATTATTATTATTATTATTATTATTATTATTATTATTATTCAGATTACTTTTATGTACTGGTGAAATCACCTTGACTGAAGCGGTAGGTAGGTAGGTAGGTAGGTAGGTAGGTAGGTAGATAGATGATAGATGGATGGACAGACAAATAGAAAGGCAGGCAGGCAGACAGACAGATTTGGCAGATTTGGTTGCCAATTTATTTCCAGGTGCAATTCAAGGTACTGATAATAACCTTTAAAATTCTACATGGCATAGGACCAAGATATCTGCAGGACTTCTAAATAAAATTTGTTTGACAAAGTTGTACCAGTGAAGTATGGTAGGAAAGACTGCTAGAGTATTTCTTCTTTAGAAACAGTTCTATCCCCCCCACACACCAAAAAATAAAAATAAAAATAAAATTAGCATCTTTATTTTTAAGATTTAGAAAGTTTGCTAAATCAGCATCCAGAATTGAGGAGGCCAATTAATATTGAGCTAATGTGTGTGTGTCTTTTATTGCTGTTATTGTTGTTAAATATGTTTAATAATTTATACACCTCTGTGTGGGCATGTGTCCGTATGTGTGCATATATCTACAGCCACAGATATGTGGTCTTTTTGTTTCACATATATTATTTGGCATGTAGCTTTTGTAAGCCATTTAGGTTTGCTTGAATGAAGCGCTGCAAAACAGTACGAATAAATACATGAATAACAGAAGCTTCAGAGCATGGAACAGTCTGGAGTCTAAAACAGAATTCATCTTCTGGGGCAGATGGGCAAAACATGGCTGAAAGGCCTCTGCTTCCAAGTAGCTCCATCCAGCATAGGAGAATGAACACCTTGGACTCTAGGAAAGCCATCTCTTGCACAAGCTCTTCTCAAGATCTTGTGGCCCAAGACATGGAAGGATAAAAGTAAGTCCAGTCAATTGCTAAACAAGCTGTCAACAAAGCCAGGGGTGGGAGAGAGAATGCACAAGATAAGAAGATGTCATGGACCGGCTAACGATTTTGTTTAATAATGACCCACCACACACATGACATTGCTATGCATGCTTTTATAGAAAACGAAAAGGGAGAGTGACTGAAAAACACAAAGCACTTTAAACATGCATTTTTAGCATTTCCTAATTGAACTGATGGGGGCGGGTGTTCTATCAAGAAGCATAATTGGAAACAATGGAAATATAGTCCTCCTCCCCACGAGCATGCAGGAGGCATAAAACTGAATTTAAAGGCATCTCCCCTTTAAGGCAGGAGAAGTTATTACAAGACATCCGTCTTCCAAGGCTAGTGATAAATTACTGTGTGCTAAGGGGATAAGCTGTATCTTAAAAAAGCTGGCACAGACTTCTGTTGTCATGGCAACAGATGTGCACAACATCACTCCTCTGCTTATCAAAATCACAACTCGACCAGGAAAGGAGTCCTATATTTCTTATACTGAAGTATTAGCTTTGCTAGCATTCAAAATTGTGATATGTTGCAACCCCAACCTTAAATAAATGTGTACCGAAAAGCTAGCTGTTAACAGAATTGAAATGCCAGGTGTGTTATCTTATTATACCATCAAAATCAAATAGAAACTGAAGGGGTGTTTTTCCTTTATTTAAAAAAAGGGGGGGGGAGCAGAACTTTTAAAAAAGGAAACAGGGCATCGGAGTCAGCCAATGTTTCAATCCCGATCCAAGACGTAAGGCTGTCTTAGTCTGTTCTGAACTGTATCAACTGACTTCAAATGACATTTTATAAAATACTCGCTCAGGGTAATCTATTTCATTTTATCTAATGGGAGATTTATTCATTTACTTCAGCCAGAGAGGAAGGTGGGCGCATCTCATTAGATGTAAGGATAAGGAGAACATATGACAGGTTAGTTATTAAAGCAATGTCAGGTGAAAATGAGGCAGGTTAGCTGTTACAGCTCTGCCAGGCGTGCAAGATAGAAGAGCTACTACAGTACTATCATTACTGCTGCCCATTTTTATTGAAACAGGAGGACCATGCCAGAGACATCAGGGTAACCTGTTTGGTTGGTGTTTTGTTTCAAGGACATAAAGAACCATGCTTCTTACTTCATAGTTCGTATATCCCATCCTCGAATGGCTGTGTCATTGGCTGTGGCAATCTGGGTGCAGTTGTGATGAGGGCTCCATTTTCCCGATGTAAACTTCAGCTGTCCTTTTCCTTCCAATGTCACTGAATTTGACAACTGTGCATCGAAAACAACCCAAATCAGCATCTTTAATACAAGGTTGATCCCAGTGATAACAATAACAGCAACAAGAGGTAATAACAAGCAGAGCAACTTGAATCTAAAAATCACAGCATTATTCTTATGTTGGATTACATTGCCAGTCTAAAATTCCCCACTAACTTCACACAAGCTGTGCATTTGCCTGTTTGGTACAATTACCCGCATGTATGCATACTCTGAAGGACTGTGCTAGAAATACTACTCTATTTTTTTATTTTTTTGTTAAGTACTGCAGGACTAAGAAGTGGGGAACAAAAGGTCTGAAAATTATGCTTTAAGCATAACAAAGTTGGTCCAACATTTGGTCATATTGTTTTTAAAAATATCAACTAGTCAAAGATTAGATGTGGACTAACTTATGTTCCTTCTCAATGGCGAACCTATTTTAACTGTGGAAATGAGAATTGGGCTTCCATCAGTGTGCAGAGAGAAAAGCAGATGTCCCTAAATGATTTTTTAGCAGAATCTGTCTTGTGGGGTCAAAAAGCTTCCACACAAAACATTTCAACACTTCTTTGTGTTTTCTCTCTCCAAAGTGAGAAATTACACATGCCCAGGGCATAGCTCAAACTACTTCCTTAACAGAGCATTTTTTTGATGTCAATGATAAGCCTGAATTATGAAATATAACTGGCTCATTATATTCATTAGACAAAATATTACAGGTAGTAACAATTATCTACAATGGAGCCAAACACTGGGAGCTTGATTATTGAATTACTTTTCATCTAAGGCTTGCCAGCACCTGAACCGCCAGTATTTTTTTTACAGAATATGAGAATATGGAATTATAAATCTATATACTTGTTTCTTCCAACAGATTTACCTAGGCACCTGGCCTTCCAGGTAATGTATGTGTACACCCATACAAGAGTTGGTTTATATATGATTTTGCCATATTTAGAATGCTTTAGGCATCCACAGTCTACCTTAGTCACATTACTAATTCCTGCCAAATATACTTCTTAATATTGAACAATATTCTCCATTCCTACTCTTTAACATTTCATAGTATCATTCAAAATAGTGTGCAGGCAGTTCTGTGTGCATATCCAAGGACTATATAGCTTTCTTTTTGTTGTTGTTGAAGCCAGTATTTTTTTTCCGAAAGGGAAAGAAAAAGACAGAAGGACTTAGAGTAGGCACATTCAAAGAAACACACAAAATCAAAAATTCAGGAAGGTGAGTGTTATATCTTTTCATTCAGGAACGATCACAACTGATAGTTTAGGACTATCACACGTAAACATAGCAAACACTGGTCAGGGAATGCAAGATTCTGATTGTAGTACAAGTAGTCCTCAACTTACAACCACAACTGAGCCCAAAATTTCTGTTGTTAAGTGAGTTTTGCTGCATTTTACGACTTTTCCTGCCATAGTTATTAAGTGAATCACTGCAGTTTATTAGTAATTTGGTTGTTAAGTGAATCTGGCTTACCCACTGATTTTGCTTCTCAGAAGGTCGCAAAAGGGGATCACGTGACCTTGGGACACAGCAAATGGTCATAAGTATAAACCAGTTGCCAAGCGTCTGAATTTTTTTCACATGATCATGGGGGATGCTGCAAAGGTTGTAACTGTGAAAAATGGTCATAAGTCACTTTTTCAGTGTCGTTATAATTTTGAACAGTCAGTAAATGAACTGTTGTAAGTTGAGGGCTATCTGTACTTTGGACATGACTAATATATTATCACAAACCATGATGCTTCGTGGCACCTTAAATAAAACATTATTTCTTAATCTCTTTCCTCAGCTCTTCTATCTCCCCATCCCCCATCATTATACAAGTATTCAGTCCTACGGTGGATTTCATATCCATAAAGAAGGAAGACCGAAGTATAACCATAAAATGAGAGCTACAGGAAGGGAAGATGTTCTCCAGCTTCTACAAGACACAAAAATCTACAATAATACAGAACAAATGTTGGACTGGTACAATATGGCTCAGTGGACTCTAACAGCTTAATATACAACAAAGCAAAAATTCAATTCAAAATTCAATCAACGTATTTTGAAAATCAAAATACTGAGGTGGCTGAAGTTTAAATATTCAGGTTGTAATGCTTTGTGCGTATAAAGCACAGTGAAATTCCACTGAAAACCCAGAATTTGGTGTTGGACTGAACACTGCTAGATAGAATCAGGAATTCCTTCATTTTGTGCAAGGAAAGAAATCTGATTTTTCACTGATTTTCTCTTCACTTTTGCTCATTTCACCATTCCTTGCTGCAGCAAAGCCCAAATTGTTATAAAGGTTCCTTAACCTTCATGAGAGATTTGTAATGAGACACAGTGGAAACACAGCTTTAGGAAATTCATTGTGTGAGGGGATCTTGGTCATGGATGTTAGGATCCAAACTATTATTCTACATCCTGAACATCAGTCACAGTTTTATAATTTCCTTTAAAAATGTTTGTGTCTGTGTCAATGAACAACCCTTGGGTGACACTTTATACCTGGAGATAGGAAGAGCATAATAGAATCTCAAAACACAGAGAGCATATCTACAGACTTTATTATCCATCTTCATAATTAGCAAACCATCAATTATGCAAAACAGCCAAATGTATGGAAATAATCTTAATTTGCATAACCAGCTAAGCACAGAAGCCAGCTTTCCAGGGCACCAAAGCTGGAGCAAACCCTTTCTCTCTTTTTTCTCCCTTTAGTGTATAATACACGCAGTCTTCACTTACAGAGAAATTGCCCAGGCAACTGTAAATGAAGTGAACAATGAGTTAATTTGAATCTTTTAATTTGGAGGAACTGCGCAGCTAATGAAAGCATGTGCCAGTGATCAATTTCTGTTACTGAATTCAAGCAGAGTACATGTCAGAGCCAAAGAGCTTGAGGTTCAGTGAAAAATTCTCTTCCTATTAAGCACTATGGCTTATGACATACTGGGGAACATTCCAAAGGTAATACTTATATTTGATACAGATTGGAATTAAGGAGAAATATGGTAACTTTGAGATTATGAGGAAAAAAACCTGCCTGGGATAGCAAAAGCCTAATTAACATTCAAAGAACCTTAAACCGAGACAAGGCAAAGGGAGCCTGAGGGATTGGGAGGAAGGACAGGAAACGCATGCATGTCTATAACATTCTGACATTTCAATCAGACAAGAATGTTGATCACTGCCTGCAAACAGATTTTACCCTAGAAAGGGAATTGGCCAACAGTTGGCAAGGGAGACAGGGAGTAACTAATGGAAGAAGCTCAAGTAATACTGGCAATCACTAGAAAGGAGCTAAGATAGCTTTCTGGATGACCAACAAGCAGTGTGAAAGGCTTCTACTCACAAGAAAAACCTTTGCATCTATGATTGTTCCATTGCTGTTAGGAACAAGGTGCAGCTTTTCAACAATAAAAACCAAAAACAGAGTCGCACAATTTTTAAAACTATTTATCACTCTTCTGGCAGACCTGAACTAACACAGGGCAGTGCTTATAATGTCTAAAAGTGTTAGCAATCTACTTTATAGCAAAAACATTCAGATAGGCAAATACGTCAAATATTATGCTCCATGTCAATGGGATACACTCCTTACCACAGCCTTGGTTGAACTTTGTTGCAAATCCCATAGAAGGAGGTGATTATCAGCCAGCGAAATCAACTTTTTCCCATCTCCCATTGGTTCCCATGCAACCCTATAAGCACAAAATGCAGCAATGTAACTCAGAAAGTTCAAAATATTCCCATGTTACTTCTGGCACACCTTTAACCTAAGAAGGCATTAAGTAATCCTATTCTTTTGTTATTATTCTGTACAGCAAGAACATGAATATGTTGTCATATATAAGTTAGCAGAATAAAGTTGAAAAAGTATTTTAAAAGGGGTTTTTTTTGAAAAAAATATTTATTTATGATATCATCAAGTTAAACTTGAACACCTTTAAATTACATTTATATACCATATAACTAAAGGTAATACTTATCCGGTTCTCCACCTAACTCCATTTTAATGTCACAGCAATAACTTTATGCAACAGATTTGGGAGAGCCTAAATTCACTCAGTACAAAAGAGGACCTGACTCATTCTAACCATTGTGGCTTTGCAAAAAAGCCATTCATCTCAAAGTTGATTTTTATTCTTAATATCTTATTTTTCCCTACTAAGTTCAGACTTGGACTGCTGAATGAAATTGATTTCCCTCTGTGTATCAGGTCACCAAATGCTGAGGAGGAGAAAAGCTCCTGGTGATAGAGGTCCATTGTCTAGATCTCATTTGAAGAAAATTGTTGGTCATATTCATTAATACTATCTGGTGTTCGGTCAAGAGGCCATTGTTAGATTGGATTATCACAGTTCAGATTTATATTCACAATTCTTACACCAGTGTCTCTTGAAAAATGCTCAGTGAGGTTAAGCAATGGAACAAAACCCAAATTAGGAAAAGATGTTAAACATGCCTATTTAGATCAGATTTTTCTGGATTTTCTTGTAGGCAAAAAGTCATATCTGAATGGTAGGCTGGGGACTATAAGTGAAAAGATAGATGGAGTTATTCTGCTCTATGACCATAATAAAGACTTGCTTTGATTTAATTTGATTAGATGGAGCTAACATAAAAACTAAATTGGATTTAATTTACATTGCATTCCAATTTCATCTTGAAGGGGCGATGGGAGACATATTCAAAGTTTCTAAGATCTATAAGTGGCCCCAAGGTCTCAGTAGATGCTTCCTGACTGAAGTAAACAACCATCTGTTTTAAAGGGTCAGGAGTTTGGAGAATCCTCATTTGGGAAGATGCTTTAAAAATTGTGAAACCCTTTTGAACGTTCAATATTTCTGCATAACTATGACCTAAAATATGATCTGTTCTCCACACAAATCTTAAAAGTAGATAAAGAGAACCCAATGAAGCAAATTAATTATCAGAGTTATTTACCGGTATTTATTGAGGAAAATGATCCAAAGCTAAATATTTTGTGTGGCAAAAGTAGCTTTGCAGCTTTGCTTTCAGCTACTGGTGTGCCCCACTTGGGCAGTAAGAACTGTGATTAAATGTTTCTGATAATTTTGATCAGTTCTGCATGTCAGTTTGGATGAATTTTAGCCCGTTTCTCCTTACGCAACAGCTTCAACTCAAGCTTATTGGTGAGCTTCCTTGTGGGAACTGTCCACTTCATGTCCTTCCACAACATTTGTACAGGATTAAGGTCAGGACTTAGAGGCTGACCATTCCAAAATGTTAACTTTCTTCTGTTTCTAACTTTCTTTGGTCCTGTTACTTGTCTATTTTGGGCCGCTGACTTATTGCATTACACACTTTTTCTTGAGCTTCAGGTTCATGAATAGATACCCTGGCATTTTCCTGTAGAATTTGATGCTACAATTCCAAACTTATTGTTCCATCAAGAATGACACGCCATCCTAGTCCAGAGGTAGCAAAGCAGGCTCAAACTATGATACTGCCACAACGTTTCACAGATGGCATAACATTCTTATGCTAGAAAGCACTGTCTGACTTTCACCAAACACGACACTTTTCATTCAAGCCAAAAACATCTATTTCACCTGTCCCTAAAAGACTCTTCAAATAGCCTTCTGGTTTATCCATGTGGGTTTTTTTTTGCAAACCGACAGGCAGCAATGTGTTGTGGTTTTTTTTGAGGAATAGTGGCTTTCTCCTTGAAACGCTAACAAGCATATCATTTTTGTTCAATGTTCACCTGGCGTCATGAATACTGACACCTGTCAATACAAGGAAGATGTTAGTTCCTTAGATATTAGTCTGGAGTTCTTTGAGAATTCTCAGAGTATTTACACACCTTGTTCTTAGTGTGATCTTGATTAGCTGACCATTCCTGGGGAGGATAACAATGGTATTGAATTGTTTCCATTTGTACATGATCTGCCAGACAATGGTGGGAGTCCAAATTCTTTGGAAAAAGCTTTGTAAACTTTTCTAGCATCAGCAACTGTTTTCAGAGGTCTTCAGAAATCTCCTATGTTCTAGCCATGAAGCCCTCCCACCTATCCGTGCTTTGAAGATCAGACTTTGATAGCGAATGCCCAGAATTCTATTTTTGAAATGAAGCAGGACATCTCACATTCAGACCTAATTATCATCCCCTTAACCGAAACACCTGACTCTAATTTCTCCTTCAAATGAACTGAGAATCTTAGAAATTCACATACTTTTCTGACACAAAAATATGTAGCTTTGAATCATTTTTCTCAATAAATAAATGAACCAATATAATGCTTTTGATTCATTTGTTTAACTGGTTTATGTAGTTTGAGGATTTATGTGGAGAACAGAGGACATTTTTAGGCCATATTTATGCAGAAATATTAAACATTCAGAAGGGTTCACACATTTTTAAGCATTGCTATATTCAGTGCTTTTTTTGTAAAATAAAAAGGTGCCAGAACTCACAGACGTCATACAACAGAGCCTTGGTGGAGCAGTGGGCTAATGCCTCCTTAAGTAACACCAGCTGCCTGCAATTAGTGCAGGTTCGAGTCCCACCAGGCTCAAGGTTGACTCAGCCTTCCATCCTTCCGAGGTAGGTAAAATGAGGACCCAGATTGTTGGGGGCAATTAAGCTGACTTTGTAATAATGCCGCTTGGGGGGGGGTGAAAGCCCTAATAAACAGGCATATACACAGAATGAAGGCGGGATATAAATGGAATTAAAAACAAACAAACCCTGCTTTGCCTACCCTACAAGGTTCCATCCAAAAAAGGTGCCAGAACTCCGTTCTGAGCGTTCTATGAGAAAAAAAGCCCTGGCTATATTAGTATTCATTAACTGTTTAACAAGTTTTGATGAAATGAAAGACACAGAATATCAGTTTGGATGAAGGGAAGAGAAATACTTTTGTTTCAAACTGAAGGCAGAATTGATCTGGAATCATCACTGGCTTGAGAAAAAGAAAATAAAACTCCCCCAGGCATCTGGAAACATATAAACAAAAAGTTCACCCAAGTATTATTAGCAAATTAAAACCGACTATCAGGGATTTCTCTCTATTTTCCACTTAATGTTAGAAAGCATTTTCGAAAGCCATTTTACAAGGCAAATTTTACTGACTTTTATTCTGATTAGGATAAATGAACACTACTTTTAAAATCTTAAAAAAGTGAGTGAAAGTGATTCCAATTTTAAAATGTTCACAGGGTTTTCAGGGGAACGTGCTTCGAATCTGAGGGAGAATACTAATGATAAATAAATAAAATTCAAGCAACACACCCGATTAGAAAGATCTAAGGATACTCAATATGTTCTTGTGAAATTATCATTTCTTTCATTTATTTTATTAGATCATTCTTTTTCATATATGATTTTTTTTTAGGATTTTATGAAAATGAAGGCCGCTGTTTCTTGTTATAAAACAAAGAATAACTCCCTTGCTTTGCAGCTCGAGTGCTCTTACATAATATGAAAGCATAACAGTGAAGACTGAAAATCTGGTAATATATACTTTGATGTGCTGCATGGCAAACTAGAATTTTGTCTGCATGGAAGGAAACTCTCTCAACAGGTTATTTATTCTATGTTTTGTTTACATTACATCAGAGGTGGGCTCTCAGGCTTGTCAGATATTGCTGAATTACGGCTCCCAGCAGTTCCAGTTGGCCATGGCCATACATGAGGAGGGTAGCAATTAAAATTCATCAACTTCTGAAGGATCACCTGAGAATTTTACCGTAATTTTCACCAAGTTCCTTGGTCTTAAAATGAGGATTTGCAAAAATTTTAGATGTTCATTAATATGGTGATTAATATTTAAAAACATATGACCTTTCCACAAATACTGGGGGGGGGAGTTAAGAAGCTAAGAGCTTCCACATTCTCAGTGCCATTTTCTTTTTTTACAAGACTCCAAATGGCAAGAAATTGGCATAAAAAGTACCAGAGAAAAAGCTTACAGTCTTTTCAATTTTGGATCGAGCTCTGTTATTCTCAAAGGAATGCAATATTTGAAAGAATAAATTTATAAGACTCTGTTTACAGTTTTTCCAATAAACTATGGTCAAGCATCCTGTAGTTTAGTGCAATATGGGAAGAGCAAGTGACTTCTTTATTCAGCACACATTGCACATTAGAAACATATTAGTCCATCTGTACATTATGTTCTTAGAAAAGACTATGGAAATGGCATGAGTCCTCCCCATTTTGCTTATACATTTACTTGGTGCATGATTCATTTATAAATGCATGCAAGCTATTTTAAACTCTCTCCTTAGTTCTGTCACTAGTAAAAGCTAATACATAAATTCTTATGCTTTAAGCTGTAAACAGCGTTTTGGCTGGTTGGCTGACTGGTGGGCGGGTGGATGGGCAGGGCTGAGATAGATAGATAGATATTTTTATTTTATTTTTTTTATTTTAATTCCATTTATATCCCGCCCTTCTCCGAAGACTCAGGGCGGCTTACAAGCTTAGCAGATAGATAGATAGATAGATAGATAGATAGATAGATAGATAGATAGATAGATAGATAGATAGATAGATATGTATTTCTATGTATGCATGTATATGTTTTTCAGGAACACACTTTTTCAAAAGTGGGTGTGTATTTAGATAAATAAATAACTGTTAGGAAGTAAACCATAGCGGACCTTACTTGTTAGTAAAACTTGAACAGATTGTTCAAAAAATATTTTACAATTATATGCCCCTATGCACACATATAGAAAAATGAAACACTGGAAGCATAACTGAGTTTTTTCTGCTTGACTGGAAACCAAATAATCTCATAACATCAGAGAATCTTAATTTTCAGTCTTCACTGTGAAAGACTTCAGTTTCTAAGACAGCGTTTGATGAATGTATAGCTCTGAATAACCAGTCTTGCCCATAATAGTTTTTTTAGCGCTTTGGAGAAAAACCTATATTCAGATAAAATTTTAATTGGGGTTTTAATTAGTACAGGGTCGATTTAATTTTTTTTAAATTGGGTTTTAACTTTTGTATGGTTGATTTTAATTCCCTGTAAACCGCCCTGAGTCCTCAGGGAAAGGGCGGTATATAAATGCAATAAATAAATAAATAAATAAAAATATAAAATATATAATCCAGCCTTTTTGTTTTTCTTGACGTTCTTCTGAATCGAAGTTCTGGCCCTGCCCTACCAGTGCAGCAGGACATTCTTGCTTTTCTCATGTCTCTAATGAAGTCAGATGGATTTCTACTTGACTGTGCCGTTAAGTTTGAAAGCAAAAGAGCCACCAAAACTACTTATTTCCCCTTGTTCACAGAAATATGCCATACAACTGCTTTGTTTTGGACATCAGATGAACAAGGTAGTCACGGACGTTTTTTAAAATCTGTAAAGTAGGGACAAGAGAGGGAAAAAGTCAGAAGATAAAAAAGATAGAAAGGATCTGAATGAAGCATCCACTTCAAAAAGGCCTAATCAGGAATAAAATGAAGAATGGGAGAAAGGAAAAAATCCAAGGGTAATGATGTTAAATTAATCCAAGACAAAACAGGTTATCCTGAGTCTGAAGATAAAATAAATTTTTAAACATGGCACTGCAAGAAATTGCTCCCCCTCACTACCACTAGGGGGCATGAAATGTTTCAAGGTTCAAGTTATTAAACAACTAGAAGATACCAGCCATATTGGAAGAACTAAAAACTGCAGATGGGTGGTTGTCAGAGAAAAATAAAACAAACAAACTAGGTCGTTTGTGTCAGCCAGAGAACTGGCAATGTTCAAACACAACTGCTATAGTGACAAAGCATTGGCTGTTTGTATGTATTTACAACCCTTATAATTAGCTCAGATATAGGCCATATTCACTAAGCTACCATACTTACTAGACCATTTGATTAGCTGGCTTATAGCTGAGTTGCATCCTTGAGTCAAATCAAGACTGCTGACAACTGCATTCACCAAGTCAAAATAAAATCTTCAACATGCAATCACAATGTTGAGATAGGGCAAAATTTGTAACATCTCATAGGATGTTTCTTAATTTCTTCAGGGTAGTGAATGGCAACCCCTTGATGGAACCAGACTTATTCTAAACTGGTTTCAGAGTCATACATGACACAGTCAGATTTTATATCTAGTTTGCCAAATGAGTATTAGAAAATATCTTTTTAAAACTTTGAATTAGTGTGAATACAAGGCTTCCTCAATTGACCAACCCACTCCCCCAAACAAATCTCAAAATATGATATGCCAATTCCTTCCACACAAGTTTTATTATAAACACTATACTATCTATGACTGATTTTAGGTCCAAATCATTCGATTTTGTTTGATATACAAAATCCAATATAAATGAGGCCTACTGTTCTGTACCAGCCTGCTACCGGCCCTGCAGAAAAGGCAGGGACAAACCCTTTTACAAGAAGGCAAGAGGCTGGAATTACGCCTGCCAAATTTATTGCTACAAAAACAAATAGAACAAGACACGAACCAAGAAACAGGAGCTTTTCAAGCGGTTGCCTTCAGCAAACCAGCCCTCCCACGCATTCCCCCTTAAATAAAGTTCAGGGCGTGGCTTCTCTCTGCCTCCTTCCGAGGAGCCCCATTGCCTTCCTCTGTTTACTCCTGATTGACTGCCTCCTGCGTCGGGCGTCTTTGAACAGGGCCAGCTGTGGGTCATCTTCATCCACGCTGTCAGGCTCACACAGCTGGGTCTGCGTCGTGACCAGATGAGAGGGGCCTGGCTGAGGGCTCTCATCAAGCTGTCCAATCCCCTCAGCAAGCTCTTCAATACCCCCCTCCTCCTTCTCCTCCTCTGAGTCGTCCGACCCAACTGCCGAACCCACAGGCTGACCTTGAATAACAACACCTACAGTGTGAAATGCTCCTGTTAAGAGTCACAAGCAACTACTGTATGCTTTCCCCACCCACCCCCAAAATACCCCTTTGATTTCCTTTGATTTCCACTCACCCTCTGTTCCCCCGTCACGACTCCTGAAAATACTTATTTCTAAAGTTATTTTGTACTTCACTGAGCCATGGGATTTTCCTGAGCCTTCTATCAGTAACCTCTTTTGCAGTTTTGGTTACATGCTTAGCAAAAGAGTACTGTGTGGCATTAAATGTCATTTAACCAGAGTTAATGCAGGAGCCATGATCTGGTGGATATCATTATAAGGAAGACTACTTTCCTTTAAGAATTCTCAAAAGAACTGGCAGGACCCTGATACTATTATGCAGACAAGGAAATCAGAAGTCCTGTATCTGCTTATGAACTAATCAGGAAAGAAATCTAGCCGCTTTTGCCAATTCTAGAAGTTAAGTTAATTAAATAAATGGTGACATGCCACTTTACTGCTTACAGTTGGAGTGGTCGAATACCACTACTATTCTCTAGTGGATGACTGATCAAATCTTGCTGGATTATTTAAAACTTACAAAAAATGATGGAGTAATGGAACATTAGAAAGAACAGGTAACATTTTTTCCCCTATTCATAATCCCTGAACACAAGATACTCAAGATCTTCTAATACAGATGATTTATGCATAAACTCAAAAAGAAAGAGGACTGAAATTTAACAATAGATCACTGGATAACTTTCATGACATTGGCTAGAGCTTCTGACTTGTTACAAAGTGATATTAATTTAAAAAAGGTAGGTTATCCTAGGTTTGGTGCTAAAAACACTCCTAGACTCAGAGATACTTTGATCTTAATTCTATACGTATATTTTTAACTTGTAAGCCACCCGGAGACCTATAGGTATAATAAACAATAGCAGTAGTACTTAGAATTATATACTGTTTCACAGTGCTTCACAGCCCTCTCTAAGCGGTTTCTAGAATCAGCATATTGCCCTCAACAATCTGGGTCCTCATTTTACTGACTTCGGAAGGATGGAAGGCTGAATCAACCTTGAACTGGTCAGGATCGAACTCCTGGCAGTGGAATACAGAGTTAGCCTGTAATATTGCATTCTAACCATTGCACCACCACGGTTCTTATAACAAATACAAACATAATATCCTGAAGATCCTCATCAACACCTTAACTTTAAAATTTTTAAAGGATCTTTGAGTGCTGCCTCAACGCCTTAAGGAATGCATTGAAAATACTTCCAGGGCCAATATTTTCCAAAGTGGAATGACATTTGCTTCTCAGGTGCCTTTTATAAAAAAAAAAGTGCAAATGCATATTATTTTATTGCCTATTGCCAAACATTGTTTCCAACGTGTCAATACAGCAAGGACACTTTTTTGATTCTCAAGAGAATTTGGTTTATTTGAATATAAATGCTCAAACCTTATAAAATTTATTTATTTATTTATTTATTTTATTGGATTTGTATACCGCCCTATTCCCGTAGGACTCAGGGCGGTTTACAGGGCAGTTAAAACCATGAATACAAAAAATTAAAAACAATTAAAACAATTAAATTAAATTCAAGCCCCAAGAGTATCTAAAACCCAGTTAAATTAACAACCCCACAGTCTGTGTATGTGTGTATGTCTCTGCGCGTACACACACGTACACACACCTAGATGTAAATGTAGCCTACCTATGCAATAGGGACCTGTAGCTATTAGGATCTGAACTAGTAAATAATTCCAGTTTTGACATGGCATGCTTGCTGCACTTGTCCGTCAAAAGGCAGGGTCTGGCTCGGCAGTGGAAAGAAATGCCTTGCAACCCCTCTTCCCTGTTGCTTTTAAATTAGTACACTGATGAAGCTATGTAGATAAAAGCAAGAATTTATAGCCCAGCTGGGTGGAGGAGGGCTGTGTAGCGGAGAGATGCGAGAGAGGGTCTGGGGACTATTTCTTGGAGTCTGGAGCTGGCTGGAGTGACACATGGAACTTTCTTATCAAGAGAGCCAGAAAGGGCTTTTCTTTGAGCTGCAGTGCTAGAAGCCAAACAGCTAAGACCCGGAGGGAAAGACTGGCCAGCTGAAGCCTTTCTTGAAGCTATAGCAGCCGGAGCAGGTGCTGATAAAGCAGTGGGAAGACCAGAATAACCTAAAGGGAGATGAAGTGGCAGACCCAGGGCAGTTCAGTGGCAGCAAGCCGTTGAAGAACCTTATCAAGAGACCAAGCGTGGAGGCCAGAAGCAGTTCAGCAGTGAGACACAGGAAGAGTCCTGCTATTGTTAGGTGAGGCCACTGAAAAGACCTTGCGAAATCCTTGTAGGGGACGTGTAGCTCATCAAAAGGCTGCTGCAGTAGTGACCCACTGAAGGATCCGATTGGAAGGGCCCACCCTTGAGGCTACTTCAGTCGGTGATTCGCCAAAGAGGCCCATGGCAGAGAGAGAGGCAGAGAGTGGCTACCAGCTGTTAAATATGCTAACCTTGGCTTCCCATGATCTGAGAGATTAGTGTGGAAAGCCCTAGCCAGAAAACAAACAAACCAGGGTATTGTCAACATTAGGTCCACAGGACCAGTTATGTCAGCAAGTGCTTGGCCAACACAAGGAGAGGACTCAAGATTACATGATTATTCAGCAGGATGTTGAGAGGTGTTGCGCACAATAACTTTGTTTCATAAAATGTATAGCATCCAAAAAGCTGACAAAAGTATTCCAAGCCTAGATTTTCATGATCCAGAAAACGGGCATAAACAAAATGGATTTGGTCCCATGTGTTTGGGGTCCATGTGACTTCTGCTGAAGCTTTTTAAAGGAAAGGAAGCTATAATCGTTGAAATTTAAAGTACACATTTTGTATAGATACAAGTTTAAATGAATGAAACTGTAAGTGAGTGAAACCATATAGTTCCACCTATTTCAATTATCACTGAATTTCCTGGAAACAACTATCTCTTAAAATGCAGGAACAGGGATCAATCAATCTGTAGTAAAGAATTTAAATAATATTGAGCCTAGCTAAATCAAATGGGGAAAGGCAGAGTGATTCAGGCATATTATGTCAGGTAAAATATTTCCATCCATATCTCAGATTCAACTGCTCAACTAGACAATCAGAACATACAGAGAGAAATTAAGTCATCTCCAGTATATGGGACTCCTCATGATTTCCTTATCTGTATCAGTATACAAGTAGCACAAAGAAGAGCCATGTCACTAGATAACAACAGGAGAAAAATAGGAAAAGCCTTAATTGATAACCATCAGCTATACATGACTATGTGTCATTGATAGAAAACTATTTCTTTGTTTTGTTAAAAAAAGTACAGCATAAAATAAAGGAAAAATTTCAAGGAACCCCAGTTACGAGATGGAGAAGGTAGCACAAGTGAGGGGAAGCAACCAGAAAAATGGATTCAGACTTTTCTAAGTGAGATTCCATCCAGCAACTAAGCTATTATTATTATATTAGCTGTGTGTAACACAAAATATACACGTTCAAATGCACAGCACGGTAGAATTAATGAATTATCCAAAAACAGTTAAACAGTGTATTAAATATTTGAAGGACTATTGCTTTTACTTCCTGATCCTGTCTAGGATAACAATAAAGAAACCATAATGTAAGGCATGTATATATTTCAATGTACAAAGTTCAGATTTAACAGAAACCGTCTGCCCTTCATTCTTTTTTCCTTGGGAGTATAAAATATGCAGAGTCCTACCCGGCCATATTGCCATGGGCTGTGTTGTCAAGGTGACAGAGTAGCTCCAGGATTTGAGCATTGCTTGATGAATCATCAGGGGATTCATGATTGCCTGATTCCAATTCCTTCGGCATCCTCCAAACAGCCGCACATGTCATGACTTTACTGTCTGAAGCTAAGGAACAGAGGATAATGTCAACAGATCACAGTAGGGGGAGGCAAGGGAGGGGGATTTCTGGGAGAGAGAGAGCCCTAGCATTTTTGCAATCAAAAGCAAGGCACTGCTCATCGGCCATGTAAAAACATTTTTAAAGAGTCCTACAGAACTTCATTCTAACAATAGAGCACATAGAAGAAGAAGAAGAAGAAGAAGAAGAAGAAGAAGAAGAAGAAGAAGAAGAAGAAGAAGAAGAAGAAGAAGAAGAAGAAGAAGAAGAAGAAGAAGAAGAAGAGGAAGAAGAAGAAACCCCACAATAGCTGAGCCGAGCCAGCAAGCTGCATAAATAGCCGAGGTGACAGCAGGCGATACAAGTCATTGGAAGGACTTTCCCCAACATTGCTTTCTGTACGGCTATTTCAATTAATACCGGAGAGTACAGCAATTTGCTGAGATTACCATTTTTCTGCTTAATAACACAGGCATAATTTTAAGGTCTCCATCTCTGGCTTTCCTGGGTCATCTTTAATTTGCATGGGTAGCTTCTGAACCATTGCAGAGAGCTAGATTTTTAGCTCAGTACTTTTATATTCTGCTCCCCCTCCCCAAATTCAATTCCTTCCAGATAAAATTCAAAAAAAAAAAATCCTACACAGAGATCTCCTGAGCTTTCCAAACTCAAGGCTATTGCTAACTTGTGGCCGGTCATAAAATACCATTCATCAGAAGGTAGATAGATGAGGTTCCTCTTCAAAGATTTCTGCACCCCGTCCTTCCCCACCCCCAGGTTTCTTAATAACCTATATAATTTTTACTTTTATTTTCTGGGCGCTCTTCCAAACAAATCACTGAGTTGCAGTAACACACTATTTTTGGTTTTTATATGGGGTTTTTTTTCAGAATGCCCTGAAGAATACGTGGCCCCTAGAGATATTACTTGAAATGTCAATGCTGGAAGCTGGCATTTCAATATGGTTACCCTTCTGGAAGATTCCCATTGTGTTCTTTTAATTAAAAGAATTTAGGGGGGAAAAGTCAGATGGCAGTCAAGTCATTGTTCTCTACAAGCTACGAAATAAAGGCATGAAGAAAACTGGGGGAAGGGGATGGAAAACATGTATCATTCTTATGCTCTGCATATAAATATAGCTAAAATATTAATACAGCTCAATTTATTTACCCACTGAGGCAAAATTAATGGCTTTTTTTAAAAAAAAGTAGCTTCCCTATATTATTTAAATCAAGAATGAAACCTGGTCCAAGGCATCCAGCAGCATACGGTAGAAACACTTCTTATATTCCGAGCACTTTTTCAGCTGGGGCAGATTTGAAATTTAGGGAGCCTGAAGTGGATGCATTTACAAAAATGACTGGCATGAATGATTTGCCTATTTATGGGGGGGGGGAACAGGAGAGAAACCATCACTTAACAGAAGACATGGCAGTGTAGCAGAAGACAAGCTATTTGTTCCCTGAAGAAAGCTCTTTACATACTTCTATCATTATGAGGTTCCCAGGGGAAAAAGTGGTAAGAGGCTCCTAATAGTTAGCTCTTTTCTTTTTCTTTCTTTTCTTTCTTTCCTTCTTTTTCTCTCTAACTTTTCTTTCTTTCTTTTTTCTTTCTTTCCTTTCCCTCTTTTTCTGTCTCTTTCCTTTTCTTTTTCTTTCATTCACTCACTTTCCTCTTCTTTCCTTCCCTTCCCTCCCTTCCTGTCTCACTTTCCTTTTCTTTCTCATTCACTTTTCCTCCTTTCCTTTATTTCCTTCCCTTCCCTTTTTCCTTCTCTTTCCTTTCCTTATTTCTCCTTTCCCATCCTCCCCCTCTCCTTCTTCCCTGGCATGTCCCAGAGGGAACATTCTGTCCCTACTTTTGAGATGTTAATTATAAACTTAGTTGTAAGATTTGCAAGTAGATCTGAGTAACTAGAAATAGTCTAAGAACAGATTCATACTGTACTGTGGTACTGGTGAATATCTGGGGATTAAGACCTAGAGCAGACATGTCAAACACAAGGCCCGGGGGCCAGATCTGGCCCGCGAAGTGGTTTCATGTGGTCCGCGAAGCCATCCTGGAAACAGTGAAGGAACGGCCCCCACTGCCTTGGCCCTGGCCCAGAGACCCTCCTCCTGCCAGAGACCCTCAGATCTGTCCCACTCCTGCCCAGGCCCCCATAGGCACCCTTGATGCGAATGATGTAGAGCTGGCCACGCCCACCCAGTAGGCCATACACACTCTAGCCATGCCCACCCAGTAGGCCACACCCACCCGGCCCCCTGAGGGCAACCACAATGCTGATGCGGCCCTCAATGAAATTAAGTTTGACACCCCTGACCTAGAGTAACATAAGAGAGCTGAACAAAGGCCTTCCCACCCATTGTGAACAGAAGAAAGGCTAACTTGGGTTTCTGGATAAGGAAGAATGCCCCACCAAAGAAAATTAATTGGAGACTGGCTAGACAGATCTCTCACTTTCAAAGTATAATGACTGCCAATTATATCAAGATTGTATATATTTACAAGCATGAGACAATCTGTTGAGTAGGAAGGTATCAGGTCTCACACCTTGCAAACATGGAGTCTAGCAAACAGTCCTCCTTTACTTGTGAGAGGTTGTGATACATTCTCATCTTTACACCCAAAATACAGGAGATATTTTGTGTGTGTGTGTGTGTGTGTGTGTGTGTGTAAAACTGGCCTAGATCCAGCTTCAGCTATAGTCTATTCTAGCTTCAGTGACCTATTTCCTAATAACCTAAGGACTGGACCCCTGCAATGCACACTATCTGGGACTACCCTTGAACACCTGCTGGAACGTCTCACTCTTGCAAAAGGCAGCTTCCCAATTAAATGGGCACATAACACCAGTGTAGAAAAACACTAAAGTAGTTACCAATGAGCTACTAACCCAATTAAGATCTGTAAAGCCTTAATCAAATTAGGACTGCATATTTTAAAAATTACCCTCCCAAATCCATCCAATGCACTTAAAGCATTTTTCCCCAGAAATTTTCCCCTTAGCTCACCAAGCTGTTAATGTTTATGCTCCTAAACTGGTTAACACTGATACAAGTTTAAGTCATTCACCACTGATTGATCAATCAAGGGGGAGGGGAGGGGAGGGGAGAGGAGAGGAGGGGAGGGGAGAGGAGAGGAGAAGAGAGGAAAAGGCTAAATTAATGAATATCCAAACATGAAGAGATTCCTACCGGGTGTATAAATATCAATAATGAAAGTACCAAACAGACTCCTTAAAGAGAGGCTCAGGAGTTGGTACCCACAAAATAAAAACAATGTTAGGTCACAATATGTTTCAAGAGGAAGAAAAATAAAGCAGGTTCCTTGGATCCTTTGTCTTTCATCGTTCTGAACAGTCCTCCCATCTGCCCATTTGTGGTCATATGCCATTCCTTTCCTACAACAGACACTTATCCAAGAAGAAAATGAAATGATTCAGACAAATATAATAATTCAATGTTTGAGTAGCTGGCTGCCTCACATAAAACAAGTATAAGTAACTACCCTGAGCATCCAGCCCCATATTTGATAGGCTACTGTACTAAAAAGATGGTAGACAGTAGAAGACGATTTAAAAATATGATTTTATAGAGTGACATCTAGAACAGGGCTTTTCAACCAGTGGTACAAGTACCACCTGTGGTACATTGGCACCTGGCAGGTGGTACGCGACCATCCTAGAAAAGTGGTAGCGGGGGGGTATGAGCTGAACCGGTGGCAGCATTGCACAAGCCTGAGCAAGAGACGGATGGAACTGCAGGGCTGTCAGGGCTCAGCAGAAGCTGGAGCTCGGCGCTGATCCTGGCGCTTCTGAGCCCAGAAGAAGCGCCGATCAGTTGGAATGTTGCAGCATCTCCAAGGTCTTGTGATTTACCTTCAGATGCTTGGCAACTGATTCATATTTATGACGGTCACAGTGTCCCAGGGTCATGTGAAGTGACCAAGACCTGCTGCAACCACCCAGCAGATGGGGGGAATAAAAACCAAACACACCCCCACCCCACCCCCGCTGCCAATCCTCAACAGAAATACTCATAACAATAAAAACCTCGGACAGGAGGAAGAGTGGCGCCGGGCGGACAGGCAGGCAGGTGTCTTGCTCGGCTGTGGCTTGGGGGGCACTTTTTTTAGTGCCACTGTAACTTCGAACAATCACTAAGCGAACTGTTGTAAGTCGAGGACTACCTGCACTTCATCACTTATTTCCCTTTTTTGGTTGTTGTTGGTCATCAAGTTTTTGACACCTTGCTTAGGCGACTGGTGGTACTCGGATGTTGCCATATCCTAAAAGTGGTACAATGGGTGAAAAGGTTCAAAAGCCCTGATCTAGAGGACAGGAATAGAGAACAGATGGCTTAGAGGTCCCCTAGGCTCTCCAAGCTACAAAGAAAGGGAAAATGACGAACAGAGATCAGAAATACAAACAGATTAGATTTTTTTTTCTTCTCCAGCAACTAGTTGTCTTTAGCTCAATCCCAGCTGAGAATTCTGAGCAGGATCAGACATCAGCAGCTGCCTATTTGGTAAAAAGGCCATATTGTCTAAGCACAAGTTTCTAATAAACGTGCCATAACTAAATTGCAAACATATCTGTGATTTACACTGCACACTAAAGAAATGTCCTCATAATTATTTCTATTATTTACTCTGGTGCAGATTACAGCTGTCTCTTTTTTAATAGCTTCATCAATTTTACAAGTTATAAAACACCATCCAAATATTTAATGCCAATGGCAGAAACACCACTTTGAAAATGCAAGTGTTGTAGGCGCGGGTCTCCAGAGTCAGGTGGTGGACGTGAAATGAAGGTAAAGTTTGAAGGGCAAGTCTAGCAGAGCTTCCATCTGCATGTGAACAGAAAAGTCACCCTGTTTTTTTGCAGAAAGGCCTAGAGCAGGCATGTCAAACTCGCGACGTCACGTGACGTTGCACGACGTATCGCAACTTTTTCCCCATTGCCGGCAATGGGGAGGGCGCGGTTTCGTTGTGATGCATCCGACCCGCGGGCCGGCATTTTGACACCCCTGGCCTAGAGGGTGATGAACGAAAAGGAACAGGATAGCATCGGCCGTGACTTTGGAGTGTGCTAAACTCAACCTAAACTGGCATCTGCAGAGCACCGTGCTGGAATGGGCTGAGCTGAGGCCTTGCTCTTTGATGCGCTCAGGTGGTACAAAGCCAGCTGGCTGCCATTACTCAGTTGCCCTGGGAACCACAATTGAAGTGTACTTCTGAATCTGTACAGGAGGTACTTTTTGCACCATTGCCACAGCAGCTCTTGCTGTGCAAAGTTAAAGTTGTGTAGCAGCTCGAGCTACAGCCCAGCTGGTGCCCATTAATGTTCCCTGTATGACAGGAGCAAGCCGCTGGTCTCAGATGCTTCCTTCTTGCCACAGACAAAACAGAAGGATTTATTACTCTTATTAGTCGGGATGAGGCCTACTTTGCTTGTTTGAATAGAAGGGTGCTCAGTAGCAATGGTGATTTTACACACAGTTTTTACTACCTTTTCAGCTTTTAGTTCTTCCTGCCCCGTATTTGCAATCTCTGCCTGATTTAAAAGTCCCACTGAATTTAGGGACAAGAAAAAAGAGCTAATTTTAGAAGGGGGCACTGCCTGATCAAAAAATAGTAGAATCTGTCCCCAGTGTTGTTTTTAATAGTTACATAGCACTGCTTTTAATGAAGTACTTTGAAGTAATATCTGTAGGTTCATACTATCTTGTATTTTGGTACAAATATTCTGTCATCTATAAGCTCTTTCTGTAATCTTTGTGCAATCCCCTAGAACAGGGGTCCCCTACCCCGAGGCCACACCCAGTACCGGGCCACAGCTCATTCAGAACTGGGCTGCAGAAGAGGTGGGTGAGCCAATTGACATGCACAGCTCCATTTGTGGGAGTGGCAGGCACATACATGCTTCACCTGCCACTCGCGCGGAACCATCCTTCCCCCTCTCCCCCACCAGTCTGCAAAGCCAGAAAAGTTGGAGACCGCTGCCCTAGAACACAATTTTCAGAAAATCAGGAACATGCTAACCTATCCTTCATATATTTCAACACCTATAGAGAAAAAACTCAGAGGTGACACACAATTAAGACCTTTACTCTCCAGTTTTAAAGTGTGTGTGTGTGTGTATCGTGTGTCGCAGTTTGGCGGGTCGAATCCAGAGTGCCGCGTAGCAGAGTGAGCGCCTGTTACTCGTCCCAGCTTCTGCCAACCTAGCAGTTCGAAAGCATGTAAAAATGCAAGTAGAAAAATAGGGACCACTGCGGTGGGAAGGTAACAGCGTTCCATGCGCCTTTGGCGTCTAGTCATGCCGGCCACATGACCATGGAAATGTCCTCGGACAAGCGCTGGCTCTTCAGCTTTGAAACGGAGATAAGCACCGGCCCCTAGAGTTGGAAACGACTATCATGCATGTGCGGGGGAACCTTTACCTTCACTTATACACACACACACACACACACACACACACACACACATATACACCCTGCCCTTCAAAATGCTGCTGATGTACAATTTCTAGGATCTTTCACTCTAGCTGGGTCTGATACCATTTGCATTTGGACAGCCATAGATCCCTCAGTTACATTCTTACTTCTTGCTCATTTGACATGCAGGGTGGCTCATAGCAATATTTTAAAAGACACAGCATCACAGTCACTATATTCCTGAAAGCAACATTATTCCAGCAATATGTGTACATTTATAAAATCATTTTAAGCAATTTCTGCTCATTATGCTGTACTACCAGTGTTAGAACCAAGCAAGATTTCTTAAAAAGAAGATTCTACAATTCAGAAAAAATCAACGAAAAACAGCAATGGAAGCTGGAAAGATTTCCGGAAAATAATCTGTATTATTCCTAAGAAAAATGACTTCTACTTTCCAAAATCCACTGTTCTGTAAAATTAACTAAGCGCTGTAAATGAACAGTCTCCCAGTGGCAATTCCCCTTCAAGCTGCAATTCCCCCAAACAACCCACCTCATATTCCAATGGCAAGTCTGTCGATAATCCTGTGTTTTCTTGCTAAGAGTACAATGAACATGAGAAAGGGGAAGAACATATAATCTTTGCTTATTCTCTAACACCATCCCCATTGATTTCCGCATGCTAAAGGCAAGCTCCCTCAGCAGACAGCCATTAGTATCTAGGCCAGCTCGCTCAGCAGTTTCCCTGTCAACAAGCCAATTTTATGTCACGTGGGAAGCCGACAGGGGTACTGCTGTTAAGAGTTTTCTTTGTAAAATTTGGTAGAAGCAGGACTGACCCAGTGTGCTCATTCATGCTCCCCTTCTTCAGCTGTTTCTTCCATCCAAACCCAGAATGACTCAATAGAGCAAATATGCAATTTAGAAGAGAACTACAATGGGAAGTGAGAATAGACTGTAGGCACACAGGCTTTATAGCTATGACTGACCCTATTTTAGGATGTTTTTGTGGTGGTCATTAAACAAACACATGTAGATGAGTGGGCTGAGCCCGAGGGAGGGATCAAACGCATCATCAGTCATTAGTCCCTTTGGGCCCACAAGAGATCTAAGTCCAGCCCACCTTGAATTCCTTCTACTCTTATCTCCCGCTCATTTCCCTTGACTATTAGTAGTTCAGATTCTTTCAGAAAGCTCAAGCTTACAAGACAGTTTTATACTCATTTGAACTGTCTGGATCTCCTCATTTTCCTGTTGCTTGACAATGCAGTGGTTATGAGAACACTGCAATTGTTCACTATGGTGGATTTTTGCCAAAAAACGTGAATGCAGTTGTGTTGCCAAGCACCTGAATTGTAGTCATGTGAGTCAGGATTGACTATCCTAACCAGATCCAGGTTGCAAGTCCACCTTTTCAGGTAGGACATAACTTTAAATGAATGCTAAGCAAGTTATAAGTCATAACATGACGACTACGTTGAGGATTACCTATAGTTTTATATTATGCAACTGATTGACTGATGCCACAACTCTTTGCTCATACTTGCTTTCACTGCTTTCAATTCTTTTCCATAAAAATTGTGAACTGCATACAATTCATTAAAAAAATTTAAAGGCTGATCCCTAAAATTGTTTCATTCTGGGTAACACAACCCCACCCGATTGCAATGGTTTTTCAAAGAGACAGCCTGGTAAGAGACATGCTGAGTTGGCCTCATGAAGAAAAAGCACCAACCGTTGCCACCAGCCTCTCCCAAGAGAAGGGTCAATAAGAAAGGCTGATGAGTTACAGTAACCATCTTCTGGATGCCATCTCCAACCCTTCTCCAACCCACTGTAATGCTGTAGGTAGGAAATGTAAGTAGAAGAGAAATATCAGCTAGCATAAAAGACAAGGGACTGTTGGCCAGCTACATGACCAAAATATTCTCCAGTAATGGGGGCAGAATGATAGCAGAGATCACTACAAAAGTATAGTAATGGTTTTTACCCACTGATGAAGCTTCAAAATTATTGGGAAAACTGGATGTTTGTCATCATCATAGGAAGCAAAGTGGCTGAAATCTGGTATGATGATGATGATGATCTGCCATCAGATCAGTGTCACCCAGATAGACTTTCTCCCAGATGCAGTCTGGTATAGGTCTGTGCAAACCTTTTGAAAGACAAGCATGCATAAAGCTCTTTTCTGAATACGGTAATTAAAACTGCCCTGTCTTTTTCCAGGCTAATGCAAAGAACACGTATAGAGACAACCTGGAGTAGTTTCCAATGCAGTTTTGTTGCTTTCAGTTTTTTGGTTTGGCATTAGTTGCTGATTTAAACATGGTTTTAAATATATTAAATCACATCTCAGTAGATGTAGGATATGGAAATATTTTCTAGGAAACCCACACAGTTGCTGAAAAGACTTAGGCATGTGCAGTTCCTTGTATTGACTTTACAGCAAGGCTCTCTATAAGCATATGAACTCCCAATGTTAGAATTGTGGAAGTTTTTTTTTAATCTTGATATATAATATGGAATAAGAAAGGTATCTCCTCCAGAAGATTTCTGCCATAGATTCACTTCAGTAAATTGAAAGAATGCTCTATTTTAATATTTATAATTCAGATTTCTAGGGCTACCCAATTACATACATTTCTCATGGTATTTTCCTGTCTGCAGACAGGCGTTATCTGGAAATATATATGGGAAATATATATTTTTACACTTGTGCCTTCAAGTCAGTTTCTGACTTTTGATAACTTCCTGAACTAGTCCTCACTGTTTTCTTGGCAAGATATTTCAGAAGCAGTTTTTCCTTCCTAGGGCTGAGAGACAGTGACCGGCCCATGGTTAGATCCCAACTGGCTTAGTTCTTAAGGTGGAACTATAACTCTGGGTCTGGCTCTAGCCTGATGCTTTAACCACTACACCAAACTGGTTCTCATACTGTACATAAAAATTAAAAGGGGAAAGGTAACAATTTCCCCTGTTCAATCATGTCCGACTCTAGGGTGCAGTGCTTGAGATCTCTGTTTCCTAGGGAGCCAGCATTGTCCAAAGATGCTTCCATGGTCATGTGGCCTGCATGACTATATACCTAGACAAATACAGGTACTTAAAAAAATATTACCATATATATCCGAACCTGATTTTTTGGTGTATTTTGGACCTAATTTTCTTGGCCTACCCATGAGTATATACAGTACTGTTAACAGCCAAAAAGAAAAAAAAAGAAAAAAGAAGTCCACTATAGAATTTGCTGTATTTCTGACACATCCAGAAATCAGTGCTGCTAATGTTACTTTTTTATTTAACAATGTTCATCGGAAAGGAATTATTGCGCCTAACTTGTACTTGCTTTAACAGCATCGACAGCAAAAGAAAATCTGCCCGCCTGGGGGACCTGTAGGCTCCCCTTCACCGTCTCTCAGGCAACCTGGCAGTCTGGGAGGGGGCTGTTGTAGGTGTATAAAGGAGGAGTGTGTTAGACAATGCAGCATTACATTCTTCATACTTAATTTGTGAAATCTGACAACAGAGAAGGCAACAGGGCCTGCTTATTTGTAAAGTAAAACAGAACCAAAGTGGTATATCATGACCTCTCATGACAGGTTATGTGCCACCAAACCGTCCCTAGCCTCCAAACGCTACTGCAAAGCAGCCGGTTCGCAGAAACAAAGACAGCATCGCCTACAATTACAGGACTATGCCCTCTTCTGGCAGTTGCCGTCATCACATCCAGACTTGCCATTGTTTAAGAATGCCCGGCAGGAGATCAGCACTCCTCCTCCTCCTCCTTTGAAAAGCACGTATTACGGAAAGTCTACTTTGGAGCAAATCCTCACTTTTTGGAGGGAAGAGCTCTGAACTGAGCTATTTCCTGCAGGCATGGGTTTGAAATATTTATAGCAGATGCCTTTGAATCATCTTGACACGTCCCCTCCTCACCCCATTTGTTTTATAGGAGGCAGGGTGTGTTGCAGCTCCACGGTGGATCAGCTTCAGTCGGACTGAAGCATCCCTCGTGACCTCCACTGGCCCACCCTTGCAGGTGCCAAAAATAACCCTTGACCTCTTCCCACTGCCTTTCCATAAGAGCATTAGAATACGGCCCTTTTAAGTCTGAACAGGACAAGCAAGTGCAGCCACATTAAAGTTCCCGAAACGTGTGCAAGGAAGCCTTAATGAAATGCCAGACCGCACATTTTTTTCCTCTTTCCCCCTTTCCATAAAGTCAGGCAATGCAAATGTGAGATCCCCAAAGTATTATTAATTCTGCTACCTTGCACATTGAGCCAGCGATGCTGAAGCGGAGAGGTGTAACTTACATCGCGATTGTGCCAGCTGCTCTCTCTCTCGGGGACAAAGGCTTTCACCCCAGAGGAGAGGGCAGGTGGCAATGCCAGTCTCTGCCCTCCAAGGATTTTCCACAGAAGGAAGAGGTGAAAAGTGAAGGGGAGGGGAGGAGCAGACTTAATTTCCAAAACTGTCAAGTTGATGTGATAAATCGGCGTTTCTGTAGCTACCAGTGTCAGACCTTATGAAACTGTCCTACTTTTAAAAGTGGAGGTGGCTTAGCATGTAGCAAATTTCTTGTGAAAGCATCTTTATTGTGCCCCTTGTCTCTCTGTTGGATCAAACAGATTCCTTTGCTTGTATTATTGGAATATGGGGGGCTGATTTACATGGAGTCCTGTCACAGTTCCATATTGTCTATAAAAACTGGCATCATTTCTGGATGATCCTTATTTGCTGAAACTGGGGGCTAGGTCCAGGCAGAGTGCAGGTAGTCCTCAACGTACAACTTCAATCAAGCCCAAAATTTATGTTGTTAGGTGAGAAATTGGTTAAGTGAGCTTTGCCCAATTTTTACGACTTTTCTCACCACATTTGTTAAGTGAATCCCTGCAGTTTTTAAATTAGTGACACGGTTGTTAAGTGAATTTGGCTTCCCCATTGACCTTGCTTGTCAGAAGGTCTCAAAAGGGGATAACGTGAACCTTGGGGCACTGCAACCATCATAAATGTGAGTCAGATGTCAAGCATCCAAGTGTAAATCACATGACTAGGGGATGCATTAATGGTCGTAAGTGTGAAAAAAATGGCCATAAAGTCACGTTTTTCCCCAGTGCTGTTGTAACTTCCAACAGTCCCTAAATGAACTGTCGTAAGTCAAGGACTGCCTTCAATGGTTCCCTCACAGAGCTATGGTCACTGAAACAGAAGCATCTTGGCTTAGAATTTGAGGACAGCTGGGAAGAAGGAAGCTCTACCTCAACACGCTCTGCAATAGAGGTTTTTCCAATCACATAATTACATCTGCCTTCCCAGGTATGGTAGCTCCAGATAGGTTGGGATTTTAATTCCTGGATAACATGACCTTGGAAAGCGTTGCAGCACATTATTCTCTTTATTGAATCTGAAGGTATGTTTCTATTATCCAAGTTAACCTAATTACCTCTTTGGTACAGCATTCCAGAATTTCAAGTTACAGGGCTATGAAATTTATTTATTTATTTATTTATTTTTGGGACTTAAATTTGTTTAAAATATCCCTTAAGTAGATTTTTTTTCCCCCTACAGTATTTTGGAAAAATCTATCTGGTCAAACATCATTATGCTAGCTGATCTTAAAGATGATTTTTTTAAAAAAAAGATATTATTATGACTTTTATAGAACAAGCATTGTAAAGACTGACCAGAGATCAGCTTTATGTTTTTATTTTTTAAAAAATTACATCTTATTTAAATAAACACTCACCCATATCTGAAAAATATTATACCCTGATTCAGCAGCTAGATCACAGCGGAGAGAACAGGAGAAGGATAGGAAGTGGGACAACTTTTCCTTTAAGCTATTTTTGAAATCAAAATCCCACTCTTCTAGCTGCTATTATCTCCTAATAGGGATGGTGGAGAAAAAAACACTCCTGTTTTGACCCAAGAAGGACCAACAATAGCTTCAGGGAAAGATGCTTCAGATCAGAAACCAATGGGGAAAAAAACCTCCACACATTCCTGGCCTTCGTTCTCTGATCACTAGAGGGATTATAATAGTTTATGGAACATGAGTGGGGAAGTTATTTTATTTTGTGGAGAAGGCCTGGCCAGGCCTTATTACTCACGAGCCAAGTTTTGTTTTTGTTTTTTTAAACAGAGAATGTAAGACAATAAGAAGGATCAAAATGAGCAGAATTGGGGGGAAATCTCTGAATTTCTGTGGGACAGATTATCAGCATCTTTATAAGCCCGGGCACTTTCTAGAGGTCTTGCTAAGAAATAATCACCACATATGATGTCACAACAGAAAATAGCATTTTCAGAAAGAACATATTTATTAACACCTAACATGCTTCAGGGAAACACTGCTTTCTTTCTTAGCTTTTAATTTAATTAATTAATCAAATATAAATGTCCACCCATCTCATGTAAAGGAAATCTTACTAAGATTACATCCTAGTGACATAATCTTCCTTAGTAACTGAAAACATTAAATAAATATATTTGAAAATGAACATAAATCATCCCAGTTTTGTAAAACTCAACCATTTTATAAGCTGATAACATTTTATACTGTATAAACTATTTTCTTGCATTAGCAATCAAAATGTCTCTGTGCAAATAATTTTATACCAGTATGTTATGAGATTAATATGCAGACATTTGACACTATCATGAAGGGAAAGAAGAAAAATACTATTTAATGTTTGTAAGAGAAAAAGTAATATCATGGTTTGTTACTGTTGACAGCTGCATTGTTTCTTGTTGTTATACTGTGATTTGTTCCATGATAAACCTTAAATACCTTTTAGAGTCTCTGGTATAACATGGTTCATCAAGCTAATATCATGCATACATATATAAAATATATTTTATCTATTTATTTATATCCCATCTTTATTATTTTTATAACTCAAGGTGGTAAACATACCTAATATTCCTTCCTCCTCCTATTTTTCCCCATAAGAACCCTATGGGATGGTTTGGGCCAAGAGAGAGTGAATGGCCAGTCACCCAAATACTAAAATTTCTTCAGAGAGATACAAAGATTATTGGATTAATATAAGGCAAAACAGACCATTGCTATGATGCATATAATTGAAAGTAAAAAAAAGTGGAACATTATTTTGCTATGTGTTATGCGTTAACTTCCCATCGTCCTGTGCGCTCCCACAGAGAGGGCCTCCTCAGGGTGCCGTCGGTCAGGGAATGTCGACTGGCGGCCCCCAGGGGGAAAGCATTCTCTGTGGGCGCGCCTGCCCTCTGGAATCAGCTCCCTGTTGAGCTCCGGATGGCTCCCGACCTTCGCTCTTTCCGCCGCGACCTGAAGACTTGGCTATTCGAACTTGCCGGCCTGGACTGAGGGACTGGGATTTTAGATTTAAAATTTACAATTTAAAATTTAGAATGTGTTTTATTGTTCAGGGCTACTTGTTTAATTTGTTTTAATTTTTATATATTATGTGTTGTATATAGTGTTTTAATTGCCCTGTACACCGCCCCGAGTCCTTAAATAAATAAATAAATCCTCCAGAATTTGAGAGGAGGGCAGGAGAGGGGACGAGAAGAGCAGATGTGTACAGAACGTAATACAACAACTACACTCCATCTCAGAAGACTTTTCTCCAACCTTACATGGATCGAGAGGCCAGACGGAGTTTCATCCAAAAATTGTACAAAGTTTCTTGAAGTACCCAGAATCCGCTTTTCTAGGAGACATCATGGAAATTTTCACCTACTAATTTTATAGCAGCCGCAATAACTTTTCTGTTTGTGTTTGTTTTACACACGTCGTACTGCAGAAGAGTTGAGCAGACGAGGGTGGTAAAAAAAACAATGAGAATCAGCATGGGTTTTATCCTCATTTCTCCCAGTGCTCTACGTAGTTTATTCCACTGGAAAATTAGCTACAGGGAAAGGGGCCACTTTTTTGCACTCCATATCTAGATTTCCACAAAGCAGTATCTTCACTTACGATTATATATAATGCAATTTTGACAGGGATTACATCCTATCACGACTTAAATTACTTTTTTCAATTCTATGAACATTAGTTATAAGACGTTAGAAGAACCTGATGTCTTTTCAATTTTCTGTTTGTTTCATTCAGGTGGAGGGTAATGGTCATAAATTAGCAGCTTACCCCTAAGTCCACAGCATTCTCTGAGCTCCCAGGTTTTTAATGAGATCTGTGAAAATTAAGTAATGAAGGATATCCATTGGTTGTACTTCATCTCTGCTCAGTGCTCTGTCAGCTCTTCGTTGTTCCAATTTTGCCAACTACTCAGGTCCCAGAATGATCTACTATCCTTTCTGCCTTTTCACCTTCTCAAAGCCAGAAGATTTAGTGCAATTCGAGTTGTAATGATCTAGCAGCTCTAAAGAAGGAATATGACTTTCCACAGTTCTACTCACTCAGAATCAAGCCCGCCTTGTTCTTGCCCAGATCTAATACTGAACCTTGATGATGGCTACCTTGTCCATCTGACGCTGTGTACACATGCATTCCCAGGGAGTTGAGCTCAGTTAAAAGAGTTTTATTCTGTGAGTGCCCATTCATAGTCAAAAGACAGGAAGAAATTGGATATCCAATGATACTATAGCATAGGAGTCTCCAACCCTGGTCTGTGGCTCAGTCCTGGGCCATGAAGCTCCACTTGTGGAAGTGGAGGGTGTGCGTGAAACCATCTCCTCTCCCTCCTGTGCCACTACTGCCGCTGCCAGTCCAGAGCCAGAAACGTTGAGGACTTCTGTCACAGAATGTATTTTAAAAGCAGGGGAATCAGCACGGACCTTTATTTTCCCTCTGCAACTTTCGCTTGGCCAGGATAATAGGTAGAAAGCACGTGCTGAGGATACAAACTGGATCCCATCATTTCACACATCAGTACATAACTGATTGAGACAGAACACTCATTGAAGATTCATGAAATCCCACGAGGATGTCCTCTTCCTCTCTCTAGATATATGTAATTGCTTAAATAGGAGGGAATATATTTCACTTGCATGTTTTACGTTTGTACAATTATTGGAACTTCTCATTCCACCACCACCCCTCAAATGTATGCTTTTAACAGGGTGGTTTAATTTCAACTGTAATAAGAATTCATATAAATAGGGTTAGAAATTGTACATATGCTGCCAAATAACCAGCTACCAGCTTCTTATAGAAATAATAATAGCAAGAAAATTACACTTACTTTTATTATAGCAGGTTGCAAATACACCTTTATCTGCTGGACTGGCACTTATGTGCCAAATTTCACCAACTTGGTGCAGAAGAACATTTTTGTTTATAATATTATTTTCATCATCAAAATCAATAATGTGAATCTGTAAATTGAAAACAAGAACAATCAACATTAATTTTAATTTTTAAGGTATTTTCAAGACAGGGAAACGTAGCATGAGTTTTATTTAATTAAGAAAAAGTTGCCCCTATCATTAAAACAAAGTAAGTTCCTGGACTGACACCATTATATTATGAACATTAGTATTTCCAACTTCAGGATAAATAGATAAAGCGGTCACACATCTATAACAAGTATGAATATTAAGCTAAATGTTTCTACTAACCCTTTATAAAAAAAATTCCTATGCCATTTAAAACATGAACACCAACCATTCAGATATTCAAGACTATTTGATACAATTAAAGAGGCTGCAAGAAATAATTTCCGCAATCTACTTCTAGTCTTTTATCGCTGAAGATAGTCACTAGGAAAAGATGATCATAATTCAAACCAACTTTCATACCAGGAGAGGAAGAATTGATCCTTTCCCAGGTAACTCAAAATGTGTTTACCATCTTGCTGCCTTGCCTCTTTAGAAGCTCTAAGCCTGATGCCTCCTAGGAAGATCAGGTTGTTATCTTAGCATTTCCTGGTAAGAAGTATCTGCTGGACCATTGGAATGTGAAAATGATCTTGACTGGCCCCTGGAACATAGAAATGTCTCGTGCAATTTGAAATATTACGAATTCTCTCTCCTACTAAGCAGAAAATTAAGCTCCCTGATGTTCAAGAGAGCTAATTGTAATGAAGTGAACTGGATAATTCAAACAAAGAGGAGCCAGTCACATCACAGGAGAGGAAACTGAGGTTTTCCTGATACTGTTGAAAGCAATTCTCATTATTGCCTGTACAGTACTGGCTCAGGCTGCTGGTAGCTGTAATTTACCAGCAGTCTTAAAGGCATCTGCTCTACTAAATGTTATGATGGTGATCATAGCAAGCAAGCCACTTTTTATTAGCACTGTATTTACAAATCAGCAAGCTCAACCTTTTTAGTAGTCAAAATCAATTACACTTAGATGTGCAGGAAGATATAAGCCACTTGTACAACATATAGAAATGTAATCATTTTTTTAAATCCATGCAGACTGGATTTTTGATTGTATTTAATAGACAGAATCACAAAGATGCTTTTTCATGAGGCAACCGGACTTACTTGTTTTTCTTTGAAGAGCTGAAGAAGCTTCTTGGATGAGAAGCGAAATGTCTTCAAAGAAAAACAAGGAAGTCCAGTTCCCTCGTGAAAATGCATCTTTGGGATAACTATGACCTGGATGACTGAGAATCTCCATAGACATTGACAGAACTTTATTTCAGGCATTGACCAATAAAAGATAGTAGATAATAGCTGTTCACTGGATAATAACTTTTAGTGTTGTGCAAACCCTTTAAAAGATGTGCTTCGTAATGAAAGAGAGTGAATGTAAAGCCCATTGTTCTGAACTACCTTTAGCTGTCTCTGCATGCATGTATATTTGGTCAGACATTTCATTTCCTGTGATTTTTGTACAGCCTTAATAAGTTGGTACTATCCAGTTATGATGGAGTACTTTTCATTTTGGAGATGTAAGAACCAGACCTTGTAGTGATTACCCTCGTTAAACAAAAAAAACAACAACCCTCCTGTACTTCACTATGCTGGATGGATACTATCCATCCAGACTCTTAATATTTCATTCTTGAATAAGATGCTGGATTTGGGGAAAACATCCCATCTCCAGTTATCTGTGGATTATATGGCTTCTCTAGATCCATTTCAAGTTAGCTTCTGGAGAGTGTTTTAGTGCCTCTCTGGATGATGTACATTTAGAACTAGAATGTTGGCTTCACGGTGACTTTGATACCATCCACTCTGGCATCCATCTGAACCACTTAGATGGGATGTGGCATTGACAATTTCAAGGTAGCTCACTTCTTCTCAGAGAAGCAATTACAGAATATGATGCTGGAATTCAATATGACAGCCCTTGGACTCTTCTGCCTTTTGCAATTTAACATACATAGAAAATCACCAGAAGAGGCTCTGTCAAATTTTGGAATTCGCCATTAATAAACCAATGCCTAAAACTTTTAAAAGATCTTCAAGGGAAGATCCTCTCCATCCAACTGTAAACAAATATTCTGTATTTGTGAGGGAGGACTTGAAAGTATAAGGTAGCTTGAAAATTTTGGACACTCTGCCAAAGGAGTCTAGTTGTTACCTATCTTGTCACTATATCAGCATATGAAAATATTTTATTTTATTCACAGAAACATTTGGAATGCTGAATTAGCAAGATAATTTATGTACTCTGCTGGTACATGCTGTATTTATTTGCTTTTAGAGGTATTTTAATTTTTTTAAAAAAATATTCTTCTTACACTTAACTCCCATGAGTCCTGTTTTTTTGACTGGACAGCAAGGTACAACCAATTCAGTAACTTAATAAATCTAGCCGGCTATTGCTCAATAAATTAATGGAAGTTTTTAATAACGTTACCCAGGCCTTTTCTTTCTCATGCAAGGAAAGTGTTTCATCAGTTCACCAATAAAGTGCAAAAAAAATAAAAACACAATTAAAATATGTAGCATATATTAACAACAACCAACAATACAAAGGTCTCTAAAACAAAAATCAAAGCAAGCCTCACCACAATATTCTTTTTAATCATTGCACCTATTATATTACAGAAAACATTGCATGACCTATTACAGTTTGTCTTAGATGGGAACAATACAAATACTAGCTTAGAAAAAAAATGTAGAAAAAATTCTCCAGCCAGTATCTTCATGCCCAATAGAAGTCCTGAAATACCTTGGCTGCTGGAGATTTCTTTATACAATTTACTATCCTGAGACAAAACCCTTATTTCATTTCCTTCTCCTACTCATGGTCATAATAAAGGAGGCAATTTAGGACAGAATCAAGCTAGAAGCCAGAACCAGCATCGAGAGACAGGTGTTCTCTAAAAATTGTTGCTCAATGCCTGACTAAGCAGCATGTCCATAAAACAAAAACCCTGGCCAGTGGTTAGCGTAAGAAGCACAGCTTCAACAGCTTCTCTGCTGAAACCATACAGCACAGCAGACTCTACCAAGCTGGCTGCTTGGTCTGTTAGCTCTCACAGCCTTCTTTAGAAAACAAGAAGCCTCCTGTTGAAATTATAAAGCAGTCTCCTTGGCAGTGAAATTGATTCCCTAAAGGTGAGCTACAAATCAAAATTCAATTTGCTCTACCAACATGTATTATGTGCCCCTACTAACCATATAAAGAGGGTCATTCAACACATAAACTAGAAGTGCCTTCTGCCCTATCTCGGGTCCCTCAAAGTCAGACGCAGCTGCTTCCCTCCTCCTGGCAAGATGATTCAGAACTGCATCAGATCCAAGGGACAAGTATCATTAAATATAGTGTGTCATACGTTCCAAAGGACTTTTGGTTGGTTGCAGAGTCAGCCAGATGTTTAGATGGATTTGACAGTTTTGTCCACCTAGAGTCCTTCCCAAGGACCTGGGATAGGCAGATGTTGTTGTTGTTCAATGGCATTAAACATATTGTCACGGATAATACCAACATCTGCCTATCCCAGGTCCTTGGGTAGGACTTGATAGGTGGATAAAAATGCCAAACCCAGTCTAAACATCTGGCTGACTGTGCGATGAACCACAATTGTTATTTATTCTTACATGCGACCATTTAGTGAGGAGGCATGAAAAGAATTAAAGGGGATATTTGACAAGCAGTAGCATTCTACAGGATGAAAGCCACCTATCTCTTTTCTTTTGAGAATGTTCTGATCAGATTGCTGGTACAAGTGATACTTTCAGCATTTATCTCACATGGAATTTATTTTGTTTATTTTGCTCTCAAAATATGCCTACTACCATTTGACTGGACACGATCCCAGAGGCTGAAGCCCATGCTGACTTCAGAGAAAGGAAGTATCTCCACTCAGGAGCTGAAAATCCTGCTTGGTTTTGTCTCACTCTCATCTTTTAGAGGGTTGCTGCAAGAGGATGGCAGCTCCCCTCCATGGGCAAAAAAAAGGGAAGGGCTTCAGTGGGGTGAAGGAAGGAAATTCAAGATCTTCAGGATCTGAGCCCTGTTTCTCCACCCCGCCAAAGTTCACTAACCTCTGTGTGCAGGGAGGGAATGCTTCAATGGGTTGCATTTCTCTGCCCCACCAAAGGAGTTTGGTTCCCTTTGCTGGGCAGTTCTTTCAGTCCTTAAGAGACAAATGGAGTCCTCTTGGCAGGAGACACCAATTTGCAGCCTTCCTGGATGGCTTCCCTACTGACTTTCTTGGGAAGCCAGCACAGAAGATTGCAAATGGTGATCACCTGATTTTTGAGGGACTTGGCAATCGGTTGTAAGTGTAAACAGGTTGCCAAGGGCCCAGATGATAACCAGGTGATTGAGGGAGGGCAGAGAAGGGGGAGCAGCATAACATTTTATGATGGCCAGAAGTACTTTACATAAAGCGCCCTTTCAAAGGCCATTGTAACTCATGAGTTAAACCGTAAAAACCTCCTAATGCATGTAGTCTTATCAAATCTCGAGAGACGGAGCAGGGGCCAGGACTCAGAAATTATTTCTGGGCTCAAGCTTGTATATGTCGGAGAAGGTAGGCACAGTTGTAGGCCAAGGTTTGTGTGTAGGACATCTACAGACACAGATTCAGGCAGTCATTTGAGGGAGGAGCATAAAGGCCAAACACAGAGGATATATGGAAGTAAAATCACTGTTCATCAGTAACAGCTATCCCTTGCAAAGAGGGTTCTTTTAAGAACACAGTTCATCTACCTCTGGAGAGGGCTCTAGAGCTCCATACTTTAAAACCTCTAGCTCAGAATTATGGAAACAATATCTAAAGTTATTGATCTCAGGTTTCTGGTCTAGTATTGCCCTGTTCCCATCTCTCTCCTCCATACCTTCCTCGGGGTTTGTTTCTTAGCTCGATGAAGACTTTGGTCACTAGTCTATCACATTCATTCTGATATTGGATTTATTTCATTCTAACCCGTGGTCCACTTTAAGCTGGGACATAAATTGAGTATGTCAACAAGTGTTCAGTCTAGAAATGTATGTCCAGTAATTGAGCACACAGTTCTTTTTAGTACAAATTAAATTCTCAGTTCTCCCTAATCATCCTTCCAGCTCCACAGCTTACCTTTAGAATTTTTTTAAAAAGTCTTTCTACTGATACTGTTGCTAAACCTTTACTTATCTACTCCAAAAATCTTACCAATATATTTTGAATATTTTTTTCCATCAACTTATCTAGATCAATCTACCTTCTCCCATATGTACAAGCTTAAGCCCAAAAATAATTTCTGAATTCTGGCCCCTGCTTTATCTTTAGAGATTTAATAGACTACATGCATCAGAAATTTTTTATAGTGACACCAAAGCTCTGATATGGCCATCTCAGAGAAAGCATATATACTTCTCCTTTCCTGTTCAGAGGCACTTAGAAAAAAATCCACCTATTCAAAAAGGCTTTTAATATTTAATGATCTATGACAGGGCTTTTCAACCTTTTCACCCACTGTACCACTTTAAGATACGGCAACATCCAAGTACCACCAGTCTCCTAGCAAGGTGTCAAAAACCTGATGACCCAAAAAAAGGGGGGAAAAGTAATGAAGTACAGGTAGTCCTCAACTTACAACAGTTCACTTAGTGATTGTTTGAAGTTACAGTGGCACTGAAAAAAGTGTCCCCCAAGCCACAGCCGAGCAAGACAACTGCCTGCCCGCCCAGCAGCACTCTTCCTCCTCTCCGAGGTTTTCATTGTTATGAGCATTTCTGTTGAGGATTGGCAGCAGGGGTGGGGTGGGGGTGTGTTTGGTTTTTATTCCCCCCATCTGCTGGGTGGTTGCAACAGGTCTTGGTCACTTCACATGACCCTGGGACACTGTGACCATCATAAATATGAATCAGTTGCCAAGCATCTGAATGTAAATCACAAGACCCTGGAGATGCTGCAACATTACAACTGATCAGCACTTCTTCTGGGCTCAGAAGTGCCAGGATCAGCACCAAGCTCCAGCTGGAGCCTGGCACTGATTCTGGCGCTTCCACTGAGCCCTGACAGCCCTGAAGAAGCGATGATCCTGGTGCTTCCGCCGAGCCCTGACAGCCCTGCAGCTCCAGCCATGCAGCTCAGGCTTGTGTGGTGCTGCCACCGGTTCAGCTCATTCCCCTCCCCTGCTACCACTTTTCTAGGATGGTCGCGTACCACCTTCCAGGTGCCAATGTACCACAGGTGGTACCGGTACCACTGGTTGAAAAGCCGTGATCTGTGATTCATAAACTTGTTTTCTTTTCTGAAATCCTTACAGAACAGCAGGGTTGAAAAGAATTCTTATTAGTCTGCTCTCAGGACAACGCAAAAGAACCACATCAGACATTTATATGTTTACTAAATCCTTTTCTTTTGGCCTAATTCCTTAATACAACTTGGTAGCCAAGGTCGAAATCATAGACTTTAAGTATTTCCTGCAACACACTTTCTCTCTGACCCTTGACTTTTCCTCCATACTTGTTAAAGTGGAAGGACAAGTATAGTAAGGTCTGGATGAAAGGTGAGGGACAGAGACAAGGCTGTGTTGAATGACAGCTTTTTTAAAGGCAGCCGCCCAAACCAGTTCCTAAAGAACTCTGTCCAACTACTTTTACAAAATCTTCACAAAAAAAGACACTGTATTCCTGAGTTCCCATGAAAGACCAAAACCAAAATAACCATGGACTAGGTGGCAAAAATTATTCTTGGCAGATGTGCAATACTGCATTCCCTCCAGAATAGGAGTACAATAGATTTTTTTAAAAAAAAAACCAATTTATATACCACAGAAAGTTGTAGATATTGTAAGCCTATTGTAACAATACAACACGATATTGTAAGACAATGTAACTCTCCCCCCCCATTCCCCCAGTTTAGTTATCTCAAGCCATAAAATAAACAAGCAAGCAAAATCATGGATGGAAACAGGACTGCAAGTATTTACAATTCTTTTTTTCCCCTTTAATTATGTAGCAGAGTACCCCACAAAATGTTTTATTTCTCTGACAAGCACTCTATGAACAGCATTAAAGCAGAAGATGCTTTGGGATTCTCCTTGATTATCCCCTCCACTCTCAATTTTCACTAGCTTGCTTATAATAGCTGAATATTAATGAGCTGAATGCAGTTGAAATTCACTCCCCTCCCCAACCCAAAGCTTTATGGGTTAAGATTCCTTCAAGGGATTCCACCCACAATAGCTCTTCATCTGAGAGTTGAATTGCAACCTAGATGTCAAGCCGCCATCTGCCATGAAATGTACAAAGATCCATCCACCGTTGCCTGACCTAGGCTGAGAGAGATCAGTTCTGTTAAATTATAAGCAGTCATGATAGAGGCTCATGACACTTCTTATAGATTAATCACTGACTCCATAGCTGATCGCTTCAAGCACTGCCAAAGGCCATTAACCCTATCTGCTCATTAGCATCCAGGGAAAGTGCCCTACACCTCAATTATTAATGCTGGTACTCATAAGAGGGAAGCAGGAGTAGGAAAAAGAGTAGGAAAAAGAGAAATTATTGGTAGAATGCCAAGATACAACCAGGAAGTCTGAATCAGGGCAATATTTTAGTACACTTTAACAGCATAGAATAACTTTAGGAACTGAGGCACATAACTATCTGCTGATTTAGCAAATGTGGCTGATTCGAGTACTGTAGATCTACAACCGTCCGCTGGGAAGAAATAAACAAATTATCTAAGGCAGCGGCCCCCAACCTTTTTGGCACCAGGGACCAGTTTTGTGGGAGCTAATTTTTCCAAGGAACGGGAGGGGGGAATGTTTTCGGTTTTGCTCACTCACCTGCTGCTCATCTCCAGCTGTGCGGCCCAGTTCCTAAGAGGCCATGGACTGGTACGGTTGACGGCCCTGGGGCTGGGGACCCCTGATCTAAGGCATAAGGCTATCACATACCACAGCACCTCATCCCTGGTTTTCTCTTTAACATTCCAACAGCAATATGACATAATATAGTATCTATTTCATCTCCCAGTCAGTATGAAATACACTACTTTGAGGATGGGTACCAAGACTTTGCAACAACAAAAATCTGTCCTACTGGGGTGAGAGGAGCCTGTTCAGCTTTTCTGAGCCTATAGAATTATTTGGACAAATACTCAAATGTTGCATGGCTGAGTTTAATGTATCAATTTTTTTTAAAAAAAATGAATCCATCGAGCCCTTACTCTGAGGCCAGAGACAGTGTTGTGAATGCCAGGAGTTGCTTGATATTTTTTTTGTTTTTGCTCTGCAAAGCTAGGCCACTTTATAAACCATGGAATCATTAAGGCGTCAACTGCTACTTTTCATTTGCTTTTTAAAAAGTGCTTTAAATTATTTAGCTATGTTATATATCATCAGGCTTGCAGTCATCTTCCTGACTGACTCACTTTGGCTCAGTGTCTTCAAATGAAGAGTTAAGTTTTCAGTTTTAATGCCCTCTCCACTGAAGAATGTGCCTATGTTCAAGAGGTCCAGAGACACTCTGAGGGCATAAAGAAGTAAGCATGGAGAATAGATTTCACTGCTACTGTTTGGCTGGGGACAATTTAAGTAAGAACTAGGGTGAAGCACTGGGATAACCTAGTGTTATATTATCATGGAACTCACTGACAGTCAGAATAACAGAGTTGGAAGGGACTTTGGGTGTCTTCTAGTCCAACCCCTACTCAAGCAGGAGACCCTACACCTTCCTGGACAGATGGTGTCCAGTCTCTTCTTGAAAACCTCCAATGATGGAGCACCCATAGCTTCTGGAGGCAAGCCGTTCCACTGAATAATTGTTTTCACTGTCAGGAAATTCTCCTTAGTTCCAGGTTGCTTCTCTCCTTTATAAGTTTCCACCTGTTACTTCTTGTCCTTTGGAGAACTAGTTGACCCCTCTCTTCTCTGTGACAACCCCTCAAGTACTAGAAGATTGTTTCCATGGATCCCCTAATCCTTTCTTCATCTCAACATCTTTTTTGTATCATGGTGACCAGACCTGGAGGCAGTCTTCCAAGTGTGGTCTCCCCAATGCAGTATAAAGTTGTGTATACTAACACATCCCGCAATCTTGAAACTATCCCTCATGAAACTTAGGACTGAATTGGTTTTTTGTTTTTTGTTTTTTTTGTTAATCAATCTTGGGTGATCTTTGGACCAATTGCTAGTTCTCAGAAGGTTATTGCTATAAGAACAAACTGAGGGGAGATTCTTGAGAAAGTAGTTTTGAGAGTCTAGAGGAAAGACAAGTTTTTCCCCTTTTGTTTTTTAAAGCACCATAGAACAAACGGATTATCTGCACCATCTTTAGTCAGGGTTCAGGCCTGGTTATGGAATGGAGACAACATAGAATGCAGCTAATAATCAAAATTTGTGGGGAACTGGATAGGAGAACTGTGGCCATCTTGGTCATTTGACATCTCTCAGTGGCTTTTGATACTGTCAGCCAAAGTATCCATCTGGATCATCTCCAGGAACTGAGGATTGTTGGACTGGTTCTACTCCTCCCAGTTCCAGTTGGAGGGGGGAAGGAGAAGAGAATGGCTTGCTGGCTAGTCCCTTGTGGGTGCTGTAGTAGTCAATCCTCTTCCCGCCTTCTCTTCAAAATTTACATGAAGCCAATGGGAGAGGCCATCCTAGAGCTTGGGGTTCTGTAGCAACAATGTGTTGATGATAGCCAACTTTATATCACTACCTCCAGACCAGATTAGTGATGCTGTTAAAGTCCTGTGGGATCTTTGTTGCTCTTTGAACTTGGTAGATTTCTTGCAGACATTACATTACCCAACTACGTAACATCATCAATGCTACAAAGGGAGTGGGTTTGCCCTTGTTTTATATACAACTGGCTTGCCCTGTCAACCCCACTCCTATAGTAGTCTATAAACAAAGTGACTCATTTTGCTGGAGAAAATATTATACTTAGTGGAAGATTTGCAATTGAAGGTGTCTTAAATGCTTCAGGTTCTCTTTACTTAATTTTTGCTGTAATTACAGATTGAACGAAATCATTTTGTCTTTTGAGATTAAAAGCAAAATCCTCATTCCATATATCTCCCAAACAAAAACAAAAAAAAAGAGAAGAAGAATAAAAATTTTAAAAAACTATTTGGGTGGATTTGTAAACTGAAACAATTATTTTTTTTCCTGTTTTGAATATTGCTCACCTTACTCTGGCAAGAAAGAATAATTTCAGGAAGTTGTTTTGCTAGCCATTTACACTTTACACATCTACGTATCGACAGTAAGTAGATATATTTATTAATTATGTTTGCAATCAAAAAATGCATTCATGCCATTAAATAATTCTTAAGCAACTCTACCCACGAACTATTTTGTTTTTCCTTTTGCGCCTACTTTAACGTGAGACATACTGTACATCCCTTGAAGATAATGCTGTGGAGACTAGGAACCCTTTGAAAACAGTTCGGGAAAAGTGTTTTAGATATTACATGAGAGCACATATCTCTCCTGAGAAAGGTAGCTGAATTTTTCAGGTTCTGGCAGAACTTGAAAAAAAAGATGCTACTTTCTAAAGCAGGGGTGTCAAACTCGCAACGTCACATGACGTGTCACAATTTTTTTGCCATTGCCAGCAATGGGGTGAGCGCGGTTTTGCTCTGATGCATCCGGCCCATGGGCCGGCAGTGTGACACCCCTATTCTAAAGGATCCCACTCATTCAAGTTAAAATGACTCTTCCTCCAAGTTACACTTCCAACTATCTACTAAATTTCCATTTTGTCCTTGAATGTCTCTCTCAAATTTTCTAATTCTTGCTACACTTAATCATGTTAACCTTGTAGATCAGGGGTTCACAACCACCCCCTGGGGGTGCGAGACAATATTCCAGAGGGTGCAAAAACTTGGGTTTTCAAAATTATAGCGTATATGCATAATTCTTTTTTTTTTTATTAAATTTATTATTTAAAAACATTGGACACAGTACCAGCGAGCTGACAAACCTTTTTGTCTACAATGTTTAAATATATATATATACATGTATATATGTACATCAAAAATACACTTAAATACACTTAGATTACAAATCGGTGAAATACCACAATATTTAAAACAGTGAGCTAGTCTGTAAAACCTAATAGAGACCTTTCTTTTTATCCATCCAAAGATACAATTTGTTCCAAATTCTATAATAGTCTGATTGATCTTTATTCTTTAATTCCAAAGTTAATTTGTCCATTTCAGCGCAATCCCAAATTTTCCTAATAACCTCTTTTTGTCCTGGGATCTCATTCTTTTTCCATTTTTGCGCAAATGATATTCTAGCTGCTGTGATAATATGGATCGTTAAGTATAGCACATCTTTAGGATATTTCTCTTTCGTGATTCCCAACAAGAAAAGTTCTGGACTAAACTCCAGATCTTGTTTCAATATTTCTTTCAGCCAAATCCAAATCATTCTCCAAAATTTTTGTGTTTTACTGCAAGACCACCACGTGTGGAAGTATGTGCCTATCTCTTCAGAACACTTCCAACATTTGGGAGATGCTGTTGTGTACATTTTTGCTAAGCGGGCTGGGGGAAGATGCCATCGGTAAAACATTTTAAATAAATTTTCTTTATACGATGAGGCCAGTGTTATCCTTTTATTCCTATCCCAAATTGTTTGCCAAGTATCTAGGTCGATGTTATGTCCTAAATTGTTAGCCCAGATCAACATGGGGTCTTTCACTTGCTCTTCAAACAGCTTATATCCCAAAAGTAATTTATAAAAATTCCTTATTTGTTTAGAGTCCGGTCCCAATAATATTTTGTCCAATGCTGTTTCAGAGGTATATATCCCCCATTCATTTTTATCCTTCCTAAATCTCGATTGGATTTGTAAGTAGGCCCACCAATCGAGTTTTATACCTTGTAATTCTAGTTCATTCCTAAGTTTCAATTCCCCCTCCTCATTCAGAATATCCTTGTATGAGATTATGTTACCCAAATCAAACAGATTTGGGTAAACTATCGCTTCAAGGGTGGATAGCCAGACCGGTATTTTGGTGTAATTGTGAGATCTAATTTTTTTCCAAGTATTGAATAGCGCTTGCCTGATCCGGTGTCTTTGAAAATGCGAGAAAAGACCTTGTTTCTCCGTCCATAGGAAAGCATGCCAGCCATATTGCAAATCGTGACCCTCTAAAGTTAATAGTCTTCTATTTCTCAAGATTACCCATTCTCTAATCCAGCTCAGGGCCGCGGCGTGGTAATATAATTCCCAGTCTGGCAATCCAAAACCCCCATTTTCCTTCGTGTCTTGTAAATATTTCAATTTAATTCTTGATTTTTTCCCCTGCCAAATAAAATTTAGTGATAATTTATCCAAATTTCGAAAAAATTTAGAGTCGAGTTGAATTGGGATATTCTGAAACAGAAACAGGATTTTAGGCAGAATATTCATCTTAATGACAGCGATTCTTCCCAATAATGAGAGTTTTAGGTTTCCCCATCTTTCCAGGTCACCTTTTATTTGATTCACTACACTATCATAATTATCCTTTTTGAGTGAAGTGCATCTAGCCGTAATGTTAATCCCTAAATATTTTATTTTCTTGACTATTTCTATATCCGTGATTTCGGCCAGATTACCTTTTTGTTTATTGGTCATATTTTTAACAATCATCTTGGTCTTATTTCTATTTATTCGCAGTCCGGCAACCTCACCATATTTAGATAATTCTTCCAATAGCTTTGGTCCCGTCTGACATGGATCCTCCATAATAAAAACTAGATCGTCCGCGAAAGCTTGCAATTTAAAGGTTTCCTTTTTAATGGTTAATCCTTTTATCTTTGGGTCGTTTCTTATAGTTCTCGTTAATACTTCAAGAGTCAATATAAACAGCAACGGTGATAAGGGGCAGCCTTGCCGTGTTCCCTTTTGAATTTGAAACTTGCTAGATGCTTCCCCATTAATAATTATTTTTGCTTCCTGATTGTCATAAATTGCCCTAATTATATTTATAAACTTTTCTCCCATATTCATAAAGCTAAGCTGTTGGCACAAAAAAGACCATTTAACATTGTCAAATGCCTTTTGGGCGTCTAAGAAAAGTAATGCCATCTGTTGTTCGCTATGTAATTCATAGTACTCCAATGTATCTAATATTATTCTAATGTTGTGCTTAGTGTGTCTCTTAGCGAGAAAACCATTTTGATCTGCGTGTATGAAATCATTCAGAAATCGTTTCAATCGTTCCGCTATAATTGATGTAAATATCTTGTAGTCCGAGTTAAGAAGTGATATGGGTCTGTAATTTTGGATTAATGTATGGTCTGTGTTATCTTTCGGAATAAGGGTTATGTTTGCCTCTAGCCAAGATTTAGGCGTCCTTGCGCCTTCTAATACTGCGTTAAATACCTCCACTAGGGGTTGAGCTAGGATATTTTGTAATTCTTTATAAATCTCTGATGGAAGACCGTCGGGTCCCGATGCTTTATTATTCTTTTGTGCATTAATAGCTTTTATCACCTCAGATAGTCGAATTTCCTCGTTTAACATATTTCTGGTATCTTCTGTGACCTTAGGTAGTTTGGCTCTTTGAAAATATTCCTCCATTTTCTCCACACTTGCCTGGCTATCTTCTTTGTATAAACGTTCATAAAATTCCTGGGCTATAATTTTTTTTTTTTTCCTCCTGGTGGAATATTCTCCCTTCCTCATCTCGTAGTTCGTGAATCCAGTTTTTCCCCTTTTGTTTTCCCAATTTGTATGCGAGCCACCGGCCCGGTTTATTTGCATTTTCAAAAAAAATTTGTTTCGTGTTTCTCAATTGTTGTGCCAATTTCTCTTTGTCTAGAATGTTAAGTTTGTGTTTAATCAGATCCATAGATTGCTTGATATTCTCTTTTTGTGGATCTTGTTGGAGTATAACTTCTAAGCTCTTATATTCCTCTTCTAATCTTTCCCGTTGTTGTCTTTTCCCCTTATTTTTATATACCATATATGCCCTCGCTACCCCTCTCATCATTGCCTTAGCTGTATCCCAATTGTTTTGTACTGAGGTGTCTATAGCTTTATTTTCCTTAAAGAAAAAACTTAGTTCTCTCTCCATCTTAGATTTGAGTTCGTCTTCTTTTAAAATTGCTCTTTGAAGCGTCCATCTGGGTATTTTTTTGGAACCTTTCCAGATAAGTTTAATAGGATTGTGATCTGCCCAAGTACCTGTCGCTATATGTACCTCGTCTATTTCTGAACTAATTTCTTTCGTCATCCATACCATGTCTATTCTAGACCATGAGTTATGTCGGTTGGAGTAATATGTATATTGTCTAGCCTTACGATTTCTTTCCCTCCAGACATCTTGGATATTTAGTTCCTCAGCCAAGTTAAGAAAAGATCTCGGTAGAGTTCTTCTCTTCTTTTTCCTAAGCGTCTTTCCCATATAATCCAAATTTATATCTAGGATAGCATTAAAATCTCCTATTAAACAAATCTCCTCATAATCAATGCTACATATCTTATTGTGAAGTGTTTTGAAAAATTGTTCTTGGTTATGGTTTGGGGCATATATCTCTACCATCATGACCTTCCTGTGATTTATTATAACCTCGACTATCAGTATTCTACCCTCTTTATCGTTATAAATTTGTTTTGCAGTCAATTTTGGGTTTACATATAGTGCCACTCCTCTCTTTTTCTTGTGTCGGTCTAAGGAAACGAATAGGTTCCCTATTCTTGGTTGTACTAACAAATATTTTTGTTGTTCCTTTATATGGACTTCTTGTATTGCCACGATATCCAATTGTTGGTGAATAAGCCTATTAAAAAATTTCCGCCTTTTCACTGGCGAATTCAATCCATTAATATTCACAGACATAATACTACACTCACCTCCCTTCATCTTACTTATTTCTGGTTTTTGTGGATCTCGTGATTCGGGGCTCTCTCTCTTCCTTGTCTCTAGTTCCATGTTTCTCTGTTAACTCACCGGATTTGTTCCTTCTATCCTCTGTAGCTAAGATCTTCCCATCCATTGCCACACGTATTGTATCTCTTTCTCTTACCTCCCTTCCATCTTGATCTTCTAAATCTACTTCCTCTTGGCTATGGAAGTGGCGTTTGTAAAAATCTTCTGCCTTCTCTATCGTGTCCAGTCTATGCCTTCTATCCTGCCACGTAACAAGAATACCCTCTGGAGTTAGCCATCTAAAGTTTACATTTTCTCTTATTAGTTTGGATGTTAAGAATTGATAGCCGCGTCTCAGATCCCTCATCCTTTTAGGTATCTGTTTAAGGATGGTGATTGGTTGGCCCCGAAATTCTAATGGTTCCTCTCTAGATCTATGCAGAAGCTCATCCCGAATTGATTTTTTAACTAACCTTACATGTACTTCTTTTGGGAGGTTGTGCCTTCTCGCATAATTAGTTTGGACCCTGTATGTTTCATCAATTTCCGCCAGCATTTCCTCCTTCCCTACACCGAGTGCCTTTGCCATCAGTTCTGCCATCATGACCAACAGATCTTCCCCTCTTTTTTCTTGAACGTTCTGGAAGCGTAGATAATGAGCAGCCTTTTCTGCTTCCAGAAGAATGACTGTTGTTTCTAATTCCTTATTAGCCTGAAGGAGTGTTTCATTTAAATCATCTACTCTCTTTTCCTCTTTTTCCATTCTAGCTTCCATATCTTGAAGTCTTTGTTCATTTTTGACTAATTGCTGTTGAATCCCTTCAAATTTATCATCTATCGCTTGGATTTTCCCCTTTAATTCACCAGTGTCGTTTCTTATTTGGCCTATTTCTCTCTTCATCTCCTCGTGGTTTTTGGCCATTGCCTCGTGTAGGTTTTGCAAAAGGGCATGTAAATCTTTAAAGGAATTCGAGTTAGATCTTTCCCTTTGCAGCATATCCTCTATAGATTTCTGATTGGAGGGACTTGAGGCCATCCCCTGTCCCTGTGCTGCTGCCTTTTTGCCAGCGCTAGGCTTAGTTGCTCCCGAGATACTTGTCATGTTTCCCCAATTATAACAGCGTTTTATCAATGTATAATACCCTGAGTCTTATATAAACCTTTTAACTCTATGACAAAAGATATATAAAACAGTTACCACCAGATACTTATTACCAACTAAGCAATTTATATAATAGAATTCTATAGTATGAATATAATCAAAGTCACGTTCTTCTTCTTTTTCCCCCCCCCCCCCGTTTCCGGCGCAGAAATTGGCACCTTTTCCGTCTTCCTCTGCTGTCAAAGACCAGTAGGTGTCCCACTAAACAAACCTCCAGTTACTAAATTGCTATATCAAATGGCCGCCCGTGACAAGTAGAGTAGAATTTCAAAAGTTTCAAAAGTTCACAAATTCAAAATTTACCAGGATAGACCAGACTAGACCAAGCTGATCGCTTTCCACGCCCGACAATCCAGAGTTCAGTCTCTAAGGCTCCAAAGCTCAGACTTTGACCTGTTGTAGCTTTTCTCCAGCTAGAATACAGTCATATAGTCTTCGGCTTTCTTTCCCTTGCTGTTTTTGCCAAACGCCTCCCTCAAGACTTCTATCGCCGCTTATTCCCTCTCCGTGAGGCTCCCACTTCGAACCAGTACCTCTTTCACAAGCGCTTCCTATTTAATATTCGGATACACTCTCCGTCAGCTCCGCTCTACCGTTGTCCCGCTGCTTACGTGCTAGCTCCGTCCCTCTGTCAGATCTTCATGTCGGCCATTACTGGCCTCCTTCTCCCCGGTTCGCTCGCATCAGACTTTCTCCGGATCTTCAACACGAACTGCCGCTCATGAAGGTTCTCCGGGCTGCCTGCAACTTCGGATGTCCCTACAGGACCTCCTGAAGCTCCGAAAAGCCCCCGCGAACACTGGGTGAGAGGTTGTGCGAGGAGAGAGCTCCGTTCACACAGCCGCCCGCTCTGACAGTTGGCTCCGCCCCCAGCGTATATGCATAATTCGTTGCCTTACTTTTGTAAGGGGTACGAGAATATATCAGAAGCATTCTAGGGGTGCAGGGCATAGAAAAGATTGGGAACCACTGATGTAGATAAAGCTCAGCTGCAAATCTCATTCTAAGCTAAGTCTTAACTATAGATAGTCCTTGACTTACAACCACAATTGAGCCCAAAATGCATGTTGTTAAGTGAGAAGTTTGTTAAGTTTGCCCCATTTTATGACTTTTCTCGCCACATTTGTTAAGTGAAGCACTGCAGTTGTTCAGTCAATAACACGGTGGTTAAGTGAATCTGGTTTCCCCGTTGACTTCGCTTGTTGGAAGGTCGCAGAAGGGGATCATGTGACCCTCATGACACTATAGCTGTCATAAAGGTCAGTTGTCAAGCATCCGAATGTAAATCACGTGAACATGGGGATGCTTCCACAGTCATAAGTGTGAAAAATGGTCATAAAGTCACTTGTTTCAGTGCCACTGTAACATTGAACAGTTATTAAATGAACCGTGGTAAATGGAGGACTACCTGTAGTACCACAAACAGGGCTTTTTAGTCTCCCAAAGCACACGACATCTGATTTTATAAACAAAAGTTCTGTTTAAAATTTGGCAGAAAAAAATATAATTCAATTAAAAGGCTTTAAAAGCAATTCTCTTTCTATATTCGTGCCACATTCGTACAAGTTTACCTGGTTATCATATTTAAGAGACTGAGTTCCAACAAGAAATCGTATTGCCTCTGTTTCTGCAGTTTGTGGAGTCAGGGCTCGTGCCTAAAAAATTGTGAAAAAAATGGAGTCACATCTAGCACATTCCGATGTCTTGAAAAGTACATGATATCATTCATTATGACAATCTTTAAAATATATTCATACGTCTGTATTTTTTGAAATACAGTTTCTACCTTTTGGCACAAAACTGTGATCTCATGGCTAAAAACTAGAAAAGGCGTTTTCAGAATGCATTCTCTCATTTGTGGGAAATGTGCACAAAAGTGAGAACAAACAACCCAGATGTTCAAAATTAATTATTTTGCAGAAACAGCAATTTAAAGGAGAATTAATGTTAGTGAAAATTCACTTCAATCTTTATCTACCTTTTTGACCAAGAAAAACAATCAGATGTATTTTTTTTTAAAAAACCCTCAAGTTTTAGTGAAGAAAGTACAGAATTGGATTCAATCGAAATTAATCTTACTCCCATTGAAATTTATATAGCTAGTAAAATGTATGTCTGGAAAAATAAAATCCATCCAACACTTCCAAGACAGTTCAATTGCTTTACCTGCAGTATTTATAAACCATTCACCATGAAGTACAATATAAATGCACCTTTGAATCACTAGCTTACTGTTACAGGTACAAAGTATTTTGTTTAAAACAAAGAGGATAGATTTAAGAGTTATAGTAAGACACCTAAACTAATTCCTGAATAGTTGTGGTTGCTAATTTAAATGTTAGGGATGACTATAATTTGGAACAGAGTGATTAATACAGCTATTCAATGTTGAAAAGATTTAAAACTTAGATAAAGAAGTCATTCTTGTTTCCTTATAACTTGTAAGTCAGCCTATTTCTTTAAACCAAAGATAGAGAGATACAGACATTACTGATTTCTAAATAAAATCCAACTTTAATTGTATTTACTCAAAAGATGTGGCAATTTATTTCAGTGGGACTTCTTTCACAGAAGGCAGCTTTGGAATGTAGCCACAGAAGTTCTTACAAAGACAGATAAAACTCGAGGCATTTTTATACCCATATGCTTACAACTTAGCAAAGTGGAAACAATTATGAGTTTCTTTTTGAAGATGTTCAGGACTGCTTTGCTTTAAGGGCAATCTTGGCATAAACATCTTCTGGGTACGCATATGCACACCCAGACCACCAGGAAAAGACCACAGAAGTGGCTGGGCCAAACCTTCAAGAGAGATGACTGCCTGAGAGATCCAATATAGTAGTAGGCTCAAAGAATCACTTCTTCAAAATGGTTTGTTCAGCCTTAGCAGGTAACTTTGAGTTGCAGGATTTGATACTTTAGGACTACAGACCTACATTATGTAGGCTGTCCTCAGCCATTCATCCAGCAACCATTTGAAGTTATGATGGCATTGATTGGTGGTTATGACCAGTCTTTGGAATTCCTTGCCAACTAGTGCTTCTCATAAACCCTCATTTTATGACAAGACCACTTAACAACAGAAATTCCAGTCCCAATTGCTGTTATAAGTTAAGGACTGTACTTTTAACTAGGACAGAAATATACTCAATTCTATAACAGGTTTAATCTCAATGGAACCAAAGGTCTGTCCAAGATAGCCCTGGCCACTATTCAAGACAATCTACTATATGGTACAAATATTTTTTCAAGGTAATGAAGTGTGAGAAACTTTTAAGTACTAAAACAGAACTGTTTACCCAGTTCTTCCTATGGACAAATCATTAAAGGAAAACAGGTGCATAAAGCCATACAGTTCCTTACTCTGAAGATCTAATTGTCTCTCTTTATCTAGGATCCCGAAAATAACTCTCATATTTATTTTCACTTTATTTTAAGAAGCTGAAGTGAAAGCCAACAATAAAAGGTGAAGTTCTGGTGCAGATCTCACAAATGAACAGCTTGCTGACAGACACTTTTGTACAATATTTTAGAACTGTCTTATGTAATCTTTGATATTGCATCCGGGAGCTGACTCATATCAGTTTAATGTCAATTAAGGCACAGTTAAAAGGGCCTGGTCTCCACTATTTCAGATGCAACAGTCTTGCATCTTGGGACTTTGATGGGATAGCTCCAGGGCTTTTTTTCTCATAGAACGCTCAGAACGGAGTTCCGGCACCTTTTTTGGATGGAACCTTGTAGGGTAGGCAAGGCGGGTTGTATGACATGTGTGAGTTCCGGCACCTTTTTCTTTTACAAAAAAAGCACTGGATAGCTCAATGGAAATTTTATACATCATGTACAAGGTCCACTGGTAGAAGAAAATATTTGTAGATCACGGTTGAGTTAGGGTCCACTATATGGCAGTCCACTAAATGAAGGTGTTACTGTACTCAAAAGATTCTATTAACAGAAGCATGAAATATTATTCCTGTTGGAATAATACAAGAGTTGAATTTTTAAAGAATGTCAATCCTTTGGCATGCAAATAATTAAATGACAAAAACTGCACTCTTTCAAGTATATTTAAACATAAACTATGGGGTTAGTTGTCTTTGGTGGCAATTAGTTATCAGTAGGCTTATTTCATTGTGCAATTTTATGCAGCTAAAAATGACCCTGTTTTCTCAGGCATCTTGTCTAGATAATTTTCAGAGTTATTTTTGGTGGTTTTATCATTTTCAGAAAGAAATATTTCAGCTAACCTTTCCAGACTATCTCAAAATCTAAATCATAAATCATGACTCAATAATACACACTAATTATTCCAAAAATGCAAAACTAAAAAAAGTCTGTTTCACAGGCCTTGTTAGAGAAAGAGCTGCAGAAAAGTCTACAGAAATCTATCCCAATTTCATGAAAAGTTACGTTATTCGTGAATAACAAGACTTGTTTAAAATTAACATGGCACAAAGAGCACTTTTGATTTATAATACAGGTTTTTTTCATTTGGAATACCTCTACATAGAAAGAGATATCGGATATATATTCTTTAATAAAATGTTTCACAGCTTTAGCACATTAATGAATCCATAGATTTCATTACATTTACAGCTGATAAATTGGTCATATTTATCAGCCACATATTTCTTTATTGGTCATATTTATCAGCCACTTTTCCTTTAGGAAATCAAGGCAACTTGCAAAACATTCCTTGCACTAATTTCTCCCAGAACAGCAGCTCTGTAAAATTGCGTTGAAAGAGGCTTGCACCGAAGCCATCCTAAAGGGATCCATAATTTAAAGTGCATGCCCATTCCTAGTCCAATTCCTAAACAACTGCAGGGGGAATCCACACACACAAATCTAGAAAACATATAAATTCTGTTATGATGAAAAGCTTCCTCTTCTATTAAATCCCAATCCATCGTTTTCTTATTTACCTGGAATTCCAGCCCATAAATCACGGGAGCATCATCTTCCATGGCAGCGTCAGCTACCCCCACCTTTCTCCACCACCCACCGCCCCGGCACAAATACTATCGCGATGGGAAACCCCGCCGCTGCGTTTCGGCTCTTTTTTTTTTACCCCTCTTTCGAATTAGAAAGAAGGCGAACCTACAAAAAAACGCCTTTGGGCCCACTTCGGACTCCGTACTTCTTTCTCTTCCGGGAAAAGGAGTGGCGCGCCGAAGACGCTCGTCTACGTAGGGGAGGCGAAACTGGGTCGATAGGGAAGGGAAGTTGGACGCGCAGGCGCACTAGGCGTTTTTTCCCCCCCCTTTACACATTAGGTTTTTCTGCCGTAGTTTAGGTGGGACGTCGTTGCCGCTGTCATTGGAAGTAAAGAGCGGGATAGGTGAGGGAATATCCTCCTCGATTGCTTTTCTTTCCTATCCTTTTGCTCATTTAAAGGTGGCTTATATAATAAAGATATTCACCTACAGCGGATGAGATGGGTTATTCCACTCCACTCTTCAAGTGGAACCTGGGTCACTGTTAGGTTTGAATGGAGCTGCTTGTGCAAACACAGAATAAACCGATAAATAAAATCCATACGTGCAAAAAAAAAACCCTATCTTTTTTCCTGCTAGGTACAGGATTGTTCAGTTATGGTGGTTGATGGTGGTGTTTTTAAGTTACAGGGTAGCAACTCGGTGATGAAAAATGCAAATTAATCGCTTCATCTCGAAGGAAATGGGTTCAGAAGATAGAAGGGTTGCTGCAAAATGAATGTTTCTTAATGTTAATTGTGTTCACATTATCTATAAAACTGGGTCAATCATAGGCAGTATCTTCATGACTCAGGCCCTCATTTGATTTCTTTGCCTTTTGATAATTACAGAAGTAGCCTTAGAAAAAAAAATGCTCCATTTTACAGATGGGTCCCTGAGACAGAGTTAAAGTGGTATACCTGAGGATATTGACACTTTGCCAGAGCAAACGTAAAAGGTATGTTTAATTTGTATATCCATTGTTTAAAAAATGAAAATGGGGCAAAGGTAAGATATTAAAGGGGGGGGTCGTAATTTTGTTTTCTGGTAGTCTACAGAAGCACTCTTTCTGTTTTCATCATAAAGACATACCTTGTTAAAAATGTATTAATTGTTTCTGCGTGCATTTTGATAGTTGCCTTTAACATATATGTGAGTATACTGCATGTATATCATAGTTAGAGTGATGTTGGCTTGCAAGATGGTCTTTGAACCGGAGTTTCTAATTTACATTGAAAAACATAAATATGCTTGAGGTAGTACTAGTTTTCGGTTGTGTTTGTGGCAAACGTATCAAAATTTTATTTTTTTATTAAGTATATATGCCACCCATCTCACCAACAAATGACATTAGATGGTTTACAAGTAAAACAAGATAAAACATGAAATATTAAAATAATAAATATTAACGTTAAATTTTACTTAAAATGAACAAAGCAGACAAGGAAGGGAGCAAGATGCACATGGGGTAGAATTGGAATCTTATCTCAATCCATTAACCACTGCCAGTACAACACATACTCCATTGGGGCCTCAAGCCAACTGACAGAGCCAAGTTTTCAAGCTCTTTCAGAAGACCAAAAGGGTGGGTGCGGATCTCAACTTGGCAGCCACAATGTTCCAGAGGATGGGAGGCATAGCAGAAAAGGCTCTTCACTTGGATCCTGCCAGCTGGAATTCTTTGACCAATGGGGTCCATAGCATGCCCCTTCTGCTCGCATGGGTAGAGTAGGTCAATCCCACTAGGGTGAGGCAGCTCCTTAGATAACCTGGACCAATGTGTCAAATAGCAGAGAATACTGAATGTGACACAGGTAAAACGAAGGGTATTGATGTGGCTCAGTAAAGTTAACCATTTCTGTTTTAATAAAATTTATGTGATGGCCTCAATTGACTTTCTATCCAGGATGCAATGAGCAACAAAAGTCAACATAGACCATCTCATGATGACCATTTTGTATATGATGCACTGTGAAAATGTTGGCTGGCACTTTTCTCATAATTAGTAGGAAATCCTACAGGTGGTATGACGAGATCTGCTAACACAGTTTAGGACTTGTGTTATTAAAAACTATAATATGAACATCTTAGTTTATCAAAGCCATAATGGCTGACAAAGATAAATATCTATGGGCATTTTTGCCGACAACTATGGCACATAAAAACTTCAAAAAATAGGGAATGAGGTTGTTATAAGTTAGATTTGGTTTTATCTATCTGTCTATATGTGTGTATATGTGTGTATGTATATCTGTCTGTCTATCTATATCTAATCTATTGCATTTAATTTCTTTTTCCTACTGTTCTTACTCCTTTTCTGTACACTGTATAACACTGCTTACTCCGAAATGGAATAGTGTGATGGATAGACACACAATGTCTGTTTTTAATATGGTCCATCTTACATTTCAGCTGTTAATCAGAATTGTTGTCATTTAAATTCTTTATCCTGCCTGAATTTATTACATTTATATTCCAGGTTAAAAAAGTGAATGGCTTTTTATTTTTCCTGGACTTATCTGACTGTTGTTTCACCTACTGAAGTTACAGAGGAGTTGGGAAGAGGGCAACAAATAAATAATTGAAGTCCTAATATGCTGCCTAAGTGACAAGTCTACCAAGATTTGCCTTCTTAACTCTGTTCAATTTAGTGTTCGTTATCCAAGCCTTCTCATGTAGGATTTCCCTTTTTGTCTAATTAAAGTTGTCATTACTTCTTCTATTCCTCCTCACCCAGGGTTGTAGTAATGCTGTTTTGTCAGTCTCCATCTGAATTTGGGCACTGTCAATCTCCCCCTTTTTCTAAATACAGAGATAGATGGGAATTCCACTAGAGAACATTTCAATCAGCTGTTCTTGCTGGAAAGATAGTCAGTCTCTGCATTGGAGGTAGAGATTGTGCTATCCAACTATGAATTTGTGACATTGCAAGCCAACCAAGTAGAATATAGTGTATAGATAAGTCAAAGAGCCTTCTTTGCAGCACAGTACTTTCCCAAAGTGGAAAAATGAGTGGTCAAGGAGGCCAAAGGGCCCAGCTGGATCTATCCTATATTTTGCCCTTGTCAAGAGCACAGTGTTAAGATACCCAGTATTTCAACCATGGGAATCATTATTTATTTATTTATTGATTGATTGATTGATTTGATTTGTATACCGCCCTTCTCCCTAAGGACTCAGGGTGGTGAACAGTGAACATAAATAACAGAATGCACAAATAGTTATCTTAAAACAATAATTAATTTCATTATTTTCATGCTAAGAAAAAAGGAGGTGGTGGGGAGGGATTAGCAAGATGTTAATAAAGTATTTCATATTTTGAAGTGTGTTTTTAATTATTGCAGTGGTTATATATATTGTTGCTTCATGCATAAATTGTCCTATATGTAGTACTGATCAGTAGCAATTTCTTTTTTTATGCAGAAGAACTATGGAAAAACAAGAAAGCAATATTGAAGACACTGGAGTAAGAAATTCAAGTGCAGTGGCTGACATTTGTGATATCCAGCAGCAGGCTTCCGAAGAACTTCTGTTCCACGAAGAAACCATTGATCTGGGAGGAGATGAATCTGCATCTGAAGAAAATGAAAACATGGCAGAAGATTCCAGTAACTTCATAGACAAACTTAGCGAGCACATGATGGAAAGCGTTTTGATATCTGATTCTCCAAATAATAGTGAAGATGATACTGGTGATCTTGGCTGCCTGCAAGAAATAGTCAAACAAATGGAAGCAAACAATATTGAAGCAATAGGAGGAGAGGAGCGTTTAGAGAGAAATGAAGTAAATAGAAATGAGAATGAAACAAAGCTTGAAGCTACTGCCAAAAGTATTTCTGATTCGAGAATTGACTATCAGTCCTCTTTAAATGAAAATCTGATTCAGACATCAGCAAAAAATGAACTGGAAGCAGAATGTGACAAACTTCTAAAGTCTCCATCAAACATTGTTGATGAAAGCAAACCAGAGGAAACTGCATCTCCTCCAGTTGTCATTAAATCACCAATTGACTCGGAACCTATTCCCATCTGTACCATCTTTAGCCAGGGAAATCATACAACTGGTCAGCAACAGATTCTGCACGATGGCTTTGAGCCTCAAATGGTGAAGTCACCCAGCCTTGGTGCTGTAAGTGAGACTCCAGTGAAAACCCATCCACAAGTGGTTCAGCCTAGTCCGAGCCTAAGCAAATTTTTTGGGGAAGCCATCAGTAGTAATACATTAGCTTCTGATTTTTTTGATTCCTTTACTACGTCATCTTTTATTTCGGTCAGTAACCCCAATGCAAGCACATCTGTACCAGAACAAATGTCTTCTCTTGTAACAGTTGGGGAATTGCACGACTCTGCTAACCATAAATATTCTCGTAAAAATGGAAGATCAGAACCTGGAAAATCTGCATCTTCTCCAGAAATATGTCAGTCTCCAAAGCCATTTTCCCAGATTCAAGCTGTTTTTCAAGGTGGTGATGACCCTTTTGCCTCTGTGCTGAACATGAGTGAGATGGACAGAAGAAATGATGCCTGGCTTCCTAGTGATGCAACTAGGAGTGTGTTGATTTCAGTAACCACCCAGCCATATAATAATATTTTCATAGACAAGGAGAATGTGACCATGCCGGGATTAAAATTTGACAATATTCAGGTGAGGATCCCCTGTTGCTTTTAATCACTTGAAATCTTATCCAATGAATTCAAACACAGAGCATTTGGTGTCTGCTTTTACATGTCACTTATGTTCCACCTTCCCATTAAAAATAATGTTAAAGGTGGATAACAACTACAGGTCTGTAAAGCCCATCTAATTTGGATCTTCAGTCTGGGTTGCTTGGCAAGTAATTGTGTGTAGATCAATAAAGGAGCAAGTTTGTCAAACAATAGAGCAAATAAAAATGGTACAGTATTTTTGTTTTTCACCAAAGTGGGATAAAATTTGCAGAAACACTAAATATGAGGAGACGAAGCATCCTAAGATTTGTAGAAACCAGCACAAGAGCTTTTGAGCTATCTTTACTTAAAATATGTTTTCTTTTTTGAAGGAGTTCTTATTTTGCTTTAGGACATAATATAAAATTTACTGTGATATTAATAACATACACCACAAAGAAACAATAGTCGTGTTAGAAACAAATTATAAACAAATAATGCTTGTAATTGTAAATGTTTAAGTTGGCAGTATAAGGGTTGAACTCACAATATTCTTCATAAAATAAATCAGCTGCTTTGCCATGTCTGCTGGTAACACAGCTCACAAAAAATAATTTAATTTAATATTCCGATTTTGAGTTCACCTGACTCCATGACTACTCTAGGCAGCTTATAGTAAAGCAGAATTTTAAAAATTTGAATGATCTTGGGGAATGATTAGACAAAAGAGGTGGCAGTCTCCAATGGCTTAACAGTCAGAGAAAGAAACTTAGGAAGGACCCACCCTAATGTATCAGGCAGTTAAAAGTGGTGGAGCAGGAAAGTTGTACTTTCTAACCTGCAAGATTCTGTTAATGTAGCCTTGCAACAATGTAGAATTAGTTTATCTAGTTAATGTTTCCTGCCTGGTTTATCTAGGAGTGCTGACTGTCAATCATGAGTTGATCAAGGCATGAGTAAATGTCTGAAACTCCTCCAATCCAGGGACAAACAAATTGATGTACTAGATGTAACTGTACAAAGGTTCTCTTGGCCATAGCTGCCACCTCCTTTTTTGAGCAGGAGCTGTGAGTCCAAAAGGAATCCTAAATTGCATGCTAGTCTCACTTGGAAGTGCAACTCCATTAAAAAGTAAAAGATGGAATGTCTCTGGAAATAGGCGGCCAAAAAAATGAAGCTACTTTGTCTTCTCAGGATTGAGGCGGAGCCTCTTCTATCCCTATCCAGGGGAGTCAGAGCCTGTCCCTCCCCACCTGCACAACCTCCAGGGATTGGGTCAGAAATTCTCAGCTAGCCAATCTGATACCTCCGAGGACAGCCCATCCTCCTGAATCCACCATGTCACCTCATGCCAATCATGGTTTCTATGTTTCTGCCTCCCCATCACCCCTCCCACATCCCCCCCACCTCTTGCCTCTAACCAAAATGTCCATCCTCCCTCAATGTACTGTATGTACATTGTACTGCACACCACCAAACCCCTACTCACTACTCACCTAACAACACACAACCCTATCCAGCCATTACTGCATCTGCCATCAGATGACATGGCAGCCAATTGGAAGGATTACGTCATTTTTAAGCCCCTCAAACTCTGGGGTGGGGTTGGGGTGTTATCATAGTGTAACACAACTGGGCCAATAACAATACTAAAAGGCCAGAAAAATCAATTTAAGCATCCTTAACCTAGCTCACCAGGAAAGTGAGAAAGTTTCTGTGTACAACCTGAGTGATATAAATTTTATTTCCAGACTTCCTAGAAATGACCTAGTGTCTGTACAGTCCTCTTTCACAGATGGCCACTGTGAAGGATTGAATAAAGATGAAGTTTCTAGGATGGAGTTAATCTTATCCCCCCTTGCTGTGGTTCCAGTTTAGATTACAGGGTCAGTGCCTAAAAATGTAGTTTCTTTTTTATTTCAAGGAACCTTTTTCTTTGCAGTGAAAACCACAGAGGCCAAATCTGGATTGAAAACCCAGCAGGGCCAAATGATTAATGTTCCTTCCCCTCACAGTATGCTCTGATATAGATCGGCGTCCTGTGGAGAAGAGAGACCTCACACTCAGGAGCAGAACTATGTAATTAGTCTTTTTATTTTGGCCCTCAGAAAAGGCAAGTAAGAACCTGCTGAGATCAAACTAGAAAGACAGATGAGGTCTTCAGTCAGGACTCATGCCATTGTTTCCTTATGGAATGAAGAAAACATCATTCTCCAGAAGGCAGATTGGCTACTGTTATTTTGGCCACCTTGGTCCCTGTAACTATTATTAGCTACAAAATAAGGTTTGAGCTGACTTGAAGTGTTCTAGACTTCCATTGTTTCTTTTCAGTATCTTTTAGTGAAATCCGCTAAACCCAGTCCAGAGAATATTAATTGAAGAAATCTAAAGGACTTAGTATAGAGCAGACATGTCAAACACAAGGCCCGGGGGCCGGATCCGGCCCGCGAAGTGGTTTCATGTGGCCCGCGAAGCCATCCTGGAAACAGTGAGGGAACGGCCCCCACTACCTAGGCCCTGGCCCAGAGACCCTCCTCCTGCCAGAGACCCTCAGATCTGTCCCACTCCTGCCCAGGCCCCCATAGGCCCCCTTGAGGCGAACGATGTAGAGCTGGCCACGCCCACCCAGTAGGCCATACGCACTCTGGCCACGCCCACCCAGGCCACACCCACCCGGCCCCCTGAGGGCAACCGCAATGCTGGTGCGGCCCTCAATGAAATTGAGTTTGACACCCCTGGTATAGAGAATCTAAGCCCACTGTGAGGTAAGAAGCTATATTGGAGAACATGAAGGTGATAAGTATCCTCCTTAAAAGAATGTTTTTCAGTTTTCAATGTAACGATCTGTAAAAGTTTCCTTTCACAGAAATTATGTAAACACATTGCATGGCCAAACATACAAAACACTTTTACTGAGATGGTGCTAGATATTATGTCCTTTTTTCCCATTAGGGTGACGCAGTTAAAGATTTAATGCTCCGCTTCCTTGGTGAACAGGCTGCAGTGAAAAGACAAGTTCTCAATGCCAACTCTGTGGAGCTGTCTTTTCAGGGCTTAAAGCAGTTGATTGTAAGTAACATGGTGTTCCTTTTTAAGTTGTGATTCTTTGTAGATGGCTATAGTCAAAAGAACTTGTTTAGTCTTTTAAAAATGTCTTTAAAGTAATTCAGTTCAGGATCTGTATTTTCAGAAAATAGAATAGAATAGAATAGAATAGAATAGAATAGAATAGAATAGAATAGAATAGAAATTATAGAATTTTGGCTAAGAGTAATATTCTTTATTGGTCTAGCGTGATCAGACACAAGGAATTTGTCTCCAGTGCATATGCTCACAGTGTACATTTAAACAGCAAGTAATAGGTCATAGGCAGTGGTGGGATTCAGCCGGTAGAACCGGTAGCTAAATTTTGTTGAGTTTGGAGAACCGGCTGAACCCATGCTGCTTCTGGAAGTCCTTCTAGGCCTGGGAGGCCTGGAGGAGGTCTCCCAGGCTTAGAATGGCCCGCTGGAAGTGCGTTGATGTCACTTCTGGAAGTCCATTCTAGGCCTTGGAAGCCCAGGCCTGCATCCATGCAGAAAACCGGATATTCAGGTATTTGAATCCCACCACTGGTCATAGATCATAATCATCATTGCAATCATTAATCCTAAGTTACAAACAACAATTGATAAATCATAATGAGACGGTGCTGTTGGAATTAAGTGTTCAGCAGAGTGAAGGCACAGGGGTTATTTCGGCTTGCAGTGCTCTATAACGGCATCCTGAGGGGAGACGTTGAAATACATTATGTCTAAGATGTGAGGGGTCTGTAGACATTTTCTCAGCCCTCTTTCTGGTTCATGCAGTGTACAGATCCTCAGTGGAAGGCAGGCTGGTCGCGATTGTTTTTTTCTTCAGTCCTAACTATTTGTCTAAAGAAAAGAATCATTTATCAAATAATTTCTCTAGACTTCACAAAATTTATATTAATGACCTTCTAACAGCCTTGTACAATCAGTTTTGGTCCCAACAACAAAGGTTGGGCAGGTTTTCCTCTCTTATTTCTGCCTCAGTGCTGTTGCTACCTTTCCAGTTGTACACTCCTTAAAACCAGGGGTCCCCAATCTTTTTTGGAAAAAATGGGCACATATAAAATTTTATGATTGTGTAACAGACATTCTAATAACATGCCTACCTGAAAGGTTTTCCCATTAATAAAATGGTGACTATGGGAGATAATGTCCAGTATCGTACGTTAGGTTTTTAGGATGTTAGCCTCATAAAAAGAGCAAAGATCTCTGTGAACCTGCTGCTTGAGGCAGCTACGTCTTTTGCAGAATTCACTAGGCTACCTCAAGGGCCTTTCCTGGTTTTCTGTGCACATACAGGTAGTTCTCGATTTGTTTATTTATTCAACTTATATAGCTGCCCATCTCAATCCAGTGACTGGGTGCTTAATGACCACAGTTTGGCCTGGCAATTCCATCGCTAAGTGACATAGTCATTACACCACACAACTGCAACAGCCTTACATTCTCACTTCAGCCCTGGGCATTAAGGGAATCACCTGCAGTCTGTAAGCGATACATCGTGTGACCCTATCTTGCAACTTTACGGCAAGCTTCTCTGTGGATTCTGCTTTTTGGAAGCCTGCCGTGAAGCTCACAAATGGCAATTGTATATTTGCAGGATTCTGCAATGGCTGTAAGTGTGAGGACCGGCTCTTTCAATGTCACTGTAATGACACTGAGCAATCATGAAGGGAGGACTACCTAGGTGCCTAGAAGATGTATCTGTAGTGCCACTGAAGGAAATGTCAAGAGTCTTCTCTGTATGCATATGCATGCTGAGAAATCTGCAAAGGGATCTCAAAGTAGCTGATGCACACACCACAGCCTTCTCCCTAACAGATTCAAAAGGACACATTGTGAAGTGCTCTTCAAACGGTTTGCACAGCCATGTTCCATAGCTCTGGCAAAGATAGGTAAAGGTAAAGGTTCCCCCGCACATGCGTGCTAGTCGTTTCCAACTCTAGGGGCCGGTGCTCATCTCCGTTTCAAAGCCAAAGAGCCAGCATTTGTCCAAGGACATCTCCGTGGTCATGTGGCCGGCATGACCAAAGGCGCACGGAACGCTGTTACCTTCCCACCGTAGTGGTCCCTATTTTTCTACTTGCATTTTTACATGCTTTCAAACTGCTAGGTTGGCAGAAGCTGGGACGAGTAACAGGCGCTCACTCTGTTACGCAGCACTCGGGATTCGACCCGCCAAACTGCCGACCTTCTGATCGACCAGCTCAGCATCCTAACCCACTGAGCCACCACGTCCCTTCTGGCAAAGATAATCCATCCTATTTATCCAGCCTATTTATTTTCTAAGACAATTAATAAGAGCTGTTTGAGGCCTAGTCATGTTCTTGAAAACAAATAATGTTGTAAAGATGTAAGAAGTCAGGTGGCAAGGAAACTGGCAGGTGCCAATAAAGAATGCCCGTGCTTAAACTAAATAGACTTTCTGCTTTTTTTTAAGTTACATGTTTCTTATCCATGGCTGCCCAGATAAGAAGAAATAAGGGGCAAACAGAAGCTAAAACATCTCCTTTGCGTACTATTGGCTTTTGCATTCATATTCAGAAATTTCTTCTTATTTTTCATAGGCAAACAAAATTGAAACCATGCAGTGCTGGAAATGTGTTTATACAGTGGGATAAGCAAGAATTCACAAAGGCTGCAGGCACCATCAGGCATTAAATACATTTCCAGTTGCACAACAGCACTTTTCTGCCTTGAGTGTGCTCCAGAAGGTGTCCTAGGACCCCAGAGAAAAATTCACGTACATTTGGAATGGGCCTTGGGGGGGGTGAGAAGATAGAATGCGGTAAGAATTCATTCAATGGCAGAATGAATTTCGTCACTAAAATTGCATCACTGGATCCAAGCATCTCTCTGGTTTTTAAGTTACTGCTAGAGAGTATACAGTATAACCCCAGCCATAATCAAGAGGAATACAAGTTATTCTTCTAATCATGAATAAATAATACGAGAGTTAGGAAAGATTTTGCTGGTTGGTCTTTAAATACTGCTTGTCCTCAACTTACTATTTCTTCAGTGACCGAACTTACGACGGAGGTGAGAAAAAAAAAATCAACTGATGAGCCGTGCTTGAAGTTACAAGCGTTGCAGCAGCACCCCTGTGGTTACGTGATCAAAATTTGGGTGCTTGTGCGTGCGTGTCACTTGCAAGAGAGCTCTTCCACGCCTTCCATTCACCTGTCTTCCCCCATCTAGTGGCTTTTTTGGCCTTGCATGATGGCAAATAGGTTCCGAGGTTGCTTGCCATGCCCTGGGAAGCCTCAGCTACCCCAGCAAGCACCAACGTGCATTCATTCACCCAGCTGCCTTCTCTCCCAGTTCCCTGCACTCCTGACCTTTCAGTGTTTGCACCCAGCCCCTTTGGCCTTGCTACCTTTGCTGTCTTCTTCTTTTCGAATCCAGATTCTCTGCCCAAGTTTCCTGACATGTGACTCCCTGAGCCTTTGTAAAGCCGCGTTGCCTTCAGAGTGCCGCACTGTCTTTTCCAAGGCTCTCTGAAGTCAGCACAGCCTTCCCAAAGCGGCATTCTCTTTTTGAGGCCGCGCTGTCTTTCCAAAGGCATTGTGAAAGACAGCACTGCCTTTGTAAAGGTGTGTTGTTTCCCGAAAGCCTTTGGAAAGAGGGTACAGCTTTTGGAAGGCGGCACAGCTTTATAAAGACAGCGTAGCGTTCCGAAGACGACAAAGGTAAGCAAGCTGCTTCTGCTTTTAGCAAAAGGTGAAAGGTCAATGTGGGGAAACCTGGGAAGAAGTCAGCTGTGTGAATGAATGCTTGGTGGCATTTGCTGCGGTTCATGGGTGCTCTACTGCTGGGGCTGGGCTGGACACTTGTGTAAGAAGTGTTTGCCAGAGAAACTGGAGCTCCGTGTAGCATCATGGCTGGACAGAAAAGGTGAAAGGGTGCAAAGAACTGAGAGAGAAGGCGGCTATGTGACTGAATGCTTGCTTGCACTTGCTGGGGTGGGGTGGGGCAACTGAGGCTTCCTGGCACATGGCAAGCAGCCCCAGAGCCACACAATTCTGGGACTGCTTGACTGTCCTGCAGGCAGGGTGAAGAGTGGCCAAAGGGCAGAGATGGGGAGATATAGGTGAGTGGGTGGAGGCAGTCCCTTACCTTTATTGTTGTTAGCTGCGAAGTCGTGTCCGACCCATCGTGACCCCATGGACAACGTTCCTCCAGGCCTTCCTGTCCTCTACCATCTTCTGGAGTCCATTTAAGCTCACGCCTACTGCTTCAGTGACTCCATCCAGCCACCTCATTCTCTGTCGTCCCCTTCTTCTCTTGCCCTCAACCTTTCCCAGCATTAGTGTTGTGATTCAGGGTCAGCCTGTGGGTTCGGCAGTTGGGTCGGACGACTCAGAGGAGGAGGAGGGGGGTGTTGAAGAGCTTGCTGAGGGGATTGGACAGCTTGATGAGAGCCCCCAGCAAGGCCCCTCTCATCTGGTCACGATGCAGACCCAGCTGTGTGAGCCTGACAGCGTGGATGAAGATGACCCACAGCTGGCCCTGTTCAAGGACGCCCGACGCAGGAGGCAGTCAGTCAGGAGTAAACAGAGGGAGGCAATGGGGCACCTCGGCAGGAGGCACAGAGAGGCCACGCCCTGAACTGTATTTAAGGGGAATGTGTGGGAGGGCTGGTTTGCTGAAGGCAACCGCTTGGATTGTTCCTGCTTCTTAGCTCATGTTTTATGGTTGGTGTCTTGTCTTGCTCTGTTTTATGTGAATAAATTTGGCAGGCTTTATTCCAGCCTCTTGCCGTTTGTAAAGGGGTCGTCCCTGCCTTTTCTGCAGGGCCGGTAGCAGGCTGGTACAGAACAATTAGGCTCTTCTCCAGTGAGTCCTTCCTTCTCATTAGGTGGCCAAAGTCCCTTACCTTACTGAGGCTCAAAACTGGAAGGGGCCAAGCTCAGAATGGCTTGGATTGTAGTGGGCACTTGTGCAATGACTTACCGTTCTCAATTAATGACCACAGCAGGGATTGCTTTTGTAATCATCTGACCTCTCACTTTATGACTGCACCTGATTTTCAGTGGCAAGCCCAATCTCAATTGTAGCTGTAAGTCAAGGACTATCTATAACAGGGGTGTCAAACTCGCAACATCACGTGACGTGTCGCAACGTATCGCGACTTTTTTTTCCATTTGCCGGCAATGGGATGGCCACGGTTTCGCCATGACGCATCCAGCCCACGGGCCGGCAGTTTGACACCCCTGATCTATAATGAAAAACTTCACACCTATTTAGCACTTACCAAAGCATTACAGCCAGAGCATTTCTTTTTTTTTACACTTTAGTTGTTAAGTTTTGATACAGTGGTAAGAGTAATCCTTTTTGCCAAACTGGGGAGAAAAATTAGATTGAAAAAAAATCATGAAAAACTAGACATGCTTATCTTTGTAAAAAGAAGATTTATCCTAAAATATACAGCACTATTTTTAGTATCACAAACAAATAAGAGAGATAGGAAAAAGGTAGGTTTGAAATTTTATATTGTTATGTCACTATAAAAGGCAGTCTATGGTAGAATTCACCTAAACTGGTTAATTAACATTTTTCTTTCTTTTTCTGTTCTGTATCACTTTATAGTGTAATCAGTTGTTCTCTACCCCAAAAAACGTATCTTTGTTTTAAACCATTAGACCAGGGGTCGGCAACCTCGGCTCTTTTATGACTCGTGGACTTCAACTCCCAGAATTCCTGAGCCAGCTATGCTGGCTCAGGAATTCTGGGAGTTGAAGTCCACGAGTCATAAAAGAGCCGAGGTTGCCGACCCCTGCATTAGACCAACAGTTACTATTCACAGATGTTTTTTAATGTGTCATTAAACTTCCCTTGAGACTTCTGTGAAGCCAAAAGTATCTCTTTTTTAAAAGGAATGTTTGAATAGACTTAAAGAGTACTGTATCAAAAGATTATCAGGTGAATTTAAGATGACAAAATATTCACAGATCACATCACTGAAATATTTCCGGATTGACTTATGAAAAAATTGCCAGGTTTATCTAAAACAAACAATAAATAATTAAGAGGGAAAGCAATCAATCTCTTCAAACAATCTCTCCATCCCATATGCCTCACTCTCTACAAACAAATTTTTAAAGCCTCATCATCCATTCTAATCAACAAATCCTTTAAGAGTTACCAGAAATAACAATGTATCATACAATGTATTATAAACTTGAACTAACAAATCTACTTGAAATTGCTTCCTTTTACATTTATCTCTTATTTTCTATCTTAAATCCCCAAACCTCATCTTTCAAATCCTATCATAAAAGTTATTAAAAGTTATCAGAATAATATAATTATTTAACCTTAATCCAATAAACTTAAAATATGACAAATGAAGTCTTTTCAATATAACTCTTGTCTATAAACAAAATCTTAAAATATCATCATCTAGTCCTAGTCAGGAAAAAGCCATTACAGATTACTAGTGATAATAACCTATTTATTTTAACCTTGGTCAAATAAATCAACTATATTCCTTCTGCTTTCTCCTAACAATCCTGACCTTTTCCCCTTCTAATATGTCCAGTTTCTTTTCATGTTCTCTTTGTCTCTTCTCACAAAATTGCATTAACAAATTGCTTTTGTAAATCTAACACAAACATTATCCAAGTCACTCTTCTGATCCATGTATAATATTTTTAATTATTAAAAACATCAACTGGTATTTCATATTTTTCCTTATTCTGTTTGAAGCTTGTTATTTGAAAATCCCAATTTAAATCAGTTTCATTCTTATCCAATAAGATTTGATTCTCTTCTGAAACAACATTTAGTTTATCAATTATGGGTGAGATCCTTAAAATTAACTTCTAAGTCCATTGTTCACAACTCAATAGATCTATTGCTGAAATGTTTTACTCCATTTTGCTTTATCAAATCCAGTATAAGTATGCTTTTCTTTTAATTATAATCTGTGTTTCCTTCTTATGTTGCCTAGTGTCCAACCTTTAAAATCCCATCTTATCATGTTGTTTTTCTTCTGAGAGCAAATGGGATGGATTTTTATATGTATTTTTAAAATGTTATTAAATCCATCTGGACTTTTAGTCTGTTTGTAACTTTCTAAAATCAACATTCTCTAATAACCTTTTCCTGTTAATTCAGAAAAAAATTTTTTTGCAAATCCTGAAACTCATACTTAAAGCTTCTATCATAAGGATTGAAGAAAATACCTAGTTGAATATCAAAAAAAAACTTGCTGTTTTGGAGATTCTGAATATATAAAAAACAATAAAAAATTAATTCCAGAATGATTAACAAATGCAGTTCATTCTTTTTTTAAAAAAAATAAAAAGTGCAATTTGCCTACCTATCTAGTGGATAACATTCTTTGATCCTTCAGTTTTATGTCTCTAAAATGCATAAGAAATCTGTCTGTCTGTCTGTCTATCAATCTATCTATCTATCTATCTATCTATCTATCTATCTATCTATCTATCTATCACCTATGATCCCATGCTTCAGTTGGGACCTTAAGGAGTCACACGTTCTTCTCCTAATTTTCACCACAATAAGAACTTGTAAAGAACTTGGACTGAAAGTAACTAGCCCACAGTTACCCAGTTAGCTTCTGTGACTGAAGGTAGATTAGAACCTGGTTCTTTCCAGTCCAGTCCTTAATCATTTCATCACACCAGCTTTTTTAGCACAATTGTTAGCTACCATTTTGTGAGCTACCATTTTTTAAAAGGTTATTATATTTTAGTCTGTCCTTTAAATGAAAGAAGAGAAGAAGGGCAACGGAGATGACTTAGCAGAGTAAAATCATCAGGGACTCCTTTCCTTTCCTTACCTTTAAATGAATGGCTACGACTGCAGTTTTATAATTTTGGGCAAATAATAATTTCAGAAAACATTTACGAAAAACAGTTAAGGCAGGGGTGTCAAACTCAATTTCATTGAGGGCCGCATCAGCATTGCGGTTGCCCTCAAGGGGCCGGGTGGGTGTGGCCAGGGTGGGCATGGCCTACTGGGTGGGCGTGGCTAGAGTGCGTATGGCCTACTGGGTGGGCATGGCCAGCTCTACATCATTCGCATCAAGGGTGCCTATGGGGGCCTGGGCAGGAGTGGGACAGATCTGAGGTTCTCTGGCAGAAGGAGGGTCTCTGGGCCAGGGCCAAGGCAGTGGGGGCCGTTCCCTCACTGTTTCCAGGATGGCTTCATGGGCCACATGAAACCACTTCGCGGGCCGGATCCGGCCCCCGGGCCTTGTGTTTGACATGTCTGAGTTAAGGCTAATTTTTTGGCAGTGCTGCTGATGGAATAATATTTACCAATGGAATGAGTTCCTCCTCTTCATCCATCATCCTTCTGCCCGCTCCCAGATTGGTCTTGGGAAAAATGCGTGGACCAATGGAGAAGAGACTAAGGGAGAGTCATGATACACATTAGAAGACAGTTTGCAAAAAATCACATGTAGCTCCTTAATTGCGATATTTTATTATCTTATAAATGTAAAGGAATAGCATTTGGAAATTTTAGCCTAAGACGGGTTACTGACCAATTTTTTTTTAAGTGATGTCGATGTGTTCTACCCAGATAATTTATACTAGAGAAGAATGCCATCCAAAATGGAGGAGGAAATTTTAATCATTTTAATGGTGTCACATGTACAGTTAATGACTCCCTGTGGGGGGGGATCATTTTTTTTCCTCTTAGTGGAACATTAGATTTTATGTGGAATTTCCATCCATTGTCAAACATAGTAAATGGTGGGCCTCTTGTGCATATTTATTTTTTTATAGCTGAGAAGTTTCCATTAAAAAAATTCTCCTGATTTAAGTAATATTTTTTTATTCCTGAAGTTAAATTATAATTAGTTTTTTTAAATATCTGAAATGTTTTCTTATTTTAATCTCCATACTGAATTGATTTGCAATCTTACGTTGCATTCTCCATTGTCTACATTCTGACTTCATGCTCAGTATGAATAAGCTAACTTTAAAAATCTTTGATAGTTCATGTTTGTCTGTCCCCAACTTTGACCCAACTATGTAGTAAACCTGGGAAACTTTCACTTCTGTTTAAGCAGAGTTTGTCATATCATCTGACTTTATATAGCAAATAATATTTGAAACAAGCAAACTAGATTTCTAGGCATTTTATACCAAACTAATACATAGCACTTTCTTCTGGTATATATCTTAATCTTGAACAATGATTTCCCTGTAGTTGATTTGAGCCAGGGGAAGGCAACCTTGGCTCTTTTATGACTTGTGGACTTCAACTCCCAGAATTCCTGAGTCAGCATGGGTGGTTCAGGAATTCTGGGTATTGAAGTCCACAAGTCATACAAGAGCCAAGGTTGCCTACCCTTGATTTGGCCAATTGTTTTGAGAATATTTAGAGGTCATGGACATCTTTTAGGGGCTCAGAGGACAGCAAGTGATGACATGTGCATTATAACAGCAGCATGCAAATGACATGACTTACACACTAACATTAAATGCCATGACATCATATAAAGTCATATTGGGATGATTTCACGACATGCATGTTCTCATTTTGATGTGATTGCAACTTGTTAGGGATATTAGTGTTAATATTTTATTATTACCTACTGAACAATAAATATAAAGAAACAGACACACTGCTCTAATATTTCTTTTAGAAAAGTAAGTTTCTTACTCTTGGTTTTGCTTAGGGAATAGTTGAGTAGTATTCAATAATTCCCTTTGGAGGAGAATCCAGATGGTCGCCGAAATTTAGTAACAGTAATAAAAAATTTGAATGTATATTTGAAATCAGACATCTATTTATTTGTTATTGCTGCTCCTCTGTTCTGCTATAACACCTGAACTATTTAACCTTTATTGCATATATACATCTGTCATGCATCAAAGAACAGATGGTGTCCATTCCTACAATTCTGAGTCTTTTGGTTGTGATCCCATTAAACTAGGCAAGATGTTTTTGTGCCTGTATCTGAGCAAAAGTTTCAAATATGTGAGTTATAGCACATTTTTCTTATTGTAATGGTAGAATTGTGACCCAGGATTACCTTGGTTTCCACCTCATGCTAGTGATCGTTAACTATTTGTAGGCAAGCTACCGTCATCTTTGCATTGGTAATATGAAGAGAAAAGTGAAGAGGTCTCGTGTTGTATATGAAGATAATGTGTATTGTGTGCCGTAAATATTAAACATTGGGATCTTATTTATCACTATTAATCAATTAATCCCCTATTTAAATAATGTGTTTTCAATCTATAGATTATTTTTGCTTTTTAGTATGGATTTTTATTTTGAAATAAACTTTAAAATACGAGTAAGAAGTACATGACAGCGCAATAAGAATTTTAATGAAAAGGGGAAGAAAACTCATCGATTGAAGGCCGTATTGCAAGATTTATTAGTAGCATGGTGTAACGGTATATGGGAAAGACCTTGGGAGACTGAGCAAAGAGACGCTGCCAGAGAACAGTCAGAGAAGAGACGGCATAACCCACAGCTGGGTAATGGGTAGCACAAGAGACTCAGATAGGATCCTTTCTAGTTTCTCATGCTTCAGACCTGTAAGATTCTGTCAATATGGCTTTGCAGTTAAGCAGATTTAGCTCATCTGGTTGTGATTCCTGTCTGGTTTACCCTGCAAGGACACACGGTGGTTAGAATAAAACAACCAAAAGAGTAGCTCACTAATTAAAAACAGGTTTTTTCATATGTAAACACATGATAACTCTATATCATTTTAACCCACCACGTAATTTTTTAACCCACCACGTAATTTTATTTCCCAACTTGCCTGCCAACATTATCTTTTTAAGTTTGGTGAAGTGGTTAAGACACCAGGCTAGAAAATGGAAGACTGTGAGTTCTAGTCCTGCCTTACCCATAAAAACTGGCTGGGTGACTTTGGGCCAGTCACTCACTCTCAGCCCACCTCTCAGGTAGTTACATGGTTGCTGTTGTGAGGAAAACAGGAGCAGAAAGGTGTATTGGGTATGTTTGTTACCTTGAGTCATTTGTAAAAATAATAAAGGCAGGAGACAGACTGACAGACCTTCTTCTTTCACTGAAGCAATGTGTATTCAATTAGGGAGCTCACCAAAATTGGAATTTCATCCATAGTGCTCTCTTTTGTTCAAAGAAGACTCCAAAAGGAACCATGTAATGGTCACACCTAATTCTGAGCCTTCCCAGTGCCCATTTTCATTTTTTTTTAAAGTCCTTTGTTGTAAAATGTTCTCAGTTGCACTAGTGGTATGGCCTATATACGGTAGTATGGAACAGGAATCTCAGATTCTCCAAGTCATTTTCTGCACCCTACAACCATTCATTGTACGGGCTGAAAACGCTGCTAAGCAAAGCCAACACAATATCTGTCATGTAAACAGGCATAGAGAGGGCTCCAGGAATGAAACAGGATGGAAACATCAGACTAACAATATATTTTAACCCAATATGACAATCTTCCTGCAGCAGTGAGATCCGGTCAGTTGGTCAAGGCAATTGGGGCCCACTCTTCTGTTTTATAGTACATGCTAAGGTAAAGGTAAAGGTTCCCCCGCACATGCGTGCTAGTCGTTTCCGACTCTAGGGGCCGGTGCTCATCTCCGTTTCAAAGCCAAAGAGTCAGCGCTTGTCCGAGGACGTCTCCGTGGTCATGTGGCTGGCATGACTAGACACCAAAGGCTCATGGAACGCTGTTACCTTCCCACCGTAGTGGTCCCTATTTTTCTACTTGCATTTTTACGTGCTTTCGAACTGCTAGGTGGGCAGAAGCTGGGACGAGTAACAGGCGCTCACTCTGTTACGTGGCACTCGGGATTCGACCCGCCAAACTGCCGACCTTCTGATCGACAAGCTCAGCGTCCTAACCCACTGAGCCACCGCGTCCCTCATAGTACATGCTACCACATTACAAAATAGATGTTGAAACTTTGGGGAAAGTGCAAAGAAGAGCAACTAAGGCAGACGTGTCAGACTTGCGACATCACGTGACATCGCGCAGTGTTATCGGGACAGTTTTGCCATTGCCGGCAATGTGGTGGGCGCGGCTTCTGAATGACGTGTCTGGCCTGCAGGCCGGCAGTTTGACACTCCTGAACTAAGGCAATTCAAGGCCTGGAGACTAAAACATAAGAAGAACGATTGCAGAAATCCTAGTCTAGTCTAGAGAAGAGAAGGACTGGAGGGGGGGACATGATAGCAGTATTCCAGTATTTGAGGGGCTACCACAAAGAAGAGGGGGTCAACTTATGTTCCAAAGCATCAGAAGACAAGACAAGAAACAATGGATAGAAACGAATCAAGGAGAGAAGCAACCTGAAATTAAGGAGAAACTTCCTAACAGTGAGAACAATTAACCAGTTGAACAGCTTTGCCTTCAGAAGTTGTAGGTGCTTCATCACTGGAGTTTTTTAAGAAGAGACTGGACCGTCACTTGTCTGAAATGGTATAGGGCACAGGTCTGCAACCCGCGGCTCCGGAGCCACATGCGGCTCTTTCAGCTATCTCCTGCGGCTCCCAGTCCTTTGCCATGTGCAGTCCCCCCCCAAAAAGAAAAAAAAGTGGGACTAAAAAAGTTCAACCAATCAATTCAAATATGCAGGGTAGGTGCATATCTCGCCTTGGCTCCACTCTTCAGTCAAACCCTATTCTGGGCATGTGTGCATGTACGCGCATGCGCACACATTTTTTGCGGCTCCCAGTTTTTCCTTTTGTGAGGGAACCGGTTCCGAGTGGCTCTTTCACTGTTTCAGGTTGCTGACCCCTGGTATAGGGTCTGCAGTTTGAGCAGGGGGTTGGACTAGAAGACCTCCAAGGTCTCTTCCAGCTCTATTCTGATTTGATTTGAAATGGTGCCTGTAACTCCAGGCATAGGCAGCAGGCCAAGAAAGAAAGCCAGCAGACTGGGCTTTCCCAAGAAAGGGAAAGAAGAGGTCATCAAAGAGGTGGGGTCTGGGCTGATTGCCAGCTCAGAGACAGGAATGACAGTGCGTGACCGTTCAAGTTCTCCTTGCTGAGCAGAGGTAGGAAGGAATCTACTAGGCAAGGAGAAAGAAGAGAAGGAAAGCAAATGAGAAGAACAGATACCTCTGCTCAGCAAGGAAAGAAGGGGTAAAATAAAAAAAAACAAAATTTGGATCACTGTTAGAGGGATGGGTTTCCTGGACTGTATCATCCTAAATCCCATCTTGTTCCATCTTGATAAAATATACACTATCAGCACAATAATAAAACCAAATATTGATGTTCTGGTTAATGCAAAACGCTGCAAGCTATGGGACCAAATTCAAACAGCAGTTTTGCAACTCCGTTTTTGAAGTATTTCTGTTTCCTAGTAACTTTTCTCAATGAAATAAACTTGTGTGTGATGGCATTCCACAATACTCTTCCTTCATTTTTCACTCATTGGAGACTTTAGTATCAATGTGTGAAAAGGCTTTGGCTTTGCAGCCCTTTGGCTAATGAATGCTTCCTTATGCGACACTGCGCTTGAGTGTGAAACCTAGACTATAGCTGCTAACCCTTAGTCAAGAATGGTGCTCTCATTTTGAAGCATTTCGTGTTTTTTCTTCATAACTAAAGTTATGATCAGAATGGGGTACCGGTACTTTTTGCTCTCTTAATTCTGTTGTTGTTGTTGTTGTTGTTGTTGTTGTTGTTATTATTATTATTATTATTATTATTATTATTATTATTATTATTATTATTAATTTTATTTGTATACCGCCCTTCTCCCGAAGGACTCAGGGCGGTGAACAGGGCAGTACATGTTAAAAGCCAAAATACAAAAATTAAAAGAGATTAAACAAAATGCCCACAACTCTTACAGTAGGTTAAAACACATTAAAAGTAATAAAAACCCAACCCCATCCCATCAGGCCAGGCCAGCTTGTTCGAAGAGATACGTCTTTAGATCGCGCCGGAAGGATTATTCATCTCAAGTTGTGCTTTTAATGAAATACTTAGGATCATGTGATTTACAAAAGCTGCCTCCAGAAGCGTTGAATGCTCCAACACTGGAGGTTTTTAAGAAGAGACTGGACAGCCATTTGTCTGAAATGGTATAAGTTTTCTTGCCTGAGCAGGGAGTTGGATAAGATGACCTCCAAGGTCCCTTCCAACTTTATTATTATTATTAGCTGTATGAAAATAAATATGGTGTCCTCAAGGTACTATAAGATTTTTTTAAAATTCTTGTTAGAACAGTAATTCATAGGATCCTTCAAAATTTAAGGAATATTACAGAGTTTTAAAAAAATGGCCATGCTCAGATAATTCATGATTTCCTCAGTAATGATTTATAAAGCCAGGACATAACATCAAGGCTAAGTAAGCCTCTGTTGTCGTCGTCTTCTTCTTCTATTATAATTTGAAGGTTTTTTTCTGACCTATCCCAGAAAAAGATGCAGTAACTTGATGCGTTGCACTCAGGTTACACAGGGTTTGTGCCTTCAAGTATCTTTTTTGGAGTGGAGCCCAGAGTTTTGCACAGCCAGATCTGTACTCCGGGCACTAATTAAGCATTCAGACATCAGTTATCCAGAATTCTTTAGCTCAACCTATTTTATCCTATGATAAGTACTGGGATGCCATATTGGGCAAATCTGAAAATTAATTAGGGGTATAATTTTTTTTCCTGCAAGCTAAATAGCTGCCGTGAGGTATATAAAATCGTGATGCTACTCAATTTTAGCCCCTACCACCTTGCGCGCAATGCTCCTTAACACCCTACTTGCCTTGTTCGTTTTCTAGACAAGGACTGACATTTCTGAACAAAGCATATATACTGTTTGTAAGTTGCATTTGGAGCCCAGAGGCATTCTTGGGAATAAAGGTGATGTTTGCAATTCATCAACTCATTAATTTCTCTATTTAGAAAAAAATAGCCAATTAGGGCAGGAAGTCTGGCAGGAGCCAAAGGAATTGTCTGTAGATACACGAACACACCTGGAGGTCAAATAGTGTCCAGGCCCATTTTGCATTCTTCACCTTAACCATGGTTATTCTACAATTCAGTAGTGGGTAGATATGCCCCAATGCTTTGCTGGAGGTTCATGCAGCTAGTCAAAAAGAAGGGAAAAGATAAGCGAGGTTTACAGGAAGGTCCTGTAGGAAGAGTTGATGAGTTGCCCTTGGGTAGATCAATATATTGTAACTTGCCATAACATTCAGCAGAGCTATTTTGTGACTTAGGACATTGTTGCTTGTAGCTCGTTCGTAAGAGTGTCCACTCCATAAATTTCACACATATTCTCTAGCTCCAAAAAACATGGACAGATGGCGTAATGTGTCAGGTAAACACGCTCAATTGTGAAATGCAGTGTGATTTTTCTAACAATCTAATGTCATAAGTTACATTTTGTCCTGGGTTTGTGACTCTGGCTTGTTAGGACTGAAAGAAGGCAAGGTTACTTATTTGCAGATGATGCTAACAAGCCACGAATTGTCATCCAAGTTTGTTCAGCTGCTCTTGGCAAGTGCCAAGCAAGAGCAGTCAGGCAGTGTGCATCCCTGCTTGTTCATGATAAGCTAAAATTTTAAAGAATTCTCGCTTACCTTGGTGTTCAAACATTGTAACAAATAATCCTCTTTACTGCCATCGCTTTGACTGGAAGCAAAATACAACTTCTCTTTCTAAGCTTTGGATCAGGGAAAAATAAGTTGTTTCTTCTGGTGGCAGTATTTGTGACTTTGAAGTATCCGTTATCTTTTTATTATGCAGATTGTTTAAGTTTTAAATATAAAATTCATGTTACTTCTGCTAAACATCTACTGAGTGCTTTCTGATTGAATGAATAGATGCTGAAAACTTCAAGTATTTATATTTATTAAAATGTAGTTTCCACATAGCTGAAATTTCAAGCACAGCTTACTGAATTACCTTTATGATTTAACTGATTAAAATGACTAGGAAAATAACTTGATTCCAAAGGAAAAATAAAATAAAATAGCAATGCTACTTAGAGGCAATAGATGGGATTGTTTTGCAGTGGCAAAAATGTTGCATGTTCTTGAAGGATTAAAAACTGATAACTATTTCTGAATGAACAGTCTCTGGCACTTCATAATAAATTATGTATCCTTTTACACCAGCAATCTTCTAATTGTAAAATGTGAGTCATGCCTGGCTTTGCTTCTTGCCTAATTATACAAGTAGCTTTGACAAATGACATTCTGTTTCCTACTGGCCAGTTTTAGTGACCTTGTCAGTATTACTAATGGCTAGTTGTAGCTGCTTCAAGCAAAATAAGCAGCTTCAGGTTTTTAGCTGCTAAATTGTTATTTAGCCTATTCTTTCCTTTTCACTCCAGAGCACCAAAAACTGGAGAGCAGCAGTTGATCTCTGTGGACGACTTCTGACAGCCCATGGTCAAGGCTATGGCAAAAGTGGACTACCCACCAGTCACACAACAGACTCTCTTCAGGTACGTTTACCTGCAGGTCAAGCAAAAGTTAGGATGCATGTTAAACATGCACATCTTAAACATGTGTGGGAATGGGCAATTGGTTCCACATTAAGGATCTACCAGAAATGTTAAACACACACTGGATACCTCCAATTTTTCCTTTAGTTATTCCCCAATCTTTCTTAAGATTCTTTCAGAAGAATGATAAATAATTCTTGCAGTTATGAATAAAAAAACCAAGGTCGACATTTCTTACTTAAACAGTTCACTTTACTTTGATGCTTAGGAAAAATAGATATTGCCTTCACTTGTTCTAGCGTAGAAACATAGGGGATGACCATCGTGAGAAAACAATTGACTTTTCGGTTAGATTTTAAGATGTATTAACAGTTAACATATGTTTTCACTAGTGCTGCAAATTTAAAGTATTGCAAATATTTCTTTATAGGCAATTGCAACATCTAAATTAGAAATATTAAGGTCCAAAAGATAGAAAAGTGTTTTGCTAGTAAACTAAATGTTTGAAAGAGCCAGTAATGTATCTGCATTTTGAACCTCTTATGAGAGGCAGTTAAGGTGAATAATTGAGGATAGGAATGATCCACATATGTCTTCAGTTAATGTCAACATATTAATTCTGTATAATCAGATTATGTATAGAGTACTATCCAACCATGTAAGGTAATTCATTTGCAAATGAGTTCAAAAATAAAGGGGGAAAAATTCAGCTCAAGAGGAAAATTTCTGGAAAAAAAATGAACTTGCATGCGCACATGAAAAATAATCTTTAGATCTAATAGTATCACAGGTATTTGTTGTTCATGGCTGAAACAAAATCTGATAATACATTTTTGTATTACAGTAATAGCTGTAAACATTTTTTTCTTTTTTACTTTCAAGATTTGGTTTGTAAGACTAGCGCTCCTGGTAAAACTGGGTCTGTACCAAAATGCTGAAGTGGAATTTGAACCATTTGGAAACCTAGACCAGCCTGATTTGTATTATGAATATTATCCTCATGTATATCCAGGGCGCAGAGGTAAAACTGTTTATATGTTTATTCCTATTAACTGTTTCTTTGGGGTCTTGTATCATTTTTTATCAATAGTCACTGGTTTAATAATGAATGCACTACCATAATATAAACATTACAGCATATTACTAAAATATCACAAAATCTTTGCAATAGTAATACATGCTGCTGCATCTTTTGATTAGTAGAAAATATTTTCCAAAACAGACAGATTTTACATTTATAGATTATACGTTCCTTGAAATCTGGGAAAATATCATATTTCCAGTTTCTCTTTTAGCCATCCCAAATTCTCCATACAGCTATAATACCTGATAAACAGTCAAATTCCAAAGCTTGGGTATACAGTTAAACATTAAATTAGCACCTTTAACATTTAAACTTTTCTCCCATAAATGTGCTTATATTACACTCATCTGTGGGCCGGAGGTCTGAGCATTATAAATAATCACAAATATTTTATAATTGTTAAATAGCAATTCTGTGGTCAGCAATATATGAGCAGGCTTTAATAAAAAGCACAGCCTATGCAGAGGCAGGTATTGACTGTGGTTAATATAAATAATATAAATATCTGCCTCTACATAGGCTGTGTTTTTTATTGGTTCATAGTGTTCTTAAGGGACGCGGTGGCTCAGTGTGTTAGGATGCTGAGCTTGTCAATCAGATGGTCGGCAGTTTGGTGGGTCGAATCCCAAGTGCCGCGTAACAGAGTGAGCGCCTGTTACTCGTCCCAGCTTCTGCCAACCTAGCAGTTCGAAAGCACGTAAAAATGCAAGTAGAAAAATAGGGACCACTACGGTGGGAAGGTAACAGCATTCCGTGTGCCTTTGGCGTCTAGTCATGCCGGCCACATAACCACGGAGATGTCCTTGGACAAATGCTGGCTCTTCAGCTTTGAAACAGAGATGAGCACCAGCCCCTAGAGTTGGAAACGACTAGCACGCATGTGCAGGGGAACCTTTACCTTTACCTTAGTGTTCTTAATTCTTCTATTGTTCAGAATTATGTCTGAGTACATAAATCATGTTTAAAGATTGGCTGTGAATTAGTATATAAAAGAAGACTTGTAACTAAATTTACAAATCCTATTTTTTTTTAATCCCATTTATATCCTGCCCTTCTCCGAAGACTCAGGGCGGCTTACAATCTAAAGCACAAATCAATGTGCTTAGCAATAGCCTTATTCTATGTATATGCCTTCTTATTAGGGCTTTCGGGCATTATTACAAAGTCAGCTTATTGCCCCCAACAATCTGGGTCCTCATTTTACCTACCTTGGAAGGATGGAAGGCTGAGTCAACCTTGAGCCTGGTGGGACTTGAACCTGCACTAATTGCAGGCAGCTGGTGTTACTTAAGGAGGCATTAGCGCTCTGCTCCACCAAGGCTCTTTTCTATGTATCACACCTTCATATTATGTGGAAGCCACTCAGAATCATTGAGAATCAGCAGCATACAAGTTCAGTGAATTAATAATAATAATAATAATAATAATAATAATAATAATAATAATAATAATAATAATAATAGTTGTTGTTGTTGTTGTTGTTGTTGTTTTGTTGGCCACACATTCTTCCAGAGCCTTGAATATAAATTTATCTATGGTTCTAAAGGCAGATTTTCATTAACAACGTAACATAACCTGGCTTGCTTAGTTATGGTTTAAAGTATCTTGGGAAAACACTGCTGTGGATGAAAATAATAAACCAGAGAAAGAAAGAAAGAAAGAAAGAAAAGAAAGAAAGAAAGAAAGAAAGAAAGAAAGAAAGAAAGAAAGAAAGAAAGAAAGAAAGAGAAAGGAAAGAAAGAAAAAGAAAGAAAGAAAAGTTTGTAGTAGGTCGAAGTGAAATCTATTCACTTTTGAAAGTAAATTCATTTAAGGTACAAAGAAAAAGTTTGTGACTATCCTAGATAAGCTGTCTGCATTTCTGTGGTAACTTTCACCACCGCTATTTGTTATTTTTCTGGGCTAAGGGGATACAGCCAAACACTGTATGCCCGTTTAAGACATGACTTCCTTTCTAGGTGACCTTACTATGCCATACAAATGTGATTTCTCCTAAGTCTTGATGCAGTTGCTTAATATAGGTAGTCCTCGCTTAACAGACATTTGTTTGGCAACCATTCAAAATTAGGACAATGATGAAAAAAGCGACTTATGAACAGTCCTCACACTTACCAACACAGTGCCTCCTCAGTCGTGTGATCGAGATTTGGATGCTTGGCAACCTGTCAGATCTTTACAACAGTCACAGCATCCCATGTCCATTTGCAACCTTCCCAGATGACCTCTGACAAAGTCAATGGAGAAGTGGGGAAGGTCACATGTTGTGGTCACATAATGTCTCACTCAATGACTATGGTGATTCACTTCATGACCATGGCTAAAAAGGAAATAAAATTGGGTGCACTGGTAAGATGCCACATTTGATGATTGCACCTCTTAATGGTGAATTTTCTGGCACCTGTTGTATTGTAAGTCGAGGACTATCTGTAGTGAGGATGTCCTCTGAGCACGTAACTAGAGAGGTGTTAATGAATAGGCGCATTGCATTTGTAGGTCAAATGATGCTATATTGCATAGCGGTCTAGGTAAAACAATGGATAGACATTATTGAGAAAGTATCAGGCATGGACCAGCCTTTGTGTATTTGTTCATTTGCAATTTGGAAAGTTAATTTTTTTTAAGTTAAGGTTTAGTTAGTAATCCATGATCAAACATACTGCAGCATCCATATTTATGGATTCCTGAACAATAGTAAATTAGCAAGTAGAATTGTAATCAAATCCAAGAGACAAACGGTATACATCTGGTCTTTATGCAAAAGAGGGTGGCAGGTATGTTAGATCAAACAATTTCTCTGTATTGTTGGACAAGAAACAATGGTTGGAAACTGAACAAAGAGAGAAGCAACCTAGAATTAAGGAGAAACTTCCTGTCAGTGAGGACAATGAACCCCACCCGCCAGAGACCCCCCTGGATCTCCCCCAATCCTGCCCGGCCCCCACAGGCGTCCCTCCCCACAAGCATCATTGAGGTGGCCACACCCATCGCGGTCACACTCACCCAGTCAGCACTGCAGCCATGCCCACCCAGTCAGCCACGCCCACCTGGCACCCAGCAATAAATAAATCTATTTTATCCTCATGACCTGAGAGATGCAAAGGGTATATTTGAAAATATGCCTTGGAAAAAGAATAGCAAAAGACATCTGAACTGTTGTCATTAAGTAGCTACGGTAATTTTAATTTAAAAAACAAACATGAAGTATAAAGATGCTTTAGCTACTATGCAGTAATCATCATCCTTGATAATATGCTGATGGTTGCTTAATTTTCTTTTCATTTTTTCCATATAACACGCATAAATGTAAAATCTTTAATTTATTTATCTCATTTTGATTCACAATAGTTAAAAGAATTAGGCAATTAAAATGCACTTTGCAATCAGATATGTCAAGATGCAAATAAATAATGGTTATGAAAGTGGTAGAAAATATATTTCATTTAATTCATGTGTGCAATTTAGATCAATTCAAAATATTCATTGAATTAAATACAGTATATTTATTTTGGAACAGCATGTACATTTCAGCCTGGAATCTTATGAATATCCAGGGATTATGTAGCTGTTGTTTAGCATCTGTATAAGTAGACTTACCATATTAAATATCTATCTTTTATTTCATTTTTCCCCTCTCTGATTTTTTTCTCCTTTTTATGTGCCAAAGTGCATCTCAGTTGCCCAACTATCCTATCAACTTTACTAACACATCAAATGTATTTTACCTCAGCTTCTCTTGAATCCTAATGTTCTCATATCTCCTTTCATTAACTAAGATTAAGCTAATTTTCTTTATTTTGGCTGAATAAACCTGGCTTCTTAGGAACTTGTTTTTTAATCTACATAGTAAAGCTTCAAAGAGTGTGCAAAAGCTTGCCGAGGGGAGCAAATATGCAATACACGTATATAATCTACTGCGGGTAGGATGTTTAAGGTGATGGATCCATATGCGTGTGCATTCTTACCTACTCATTTCTTTGTGACAAATATCTTATGCTGCTGATATGAAAATGACTGTGTGCTATGGAGAGCAAGGATTCACTGCTGCACTGTACCAAATTGCAGATGTGCAAGTTTGGGAAATGAGAATTTTATACGACTTTAGATTTGTAAGCCACCATTGCTCAGCACAAGTTTCTGTTGATTGCCTGGCCCAGAAAACTGTTTCAGACATAAAACCGTGTTTTTTTTCAGGTTCAATTTTAGTAGATAGTTACCGCTCAGTGGCTACTCTATTGATCACTTCAGCAAAGAGTAGAAGTTAATTATGACAGTCAGTTGATGATTTTGCCGAAGGAAAAAAAGTACTAATAGCACCTGATTTCTCTGTCTCCCCGTTCTCTTTTTCTGTCAAGAAATTGCTATGCCAAGATTTGAAAAAGCCCTAGGATTTTAATTTGACTATGCATTATTCTATTTGATCACTGCATGACGTGGGGCCTGGTCTTTTAAAACCATGCATCTGCTAATTCTTCCCTTAAAAACCTTATGTAAGGGCAAGGGGCAAGATGGTGAGGTCTATGACTTTACCTTTGTTTGAAGACATAGAATTCCACATAGTGGTTTATTTGTTATTTTGCGGCTGAAAAAAAAAGGTGTGAATTGACCCCTTAGTTTTAAAATGCACGGCTTCAGAAATTGTGATCACAACTTATGTACTCAAGGTAGCATTAAATATATTTTTAAATGATGAGCAGTAGAACATTTTTCTATTGTTCTGGTCTCAGAAATATCAATTTATGTATTTTCTTAACATGGCCATGCTAATAAATAAAGGTAGAACTGTTGGGTTGGAAAGTTTACCTTTCTTCTCACCTAGCGGTGTTACAGTATACATGGCAGAGAATCTAGCATCCAAGTGAATTGTTGATTTTCAAAGGAATTGAACAAAGACGTCAGGCATAAGCCTGCAGTCATGCCATAACATTGTCAGGCTGTTACATTTTGTTTTCCTTACTATTCTTGGGTTGCTATAGGTAGCCCTAATCTGTTGTATTTTATATATATATATATAAAAAATCAGGTGTTGTGCCTCAGTTATTCCTGTCAAGATACTCTCATATCTTTTGGCATTTGCCAAATCTTTGTTTAGGAGACCTTGTGTCACCATCATTTTTGAGAACTGTTAATTTACAAACAGAGCTTGTGGGATTATATGTAAACTACATTGAAATATAAACCTGGATGACTATTATAGAACATTAAGATCTATCTCTTCATTTTGGGGGGAAAAATTGCATCCTTAGTAATGCTGGAATTCCTTGAATCTCTGTTTTCCTTTGTTTGTTGCTGTCTTCTCAATTGTGAATGAATCGTACTGAATTTCTGAAAAAGTACCCACTGCGTTTAAGGTATTATACATCAGCTCAGGGACCAAACCTGCAGCTAATAATAAAGAATGCAGAAGCAGTGATGCCATTCTGCTTCTTTGATGTTCCAGCCTCTGTTCCTTTTTGACAGCCAAACGGCCAGCCGGCTAGCCCTATCTACGTAGCTTAAGCAAGAGGTGACTGAAAAGGGATGTGTGCATTATTTATGTCTGAACAGCTAAACAAGTAAGGTAGTCTCTCTTTATTAAAGCTGAAATTCTGTGTGAACGTCAGCTGTATATTCTAGGTCCAATCTTTGTTCAGAAGGAAAAAAAAGGGTGACACGTGGGAATGTAGTTATTTCTTTTCCTTAAAGAAAGTCTAAGGGTAGGTGGGTGTGGGGATTATGAACAGCTGATTCTTTTAGTTTTGAGAAGTACTTGCCTGCAGGATCTAGGAAATAGCAGCTAATTCACTGTTCTCTCTGACATATGTTCGTAATTCAGTGAGATCATCCTTGGCTTTAGGCTTACAATTTGCTGCAAATATAGAAATAAATTTTAAAAGGAGGGGGGTTTAAACAGCAGCCAGTTTTAAAATATGGCTCCTGTGAACTTGGAACATGATTGATGCATTGATACATTTGATTTTAAGAACTATGCAATTGCATGCTTGTCTTATCTGTTACAGAAGCTTGAAAAACCCTTTTTTGCTTCAAAATGCTTCTTGCTCGCTTCTTACTCTTGTCCCATTTTACCTATTTTCTTCTATATGTGTTTCCAAAAATCTGAAAACTATGAAGCTAACACTATTTTGGAAAAAATAGCAGATCAAAGACCAGATAAGGCAGCTTATTTTGTTGTGGTGGTTCTCCCTGTTCACGGTAGGCACATTTCAAAAATGCCTTGGGTTTCCCTCTAGTGGAAGCAGCAGCATCCTACCATCATATCTGCTGTTAAAAATCTGTGCAAAATTCTGTACAAGGAAGGGGGTGTTCCTAGGAGATCCTTATAATTAAAGCACTTTCTGGGATTACTTTGCCTTTTTCCCCCAGTTCTTATAAACTAGAATGTTTTCCACCAAGCTTTCAATTATTATCACTGATGTTCTTAAAAAATAATTATGCTAAACTAATCAACAAAATAAAACTACAAATAATGTAGCCCAAATGTCTACCACACTGTTGGTGCTTTTGATTATTTTAATCCTGGAAAATCTAATATTGTGAGCATTGTTGCTTGTATGTACGCTGAGAGCTTATGCACTGAAGACAAATTCCTTGTGTGTCCAATCACACTTGGCCAATAAAGAATTCTATTCCTATTCTATTCTATTCTATTCTATTCTATTCTATTCTATTCTATTCTATTCTATTCTATTCTATTCTATTCTATTCTATTCTATTCTGTTCTAAATTCAAAACACTTTTTTAGTTTCTTTTTGCTGTATAATCAGCATGGGATAGGGTAAAGTTTTTTCTCCTGGTCAGTTTTTGTTTCCCAACACACATCTTGTCTCTAGTCCTCTAACAGCTCTTAATAGCTTGGCTCATCTGCTACAAAAGCAGTGGGTTGCTCTTTATTGCTGCTGGTGACCATAACTGATGCAAGCAAAAAAAAAATCAGGATGGGCAATATTTGTTATCTGAAGCCTTTCAGGACTGGAACCTAAGGGAAACTGGACAAAAACAGAAAGTAGAATAAAATATAAGGGTGCCCCACACCTTTTTGTTTTCTTTTTTCCCCTTTAGACCAAGGGTAGGCAACCTTGGCTCTTTTATGACTCATGGACTTCAACTCCCAGAATTCCTGAGCCAGCCATGCTGAGGGGAAAGGGAAAGGTTTCCAAGCTGAGCCAGGCTGGCTTAGGAATTCTGGGAGTTGAAGTCCACTAGTCATGAAGGAGCCAAGGTTGCCTACCCCTGCTTTAGACTGTTGCTGTTTACATTATGCCAACCATTCCACTTTTACCTATTTGATGTTTTTTTTCCTGTTTCTTTGGGAGCATGTGTCAATCTTACCAGGAGCTAACTCGTTGTGTACTCATGCTTGATGAGTGCTGCTACCGGTGCCATCATAATCAAGCATCAAGATTGGAAGGGAGGTGGTACCAGTAATAACAGCTTCAGTTTCTGTGGTAAATGAGTAGGTCCTCAAGATCAACTGATAGCTTATTTGTATTTTGTATAAAGATGATAATAGTGCATTATAACTGAAGGAATTTCTTGCCTATATATGAGCACCTGAAAGATTTCAGTACTCTTTTAATACAGTGAGAAACTGTGCTAGGGATGCTTTACAGACATGAAAGATTGTATTTTTTAAGTTACACCCATATAATTCTCCAGTTAAACCCACTTTTGCTCTTGTATGTTTCACTTATGTGAAGAAGCAATGTTTGGACATGCAAACGAGGCAAAAGGTATAAAATCCTCCTGCTATTAATTATGGATGGCTAACTCCACTTGAAAGAGACAATAAGAACACTGGAAGTTGTAAAGAAAATACACACTGTAGAAAATCCTTGTAGTACACTTTTGTATATTACACTTGTGTATAGGGTGGTGCCTTTGAGTCAGTGTTGATTCCTGGAAACTGCCTGGACTAGTCACTACGGTTTTCCTGGAAAGATTTCAGAAGTGGCTTGCCATTGCTTTTCTTTCTAGGGCTGAGAGAGTGTGACTGGCCCAAGGTCACCTGGCTGGCTTTGTGTTGACTCTCAGATTTTGTCCATTTATCCTTATTAACAGTTGATGACTGTGTTGTAAAAATTTGCTTCTGTTTACTTTAAGATTCATAAAGGATAGAAGGTTAGAAGGTACCACATTTGTAGTGTAGCATTTGCCTTTGTTTTTAATTGCTGGGTAAAAAGAATGCTTCTCTTCATTTAATGTTTAACTATTTTAAATGAATTAACTATTTTAAACGCTTCTATATATATTTAGAGCTACTCTGAATTTTTTCTATCACTCTATAGATTAAGATGCTCAAAAATAATTCTGTTGAAAGGACATCTTTTCACCATTTGGGATCCAGCAAAAAAACCTTTTTTATAGTTTTTTGTTTCCTAAAGGTATAACATGGTTTTCCCATGTTAGCTGCTTTTTCTCTAGCTCCTTCGTTCTCAATCAGAGGAAGCTGAAAGAAACACCTTGGCAGAAGAATTGTGTGCTGTCACAGAGAAACAAATCAGAATCTTCCTGTTTCAACTGATATTCTGATTGAATGCTCTCTTAAATCTGTTAAAACCTCAGAGTCAGCACTTCCTGTGATTCTGTCACTTGATTGTTTTTTGTCAGTTGAGTTGATGAGTCTTTATTGATGATGCAAGAGGAAGTGTCCTATTACTGCATGGCCTTTCTGCCTCCTTAGCCTTGTGTTCTGTCCTTGAAACTTAGCTGATCCCCTTTCTGGAGGTCTTTGTGTTCTTAAACCTGACCAGACACTATCCTTCTCTCAGACTCACACACATGCATCCAAGCACCTTGCAGACTCCATGACAGTAGCACACAGCCATGTATCTTCCAAAAACATTTACTAAACTGTCACTTACCCTTGTACTCCCAAAGCTTTACCTCATAGACTTCTATTTCTTTGTTTTAAAGCCACCCAGAATGATTCTGGGCAGCTAACACTTTAAAAGTCTGGAGGAGGAGGAGGAGGAGGAGGAGTAAATATATGCAGACAAAACATGATCCCACAAAAAGCACAAACAACAGGAACTCCACCGCACTTTACTTGAAGGCCTTGGAGAACACCTAAGTTTTTAAAGATTTCTAGAATCCCATCAGGGTGGGAGCCAAAGGGTCCTCTGCAGAGATATTATTCCAGAAGGCAAGCACTACAATAGCGAAGGCGTTGCAGTATTTTTATTATTGTTCTCACTTAAAATCTAAAAGATTGATACCTCAGGCTTCACAATTATAAAATTGTTTGCAATTGCCAGCTAATTTCTTTGGTTTTATAATCGGATCAGGATTCTGACAAACTGAAATACAAGCAAATAAATGCAAATATTTAAATGCACTTATGTATGGACACGCTTTCAGTGATTTGTAAACATTAATTTTTAGTTGATAAAGGCAGACATCTTCTCTGCAAACATGACTTTCGTCTGTTCTCCACCCTCAGGAGACCTTTTTGAAAATGTATGGAAGACAGCAGATTAAGGGGAATGGCTTCCTTTCTGTTCTGCTCTTGGAGCCATTCTGTCATATTCTGTCTCTGTATTTAAATTTTGATAACCTTATTTGTGTTCTTTAATGTGAGAGACAGACGTATATTTTTAGTATGAAGTGGGCTTTTTAAGCAGAAAAATAATGATTGCCTATTATAATACAACTGACAAAGATGTCCCTTTTCTTCTAAGATAATAATCTTCAGTATCTTCTGAATTTTAACTGTATTTTCCAAGAACGTTGAACTTAAAGAGCCCTGATTGTCATTTCACCTAATTAGGATGTAATTAGAGTGAGAAATGACACATTTTCCAAACTCAAAAGTAGAGGTGCTTAGAGCAGAGGTCCCCAACCTTTTGGGCACCAGGGACCGGTTCCGTGGAGAGAGGTTTTTCCACAGACCGGAGAGTGCGTGGTTTTGTGTGCTGGCTACATCCTGTGCATGGAGCTTTGCTTGTTTGTGTGGACCAGTTGCTGGCATGCCACAGATACTGGTCCACGGACCGGGGGTTGGATACCCCTGGCTTAGGTGCCTATACTCTTTAGAACACATTCAGACTCCTCCCAGAGTTTGGATCCTTGGGTGTTACTGATGTATATATCACTGTTTTTCGGTATCAGCCAGAGCTGCTGCTCTGCTTCCAGTAGAGAATAGTATGCCTTACCTCAACCCTAAGAAGTGAAAATGGACTAAGTAATAGCTTCATTTTTGTCAGAGATTGACTGTGGTTTAGCTTGGCTGCAAACTTTTATTCATTGCTTTAAAATGAAGCTTTGGGGTTACCTCTGGTGCTACATCTTTGTGATCAGGTTGTGGATTTCCATTGGATAATAACCTCTGTACTAATAAGTTGGCCTGCCATGAAGCAGCAAATAGGATCACTAACTTTGTTTAATTACTAGTATCAGAATTAATACTGTCTTCTTGGTTTGTTTGTTTGTTTGTTTTTTAAAAACAATCTGTGGAATATCCATCTGTCTGTAGATTGAAACTTTTGATTCACTAATGGTTTAACAAAAGATATTGTGGGTAAAGAAGGCAACAAAGGAGTGGTTTAGGAACCAAGACCATGAGATAGAAGTACGAAGTAAATTGACAATGCAGATCTGATGGCATAGAAGAGAAGCTCATTTTCTGTTTTGGAGAGAAAAGGCATTAAGAGAGTTATGGAGGTCACTGGAAAAGAGAGAAAACCAGGCTGGTAGACTGCTACTGACTGCCTGTGCCTTCTCCTTGCCGACTTCTTGCACAGCAGATTTATCTGTAATGTTGTGTAAACAATAATTGCTTTGAATTATTTATTTTTACAGCATAGCATGAGTGTTTAGTCCAAATGAATTTCTTATAAAAGACCATCCATTAGGCAGAGATAAATTTATTTAATATATTGAAAATAACTTGTAAGGCTGTCCATCTCTCACAGTGACTCTGGGTGTGTGCTGTCCCACTCATGCACATACACACACCATGGGTCTAAGGAGTCTTTATTAAGGCTTCCGAGCCTGTATTGGTATTCCCCGGTAATTCCCTGTGCTGGCAGCAACTCAACCCCAATGAGTTTCACAGGGTTCTCAAATGAAGCCAACACTAGTCCTCAAGGTAAAGGCATGTCCAGTCCACTAGGCCAAAGCATGTTTCCAAGGTGAAGACAAGTTCCAAGACAGGCAAATCTACAGGCCAAGGCAAGGCAACACAAGGCAAAGGAAACAGCTGAAGAGACACAATCTGAAATTCAAGGCAAGAACACGTAGTAAAAAAAACAAACACATTGTTCTCAGCATCATCTCCATCTGTCTGCTGTGCTAAGTAGCCAGCCTCTGGTGCAACCCATCAAAAGGGCAAGGGTGCCTTCTTGAGAGTAATCTGGCTGACCTTTGCTGCTTCTGCCTTTTCTCTGCCCAATGTCATGGTTCCGACAGATGAAACTCTTCAGAGAACTTTGAGGCATTGTTTACCTTAAAGAATCTTTATTCGAGTAGCATGGCATCAGCACATATCTGAATTCCCCTCCCCTGAACACGTAGTATCAAAGCACAATTCCCTCATCTAATTAACAGTCATAAATCACATTCTCCAATTAGTTTGAAATGCAGACTTTCCCTCCGGTTCTCCAACCCACCATTTCTTATCATCTGTTATTTCAAACAGTCTTGAATCATGCACTACTACGATATTGTTATGTCTAACTAATTCCCGTACACATTCTACCTCCTCCCCGCTGCTAGTATCATCTAATTCTAACAGAGTAACACACAAGTTAAAGAAAAAGGCTGCCTCTCCATATGTTGTCAAAGCAAGAACATTCAATGTTAGCAGCGTTGACACCCTACATGTTATTGGATCAGGTGCCGAAGGCAGTTCTTCTTCCTCATCGCTGACCTGCTGCAGCTGCATGCTTTCCCTACCTGAAGCCTCAGGGCTGTCCTGCTGCAGCTGTGCTTGAGCTAAATCCCTCTCAGACATCTGCTTGGAGCCATTGACCAATTCCCCTCCTGATGTGCCTGGAACTGGTTCATCTTCCTGCAAGCTGACATCTGGAAAGGTATCTGGGGAAGCGTCCAAGGAAGTTATCCCAGGAAGACATGCAGGATTAAAGATAATAATAGTTTAACAAAACCCAACTCAACATGAGGCCACAAACACAATCCTATTCATAAAGAATAACATTAACCAACATCAGTGCTTTTTTTGTAAAAGAAAAAGGTGCCGGAACTCACACATGTCATGCAACCTGCCTTGCCTACCCTACAAGGTTCCATCCAAAAAAGGTGCCGGAACTCCGTTCTGAGCGTTCTATGAGAAAAAAAGCCCTGACCAACATTAACCAGCAGAGCTCCCCTAACCACATGGCCCAAACGCCTGAGGGAACAACCCGATCTTTCATGCCTTATGAATGGATAATAGGGCTGGGGCCATCCTAACCTCTGGAGGGATTGTATTCCATAGGGCAGGCACTGCCGCCCAAAAGGCAATATTCCAGAATGGCATTGTTTAATGGAAAGGATATGGAGCATGCTCTTCCTGCTAGATCTGGTGGGAAAAGCAGAAATGAGGGGAGAAAAGTAGCCCCACAAATAGCCTGGCTGTATGCTATGGAAGTCTTTATAGGTGGCAACGAGCATCTTGAATCTCACCCAAAAGCCTATAGGGAGCCAGTGCAGCTTGCAGAGCAGTGATAACCATAACAAGAAACTTCTAAACTGTCTGTACTGCTGCATTGTAGACCAGCTGTAGCTTCCAAATGCTTTTCAAAAAAAGTCAATTAAAAAGAACAGGCCATGGGATGTTAAGAACTGGGAAAGGTCAACATTTTTTTAAAAAAAGAAGAATTTGAAAAGGATATCTGAACAACTGACAATGGGACCTGATATGCCACAGAAGAGTGATTATTCCTCAGAACAAGCACCACTGTGGAGACACCTCATCTGCATGTTGCCACCAAGCAGCAGTCTGCACATAGAAAGTAGCATTACAACATAGGCACATACACTCCCAATAAAAGAAAGAGGAGCAAAGACAGAAGCCATCATAATCATAATAGATAGATACTAATCTTGCAGCTAAAGTGTTCGAAGTTCTGCCTAGGAGAAAAATAATGTCTCCGTCCATCTTCTGTGTTTTCAGAGTGAGCCAGTGTCATGCCTTCCTGGGGGAAATAATTGTTGAAAGAGCAGAAATCCTCTGGGGAACAGCATGACAGGCATCAAACAACTGGACCTCTGTTTTAAAAAAGACTCTTCCATAAGTAAGAAGAGCCTCTATCTTGTAGTCACCTACCTAACCACTTGGCAGGGGTACCCAGAGCAGAGCCTCTGAATGTGACCTGCATTTTATCCTTCTGAAGGGATTTCAGTTATACTTTGAGGAAGAGTGGAGCCAAAAACAATGCGCTCTCCCTTAACTATTCTTACCAGAATAACATTGAATTTGTAAGTAGTCAGCATTAATTAGAGGTCATTGGGTGATTAGATTTAGCCTAAATATCAAAGCTCCAGTACACTTTAAAATAGCTGTGGCATTTAGAATATTCCAGAATATACATACTTGTAAGTAAATCCGGTTAAGCTCTGTTATAAATATTCTAAGACTATATTGTCACCGAATGCAAATTTAATAATATCTAGCTTATTACATGTGTAATATTAAAATCTTGATCTTTAGCTGGATGAAGGGTAATTTTTTTTTGTTTGCTTTTTTGCTCAGGGTTTGTATTTTGGTTACAAAAGCTTTCTGGAAGAAAAAAATAATGGAAGGATGTGAGAAAAATCATTTGCTGAATTTATCTTTGTTTCTAAAGAATTATAAACTTTTTGGGTAATGAATCTTATACATTTCAAGAGCTTAATAATTCTGGAGGATAATATAGATCGGGGTCCCCAACCCCCGGGCTGCAGCCCACTACTGGGCCACATGAGCGTTGAGCTGGCGCATGCACACACACAGCTCAACTTGGCTTCTGTTGGTGCACAGGCGGAGCTCCACTTATAAAAGTCAAGCTGTGTACACACACACCAGCCCACTGCTTACGCGAATTGAGCTGCATACTGTGCACTGGCCCACTACTTGCACGGCCCAGTTCCCTCCTCCCCCCTGCCCACCAAGCTGTGAAGATTGGGGACCACTGATAATAAGTTAGAAGAACTGGAAGCCCAAATTCCATATATATGTGAAATTTAAAACTATACTTTGGTTTGCATTCATAAGATCAGAATTGAACACGACTATCATGTCTTTGGAAAGCTTTCACAATGCATGTCTTCATTGTTTGACTTTTTCTGAACCCTCTCAACTTGTCAGACTTGTTGTCAACACTGCTAACTTCAATGTTTTTGCATTGGCAACAGATGGAAATGTAGCCATTTTCTTCCTTTCGCTTTTAGAGTTAGATGATGCTGAGGAGGGGGGAATGAGGACCCAGATTGTTGGGGGCAATTAAGCTGACTTTGTAATAATGCCGCTTGGGGTATGTGAAAAAGCCCTAATAAGCAGGCATATACATAGAATGAAGGCTATTGCTAAGCTTGTAAGCCGCCCTGAGTCTTCGGAGAAGGGCGGGATATAAATGGAATTAAAAATAAAAAAAATGTGAATGAGAGTCCAACTAGACATAACAACACTGAACCTAGCATGAGAATCAAGGTTGTTGAAATCAGAGCTGATAAAGAATTGGCAAGCTGGAGAGGAAGCCCTGGCTTCAAGTTAATTGGGGAATGTGATTTATGACTGTAAATCGGAGGAGGGAATTGTGCTTTGATAGTATGTGCCCAGGGGATGGGAATTCAGTTTTTGGCTTTGATTATGTAAGTGCCGATCTTACGTTACTCAAATTAAAGATTCTTTAAGGTAAACAATGCCTCAGAGTTCTTTTGAAGAGTTTCATCTGTCAGAACCATGACACTTGTATGTGCAATGTGTGGTTTCATCAGTATGGAATAGAGAGAAACGATGACATCTGGTGGCTTTGATACAACCTCTGCCTGCTAATTCAGCACCAAGTTACAATAGCCCTTCTAGCAGCTGACTCACACTGCTGATTTGTCACTGACCACACCTACGCCCTTTTCAGATATAGGATTTCCAAGCCATGAGTATATGTGTCCTGTATTTTTCTGAAGGGTGGTAGTTTTCATTTCTCCCTGTTGAAGGACATCTTATCCCTCTCAGTCCAGTCTTCCATCCCATTAGAATTGACTACCAGGCTGGGATGTCAGCCAGACCTCCCAATTTTATGTCATCCAGAAAGCTAATAAGGAGCCCCTCATTACCATCTTCTGGGTCATTAATGCTAGGCTCAGATTTGATCCTTACAGAACCCGACTCAACATGGTATCATTAATGCTGACTCTCTGTGTGCAGTTAGGTAGCTATTGGTTCACCTTACTTTTTCTCTCCACCCCGAACCAACCCAGCGATGCCCTCGCCGTGATGTCCTGTTGCCTGGAGGTGGTCCAGGTCTGGATGGGGAGAAACAGGCTTCGTCTCAATCCTGCCAAGACTGAGTGGCTTTACATATCGGCATCTCGGGCTAACCAAACTATTCCATCTTTAATGATGGGGGGTGAGGTGTTACCCCCCGTTGATAGGGCTCGCAACTTGGGTGTCCTCCTGGACTCACAGCTCAACTTTGAAGATCATATAGGAGCCGTGACCAGGGGAGCTTTTGCCAAGGTTCGCCTGGTGCGCCAGTTGCGACCCTACCTGGACCAAGATGCCCTACGCACAGTCACTCATGCGCTCGTGACCTCCCGTTTAGACTACTGCAATGCTTTCTACATGGGGCTGCCCTTGAGGACCACTCAGAGGCTTCAACTGGTGCAGAATGCGGCCGCACGAGTTGTGATGGGGGTTTCCCGATACTCCCATGTAACACCTCTACTCCGTGAGCTGCATTGGCTTCCGGTTGCCCTCCGGGTGAGATTCAAGGTGCTGGTGATGACCTATAAAGCCCTAAATGGCTTGGGTCCGGGATATTTGAGGGAACACCTGCTGCCAGCATCAAGCTCCCTTCGTCCAGTCCACTCGCAGAGAGAGGGTCTTCTCAGGGCGCCGCCGGTAAAAGATTGCCGGCGGATAATACCCAGGGGGAGGGCCTTTTCTGTGGGTGCGCCTGCCCTCTGGAACCAGCTGCCCATGGAGCTCAGGACTACCCCTGACCTACGTTCATTCCGCCGAGACCTGAAGACTTGGCTCTTTGAGCTCTCTGACCCAGGCTGAGAATTTTAACTGGGTTTTATTTTCAGGGATAATTTAATCTTTTATTTCTCTTTTAACTTTGTATTTTGTATTGGTATGATTTTAAAATGCCCTGTAAACCGCCCTGAGTCCTTCAGGAAAGGGCGGTATATAAATCTAATAAAATCTAAAATCTAAATCTAAAAATCTAGTGTCATGCAAATCACCCTGTAGTAGCTTGTCAGGAAGAATGACATGTGGAACCTTTTCAAAAGCTTTGCTGAAATCAGATTATATTCACAGCCTTTTCCTAGTCCAGCATTCAGCCTGAAAAAGACCTGATGAATGGTGTTAATATAATATTTCTGCCCTAATTCATGCTGATTAAAATAGAGATTCTCTCTAACTGCCATTATAAAGAAATTGTGATAGCTAGAAAATAGTAACCTGCATATTTTGTTATTTTTAGGGTCCATGGTTCCGTTTTCAATGCGGATTTTGCATGCAGAACTTCAACAGTATCTTGGGAATCCTCAGGAGTCACTTGATAGACTACACAATATGAAAACAATCTGCACAAAGGTAAATGTTCCTTTAGACAGCCCATGAAACACTTGAGGTAAAGCAGATGTATAATTAGATGTTTCAGTGGTGGAAGTGTTGGCTGACCAATTCTGGAAATCAAATTCTACTCAGCTGGAGGGAGCCCAGACTGGCAAAGAATGATTTATAACCTTGCTCGGAACAAACATCAAGTTTCAACTATCCATATGCAAATACGATGCAAAGGCACTTGAACTTTTGGGGAGAGCCTAAAAGGAAGCTGTCATTTCTAGTTTCTTGTGATAATGTTTTCTCTTTGTAAACTGGCTGATAACCAGAATGTGAATGCTGATGATTCTATTTTGCTTTCACCTGAGATTCTAATTTCATGACCATGCATAGAATGGCAAAAAAAATGCAGTAAGTTTCACTGGGTGAATCTGAATTCTAGTACCCTCTTTATTTACATTGTGGATATTTCTTTTATTCTTCAGTTGATGTTTTAATATATTAAAAGATCCCTCAACGTTTCATCTTTTTGTCATAGGAGAGCCATTGGATAAAGTCGTCCACTGATTTAGGTGAAGTATCTTCAATACACAGATGAACCCCCATTATATATCTCTACCCCAAACCAAATGGGAGAAAACCTGGAGGCAGTTAGGGTCTAGTGAAGAGACATAAATTGAGACTCCATCCAAGATGGAATAGCTGTTAATTCTGAAACCTGTCATTTTCAGGATTATATCTGTTCTGTCCAAGCCTATGTGAGTCCTTGTTAACTCACAAGGACAAACGTTTCTTTTAACAAGTAGGCTGGAAATGCAGGAAAAACAAACCCTTTTTATTATTTACAAACCTGCAAAATGTCCCAAAAGCAAAGGCAAACAGAACACGATTGAAACAGAGAATTGTTCACAGGCAAGGCAAATAGAACATAATTCCATGAAACTTGAGTCCTTTGCAAACAGTTGCCTTCAGCAACCAGCACTGCCCACACCTTCCCTTTTTATTATGCAGCCCCAAGGCGTGGCTTCTCAGTGCCTTCTCCTCCTCCCTTGGAGCCGCCCCATTGCCTCCCTCTGTCCTGCTCCTGTTGCCTGTTGTTTATGATGTCTTCCAGCTGTGAGTCCTCAGAGTCTGACTCAGCTTCCCAGCACAGCTGGGTCTCAGCCTAAGCATGAGAGGAGGGGCCAGGCTCTTCATCAGATTGTAAGTCCTGGAGCTCATCAGAGCCTTCCTCCAACTCTGATGGCTCTCCAGGCCCCTCCTCCTCCTTCTCTGATTCCCGGACTCAGCTGCCGGGTCCACTGGCTGGCACGGAATCACAACATTATCAACTTTGCCTTTGGATGTGGTTATGCTCCATCTTGAGGAGGAAGTCCTTAGGTTTGGGGTTTTCATGGTCTCATGGGAGCAAGTGAAGGGCCTGTACAGCTAGCTCAGCACTAGGGGTGTGCTGTGTGTCACCATTGCTATGCAAACTGCACAGAATGCCAGTTAGTTACTGAGTACAGTTTACCTTGGAACTGGGGTAGCTTGGAGGTTGTCCATTTTGGTTGAAATCTGCCCCTTCGGTGTGTGCGCAGAAAAACAATCCCCGCTGAGGACCCCTATTTATTAGCACATCTGACAAATCTGGCTTCCCCATTGACTCTGCTTATCAGAAGGTCACAAAAATGATCACATGACCTGGGACACTGCAACTGTCATAAATACATGCCAGTTGCCAAGAATCTGAATTTTGATTGCATGACCCATGGGGAATGCTGCGGTGGTTGTAAGTGTGAAAAACGGTTATAGGTCACTTTTTTCAGTGCTGTTGTAACTTTGAACAGTCATTAAAGGAATGGTTGTAAGACAAAGACTACCTATACTTGCTGCTGGAGGCATGAGTGGTCCTTCCCTTTCTGGCTGATAATTTTTACTGACTATTTAAGGACTCAGAAGTTCAATACAATCCTGTTATCCTAGGCCAGTCAGCTATTTCTTTGCTGTTTTGGGAGTAATTAGTTCTAGGCTAAGTAATGGAGTGCTGCTATACTTCTTTCAGATTGGATTTCTGGAGGGTAAGGTTAGGAAGCTTTGCTGGAGTGTGTTTGTGTGTGTTTACATGCTTATGTGCATGTCAGTATAGTTCAATATAGTTTCCCCAACCAACAAACATGTTGAGGTGCTAACATAAAAACAGTGATACCATCTCAGAAAGTGGAGGGGGCAGATCTTTGCTAGGACTTTCAAATTTATCAGACTCTCAATGAAAGCGGGAAGACTTTCAGAGACAAACTACTCTCAATTCCTCTCACCTGCTCTCTCCCTTATTATGCGACTGAAATTTTTTTAAAAAAAAATAACGAAGGATCTGAGATGCGTTTTGTGGATTTGGGGGTTAGGCTGAGGGTGGAAATACGAGAGGCTTGCTTGCTTCCCAGAGGCCTCCTGTTTTCACTTCTTTCCTCATCTGAGGAAAAGAAATTAGAATTGGATAACTGCAAATCGCCATTTTCCCACCAAATTTCAAGAAACATAATATTAGGGTGCTGCAAATAAGGTGCTAGGGGATCTTCTTCCGAGCTTTTTCCCCCAGCTTTTCTCTGTCGGGAAGAAGACTGCTAACCTCTGCTGTGGAGGAAAACAGCCAAGGTTTTATTTTATTCAGGAGCTCAGGGACATATTCAGTGGCCTTCTGGGATGCTTCTCTAATTATTAAGGTGTTGTTGGTAGAAGAATGCTGAATATTTACTGGGAAGCTTTGTTTATTGGTTTTATTTTCGTGTGTGAGAGAGATTTTTTTTTAATTGTGAGGATCAAGCTTGCAAGAGAGTTCGGAGAGAGTGTTTAATTTTTAAAGAGTGACACACTAGGCACGGGAAGAAGAAAACATACTGTATGTCTGTATGTCCTTGTTGTTCTAGCTGATGTGGGGGTTGGCAGAGAGAGAAGAAGAGAAAATGAAGCTGACCAAATGTGTTCTGTAAAAAAAATCAGACGCAGGAGAATCAAGAGAGCAGTTCCCGAGGCCATATTGGAGGACTTTTGTCTTTAGGAGAGCTGCCTGAATCAGCAGCACTTGCCACAGCCCTAGCAACAACTGCTGCTTAGTGAGTCTGTTCTGACCCTGTTGTTGTGGGCTCCAGAACTATCACAAGATCTGGATGCTACGGCTGTTGGCAGGTAGATTCTTATAAATATCCAGCGTATCTTTTTCAGTTTCAGTTTTCCCCTCATGGCAATAGGTTATAAAGGTCAGACTCTGTCCCTTTTGCCCAGGCCCCAGACAGAGAGACCTTGCAAAGGCCTTCCCAATTAGCTTAATCTTGTGTTGCCCCCCCCCCTCTCTCTCTCTCTCTCTCTCCCTGTCTCTCTGTCTCTCTCTCTCTCTCTCTCTCTTCAAGCAGAGATACGAGGAAGACCATCACTGCAGTTAAATAACTCCACTCACCCATTAGAATAAAACGGAGAGGAAAACATCGGTTACCCCCGCTTAAACATGAAGGCATGAACAGACCATCTGCCTGTCCAGAATATGAGTCTGAAAGCTACTTTCTCTCTTTCCCAATGGTGCTTTTGAAAAGGCAACTGGACTTTTTTGGGGGTTTTTTTCTTTGAAAGCATTTCACTTCTCATCTAAGCAGCTTCTTCAGTTCTGACTGAATGGTGGGGAATGGAAATATATATATATATATATATATATATATATATATATTTCAAATGTTAACTATTTAGACATATACATATATATATATACAGTATATATATATATATATATATATATATATATATATATATATATATATATATATATATATATATATATATACACATACAGTCATCTGGTCACTGGCACTCATTGAGGCCACTTGGAGGCTTATCTGTACTCTCAGAGTCACATAAAACAGAGTGCAAATGGGTGTGAAACCTTCGTGGGATTGCTGAAAGAACTGCATTGTAAACAGGAGATAGGTGATGTCATGTCCCTCCTCTGTTAAGAGAGGGCTGCTCAATATTAACATAAATAACCTCTTTGACCCCTTTTTCAAACTAGTGGTCCCCTCTGTCCAGAATGTGAACTCTTGGATGTTTTGAAAGGAAAAACAAAAACAAAGTCCAGTTGCCTTTTGAAAAGCATGTTTGGGACAACGATGACATGGATGATTGAGAATCTCCATAGACATGTCTCTCTGGGCTTCTGTTTGGGGATGATGCATGGGATAGATGTGGTCTGAGAATGTGTCCTTGATGGCACTGTGTTATTAAGCCTGTTTTTTCTCATCCTGAAATAGTGTCAGACTTCACTCCTGAGCATGAAAATAAATCTCAGCTCACTGGAAACACTGCTCCATATTTTGTAGCTCGCTAAGAGCAGGCACTTCACAGATTAACATGGCTAGATAAGTAATTTCAATGCAAGGAAGAATGAAGTCATATATACATGTGCCTATTGCAGTTCACAGCAGTCAAGGCTTATATATACAGTGAGGGGGAAAAGTATTTGATCCCTTGCTGATTTTGTACGTTTGCCCACTGATAAAGAAATTATGGATGGGTTTATTTTAACAGTGAGAGACAGAATAACAACAACAAAAATCCAGAAAAATGCATTTCAAAAAAGTTATAAATTGATTTGCATTTTAATGAGTGAAATAAGTATTTGAACCCCTTCGCAAAACATGACTTAGTACTTGGTGGCAAAACCCTTGTTGGCAATCACAGAGGTAAGAGGTTTCTTGAAGTTGGTCACCAGGTTTGCACAAACCTCAGGAGGGATTTTGTCCCACTCCTCTTTGCTGATCCTCTCCAGGTCATTAAGATTTCGAGGTTGACATTTGGCAGCTCGAACCTGGTCTGGAGACCAGCTAGGCCACTCCAGGACCTTAATGCAGGGGTCCCCAACCTCCAGTCTGTGGACCAGTACCGGGCTGCAACATGCCAGCAACCGGTCCGCACAAACAAGGAAAGCCCCATTCGTGGGATGCAGGCAGCACACAAAACCACACACTATCCAGTCAACAGAAAATCTCCACGAACCGGTTCCTGGTGCCCAAAAGGTTGAGGACCTCTGCCTTAATGCACTTCTTCTTGAGCCACTCCTTTGTTGCCTTGGCCATGTGTTTTGGGTTATTGTCATGCTGGAATACCCATCCACAACCTATTTTCAATGCTCTGGCTGAGGGAAGAAGGTTCTCACCCAAGATATGATGGTACATGGCCCTGCCTATCATCCCTTTGATGCGGTGAAGTTGTCCTGTCCCCTTAGCAGAAAAATACCCCCAAAGCATAATGTTTCCACCTCCATATTTTATGGTGGGGGTGCTGTTCTTGGGGTCACAGGCAGCATTCCTCCTCCTCGTAATGCTGCGAGTTGAATTGATGCCAAAGAGCTCAATTTTGGTCTCATCTGACCACAACATGTTCAACCAGTTCTCCTCTGAATCATTCAGATGTTCATTGGCAAACTTCAGATGGGCCTGTACATGTGCTTTCTTGAGCAGAGGGACCTTGCGGGCACTGCAGGATTTCAATCCTTCATAGCATAATGTGTTAACAATTGTTTTCTGGGTGACTATGGTCCCAACTGCCTTGAGATCAGTGACAAGATTCCCCCCCCCTGTAATTCTGGGCTGATTCCTCACCGTTCTCATGATCACTGAAACTCCACAAGGTGAGATCTTGCATGGCGCCCCAGACCGAGGGAGATTGACAGTTATTTTGGGTTTCTTCCATTTGTAAATAATCACACCAATTGTTGTCACCTTCTCACCAACCTGCTTGGCGATAGTCTTGTAGCCCATTCCAGCCTTGTGTAGGTCTACAATCTTCTTCCCTGACATGGTTGGACAGCTCTTTGGTCTTGGCCGTGGTGGAGAGTTCGGAATCTGATTGATTGATTGCTTCTGTGGACAGGTAACAAACTGAGATTAGGACCGCTCTCTTGCTGATTGATAGGGGATCAAATACTTATTTAACTCATTAAAATGCAAATCAATTTATAACTTTTTTTGAAATGCGTTTTTTTTTTTTGCTTTTTTGCTGTTATTCTGTCTCTCACTGTTAAAATGAACCTATTATTAAAATCATAGACTGATCATTTCCTTGTCAGTGGGCAAATGTACAAAATCAGCAGGGGATCCCTCACTGTATATACACAAGCCTTGGCTGCTAAATATATGGCACATATACATATACATATACATATACATATACATATACATATACATGTACATATAGATAGTGTGTGTATATATGTATAGTGTGTGTGTGTGTATAGTGTGTGTGTATGCATATGCATATGTGTATATGTATATATATGTATGTATGTACAGTATGTATGTGTGTGTGTGTGTGTGTGTGTGTGTGTGTGTATACTTAATAAGATTAAAAATGCTAATTCTGGGTGTGTGCATGTTAGAAAGAAAAGAATCGAGCACCAAGATAGAAAAATAAACAAATTGTTTAATATGCAAAACACTTAGCTTTCATCGGCCAAACTGTCGACGTCGTCAGAGCAAGAATAGGAGATCTGGGAGTTTGCCTATACAGTTGGCTGCTTTTGCACCCTGCTCATTGAGCGGGTCACCCGTCTATTGATTTCAAACAGCCGTAGCGTTTCTAAATGTCCCGCATTTCTTCGCGTGCTTGCAGGATCAGAAGTTGTTTTTTTATTCATGATCGCTCCCCTGATGAGTGTATACACATCAGGGAGCTGATTACTCAGCCGCAGTTGTTTTGTACCTCCCCCCCCCCTTCATCTTTGGTCGACCCTGAGCCTCTGTCTCAAGACCTAAAGCCAGGCGTGTTGTGGATTCGTCCTTCCTGGAGATTATTGTTGTGGCTATGCCCTCCAAATCAGGATCTAATACAAGGCATGTCCCAAAGTCTGACACAGGGCACATTGAAGATTCATCCTTCCCGGGGATCGCTGTTGTTCTGCCTGTAGCAGCGTTGTTCAGGTCCTGCAGCGTTGTTCAGGCTCGTTGTGCCTGTCGTAAGTAATAACATCATCCTCCCATCCCCTGAGCATCTGGTAAGCAGGTAAAAGGTCTATATGATGGTTAGTGGAGTTTTCGTCAGATAGCCAGGCCTCCTTGAGCAACCGACCACCCTGGGTGTTATCCCGGGCTATGGCCTCAGCGTTGGCAAAATCAAACATATGGCTGTAACTAGCCAAATGTGCCCACACCTGTGAGCGTTGTTCTTGTCTCCTGATCGCCAACTCATGCTCATGGAGCCTCTTAGTTATTTCCCCAATGTAATTGCATTGGCAATTTTTACATTGAATCCTATATATAATTGACGATCTTTCTTCGTTGGGGAGTGGCTCTTTAGGATGCATTAACCTGGCATGCAGGGTTTGGTCCAGTCTATGGGCAACATTGATATTGTAAGGGGCTAACAACCGCGCAGTAGCCTCGGACACTCCATTAATATATGCGAGTGTCATCCGTGTGGTCAGCATGGCTGATACGTTATCTGATTGGCTACTTCGAGATTTGTGGGTCCTGCTGTATCTCCTAACAAACTCAGCAGGGTAGCCGTTAAGACTGCATATACGGTATAGATATTTCCTCTCCTCAACTTTGGCCCTAACCGTATTGCAGAGCAAGCCAACCCGTCCAAACAATATCCGAATGCAACTGATTTTGTGTGCCACGGGATGGTTGCTCCTATAATGCAGGGTTCTGTCCGTGTGGGTTGGCTTGCGGTAAATGGTCGTATGGAGAGTGCCATTGGACTGACGGCTGACTAGTACATCCAAAAAGGCAAGAGAGCCATTGGCTTCCTCCTCAACAATGAAACGGATGTCCAGATAGACTGAGTTCAGCTCATCCATAAAATTGGCACTATCTTGTTTTTTAATAATCACAAACGTGTCGTCCACATATCTAACCCAAAGCCTGATGCGTATACACTCACCAGGGGAGCGACCATGAATAAAAAACAACTTCTGATCCTGCAAGCACGCGAAGAAATGTGGGACATTTAGAAACACTACGCCCGTTTGAAGTCAATAGAGCAGTGACCCGCTCAATGAGCAGGGTGCAAAAGCAGCCAACTATATAGGCAAACTCCCAGATCTCCTATTCTTGCTCTGATGACGTCGACGAAAGCTATGTGTTTTGCATATTAAACAGTTTGTTTATTTTTCTATCCTGGCACTCAGTTCTTTTCTTTCTAACGTGTGTGTGTGTGTGTGTGTGTGTGTGTATTGCTCCAGTATTTAAATCCTGCTTTCCCAAATTAACAAATATTTTGCATCTCTTTCTTTGCATGTTTATGTGCTGTCTGGCTTGAGAATCATAGCTTCCTGCCTTCCAAAAGGTTTCAGCCTTTATTATTAGTGATCTTATTAGAAGACAGGGATGATTAGAAATGATGGTAGAAAAGCCACATCATTTCTTCTCATCATCAGAGAATCAAGTAAGCAAGTTCAGTTGGCTGAACCCTTGTAAAAAGCTTATTATCCTCAGGTAGTCTTTGCAGATGATTTGCTGATGCTTATCTAGAAGCACTAGACTAGACATTTATCTTTGCTTTCCTTTTGTTGATTTCATATATCTTCCCAGAGCAATAATTGTGCAAAGCATGAGTATTTAGCCTACATCGTTCACAAGAACAATGCTGTGTATATAAACGTATTCCCTCAATATGGTTAGTTTCTCTGCAATCTCCTTGTTCTAATTTATGCTGCTTTAGTTCCCGTAGTGTCTTGTGATCCAGATTTCTTGTTGACTACTTTTTTTGGGGGGGGGGGACTTTGCAAAAACAGTACTCTGTTGGCTTTAATGTTTTTACCAATTATACATTCAGTTTTTTCACTTCTTTAGGATATACTTTGTGACAGTGTATGTTAAAATGATTGCTTTCTGAAGAATACACTTTGCATCTTATATTTTAAATCTGTTATATGCTAGTACAAAATTGTAGCATATCCTTCCTATTGTTTTTGTTTTAAGTTTTCTTAGCATCCATTTTTGTCTCATAAAATGCAAAGCTTTATCAGCAGATTTAGGTGAAAAATGGTGCATCCTTTCTATTAAGTATTTAGCTATGGGCTTTACCTCAACAATTATTCTTTCCAGGGGAGGAAAAAGTGAGCCACCTGGGGATTTGTTGTTTATTTTGTTCATTTGGACCACTGCTCTTCCTAACATAAATCAATATATTTTTGTCCTGGAAAGGCAGCTTAGTAGGGGATTGTCTTCTAGCTAACCAAAGCTGAAGCTTAGATGTTAATTTTTTTTCTTCTTCTTCAGTTCACTTTTGTGAAAAATGTATTCCTAAATCTAGCTGGGATCACAAAAACTGGTATTGGGCTGGAGCATAGTCCAGCAGGCATTCAGCTGGAGAGATGTTGGAGAGTGGAGGAAAGGAATGTAAAAACAGAAACTATGAATTGATTTCGGCCTTCCAGGGATTATTGTGACACATGGTTCCTGCTTCCAAAAGAACCATCTTCAGGTGAATAACAGTTGGTTTAAAATAGGCTGTTTGTGGAAGCATTGATTAGATTGTCTTTTTTCCCCCTGCCAAACTCAAGAGGCATAGTCAGCTTAATCATTTGAAGTATAATTGGTACTTTCTGTAAGATTATCAAGCCAATGGTAAGACAATCTTACACTTCTAAGATTGCAAATACTTGAATTACAGCTGTAGTGTTTAGTCATTTAGTGAGTTGGTTAATTACCTTAAAAACACTTTAATCAGGAGCACCTTTTAGTTGCTTAATCAAGCAACAAATTGTAATCTTTGATTGTTAAAACAAATACTTTTAAAAGAGAGAAGACACTGCTTCTCTTCAAGGATTGGCAAATGCCACCTCTAAAATGATCCCAGGCTTATGTGCACCATGTTTAGGTGCCCATCTAAAGATGATGCCAATCTTTTAATTTCACTTTCATTTTTTTTTAATATCAGAATACCATTTTATGGTAATCAACTACGGTTCTATCACACAGCGAGAAAAGGTGTGCCTGGATCACTGGTGTTGGAATTTGACTGGAATTTCAATAGAAAAGATGTAGTTTGTAATTCAGAGTACATTTGGAAAGTGAAGAGAATTACTCCCAATGACACAATCGCACAAGAATAACTCTTTTCATCCCATTCCTCAATTTTTCTAGGTGCTGTGGAAAAATATGTATCAGTTTGGGAACAGGACATAGAGGCTGTTGATGATATCATTGTTAAAAATAAGCCCCATCATCATAAAAACCAGCTATACTCCAGACATAAAGATGAACAGTTTTGTTGTATAGAAGCTTTTAGCCTTGTACCCTTTATCTTTTCCAATCAAAACAATAGAAAATTTTCAGAGTTCCCAAATTTTTAAAGTAGATACCGTATTTGGAATACCTCAGCTGGTGACACTATGTAGCTGACCTTTGTGGATCTCAAAAGCTAAGAAAGTTTGGCATCATTAATTCTCAGATGGTGAACCATCAGAGAATACCAGGACTAGAGGCCAGACAGGGCAATAAGAAACACATCCTGGAAGACAGCAGTGGCAAACCACTTTCATGACATGGCTAAAAAAAATTGCATGGATGCAGTTTCAAGAAATTGGGCTGACTTCAATGGCATCTTTGTGTCGAACATAATAAGAATAATAAATAAAAACAACAATAACAACAACAAAATGGTACTTAACAATGCAAAACTCACCTGTGCAACAACTCGAAAGTGTAGAGCTAAGTAATCTAGCGAAAATGCTGGAATAAAAGATTGAAAACCAGATCAAAGAAAACAGAAAGAAAAAGATTGCCGGCCATCCGTGAAGTGCATAGGAAACCAGTGAAAGATCTACTAAATGCTGTGAACAACATTTTAACTTCCATCCCATCCAGCACACTGAATGAAACAAACCAACTAATGTACAGTACGGCTGCCATTATAACTGCAGAATTGGGTTATAAAATGCCAAAAAAGAAACCCACTGGAACACTAAAGTGGAAAATTCGACTTGAAAATAAAACAAAAAAACTACGAGGAGATGTAAGCAAATTGAAATACTTGAAAGAAAAAACAATAACGGAAATCATGGAAAACCTAAAACAGCGTGTAATAGCAACAGCAAACAAAATTGAGAGATATGAAGGACGAATAAAACAATATCGTGAAAACGTGCAGTTCAGAAGAAACCAACACCTCTTCTATCGGTCACTTGACAAAAATAAAGTCCAAACTACTGTTCTACCATGTAAAGAAAAAACCTTAAACTTTTGGAAAGAACTATAGGAAAACCCAGTGGAACATAATAAAACTGCCTCCTGGATCAAAGATATCCAAAAACAAGCAGCACAAAACAAAATGGAGAATATTGTAATAACCACCGATATTGTTGGGGGCAGATTGTTGGGGGCAATTAAGCTGACTTTGTAATAATGCCGCTTGGGGTGTGTGTGAAAGCCCTAATAAGCAGGCATATACATAGAATGAAGGCTACTGCTAAGCTTGTAAGCCGCCCTGAGTCTTCGGAGAAGGGCGGGATATAAATGGAATTAAAATAATAAAAAAAAGATATGGTTGCAAAACAAGTAAAGAAGGTCAAGAACTGGAGTGCACCTGGCCTGGACGAGCTGCATGGATACTGGTTGAAACACCTCACCAGCCTCCATCACCACATGGCCACTCAGTTTGATGAATGCTTCAAAATGCCACAAGTGAAGAATGGTTAACAGCTGGTCGAACATACTTGATAATGAAAGACCCTGAAAAGAGCACAGAACCAAGCAACTACCACCCAAGTACTTGTCTGCCAACAACGTTCAAACTTTTTACAAGAATACTGGCAAATTCAGTATTCAGTCATCTGATGGAAAACAATTTGTATCGGCAGAACAAAAAGGAAATTATAAAAAATCAAGAGGAACAAAAGATCAGCTGCTCATTGACAAAATGGTACTTAAAAATGCAAAATGACGAAAAACAAATTTAAATATGGCATGGATTGATTACAAGAAAGCATTTGACTCATTACCCCACAGTTGGATTAATGCGTGTTTGGAAAACTTTGGAATCAGCAAAAACATCTGTACATTTTTGAAAGCAAATATGCAAAAATAGAAAACAGTTCTATCAGCAAATGGGGAGAACATTGGTGAAATCAATATCAGACGAGGAATCTTCCAAGGGGACTCACTTTCACCACTACTGTTCAACATCGCATTAATTCCATTGATATGGAATTACGAAACACAAAACTGGGATACCACATCTCAAGCCAGCATGGCAAGATAAACCATCTACTATACATGGATGACTTAAAACTGTATGCAAAAAGCCACACTAAACTTGAATCAACATGGATGACTTAAAACTGTATGCAAAAAGCCACACCAAACTTGAATCAATACTCAACACAGTTCAACTGTTTAGCAGCGACATCAGAATGGACTTTGGACTTGGAAAATGTGCTACGTTATCCATGCAGCGAGGAAAAATGGGAAAAATAGAAGGAATAGAACTGGGAAACGGAGGTATTATGAAAACACTAGTAAAGGATGATTTTTACAAATACGTAGGCATATTGGAAGCAGATAATATCTTGAATGGGAAAGTCAGAGTCAGCACAAAAAGAATACATCAGGAGAGTCCGCAAAATACTAAAATCAAAGCTGAATGCTGGAAATATAATTAAAGCCATTAATACATGGGCAGTCCCAGTGATACGCTACCCAGCTGGAATTATCAACTGGACTTTGGCTGAATTGGAACACCTAGATGCGTAAACTTTTGAATATGCACCACACTCTACATCCACGAAGTGACATCGACAGGTTGTACCTGCCAAGAATTGGGGGCAGAGGGCTACTGCAAATCCACCAAACTGTAGAAGAAGAAGTTTGAGTGACTATGTAAATCAAAGTACAGAAAAATTGCTGCAGGCTGTGAAAACAGAGAGCATTATAAAAATAACAGAAACAAAGTCAAAATATAAGGAGAGAAAGAACTATGCAGTGCTCTCGATTGGAAGCTGTAGTATCATTAATCTTCTTGGCAATCAGAGAGATTGGCAGAGAAACTCGGCGCCTTGTATGTCCTGATCAGCAGAAATTATTAGCTAATTAAATTATAAGCTGTACTTTAATAAATCCCATTCAGTCCTCTATAGACAGAGTATTCCACAGAGGTGATTTCAGATATGAAGAGTATTTGAGGCAGCAGAGTAGAATGGATGTAACCTATCTTTTACTAGAGAAAGGTGGCTTGGGCACCATCTTTATTTTGCTGCATGTGGATTTCATTTTAATCAGAAGAGTTATAAAGCGAACTTTGCAGTGTAGAAGGAATTGTGGTTTAGCTAAGAATGAACCCCCTAAATTTGCTAAACCCCTAGTATTACTAGCTGGATGAACACATTTGAAGAAATTCAAATGAGGAATCAGTGTAAATGCTTTATTTATTTCATTGATTTTAGTTGAGGTGACTCATGATTGGATTCTAATTCGTGGGTAAGTAATGGGGATAGCCACATTAAATCCTCTTTCTTCTGACATCAAAATTTATTCTAGAATTGTGGGGACATTCCAGAAGAATGTATACTGTAAGTAGTACGGGAAAAATTAGAAAACTTTTCTCTCTTTTCTACTTCCACCAGTTTGAAAACATTGTTAGATTGTATTTTCCCCCATAAAGAAAACAGTTTTGTACACAGAGCAACTGGTTGCACATTATTGTGGCAAGGGCCAGAATTCCTTGGTAGAATAAGTGCAATATGAACCCAAGACATTTTCAATTAATGTCAGCTACCAGGAGCTGTGCAAAGTTCTGCCTATTAACCTTCAGAGCTCCTGCCTGCCGCATGCAACTTCCTCTGTCTCTATTTTCTTCCTCTCTTGCCAAAGATTTTAGACAGTGGGGTAGCTAGGTAATTTTATTCCCTGCATTGAATAGTTTTATGGATTATCCAGTCACTCAGCTTTACAGTGGGCATGAGGAACACAGTAAATATTTCTTTTTCACTATGCCGTGCAGTCTCTCTGTTTGTTCCTTACAGTGTGTTTGCACTTTTTTAATCAACCTCGAGTTTTTAAGCATAAACAGAAGGAATGCACTCTGTGCTCTTTTGCATTTAATTTGCTTTCTTATTACTGCATTTTTTTAAAAAAAAAGTTATTGTAGATGTAGAAAAGACCAATCAAGTAAAAAAAAGTAGACTTGGGAAGTTCCCATTTGAGATAAATAATGGATGGGCTTATATGGAAGAGGCATTTAAAATCATGTGTGGCATGGAAAAGTAGATATAGAGAAGATTTTTTCTTTCTTTCACAGTGTTAGAAGTTCAGGTTCTATATTGAAGTTAAACATGAGCAGATCCAGGATCAATGAATGAAAGCCTTGTTCTATGTAATGGGTGACTTCAGAATTGATTTCTGTCAGGTGTAGTGATGGCCACTGCAGTGAGGAGGTTTTAAACAGAAACCAGGTAGCACCAGGCCCAATTTGGCTGATCTCAAAAAACTAAGCAGAGTCACTTCTGGCTCAAAGTTGGGCACATTTAATTGTGGCCGTGTCCACGAAATCACCAAAAGCCAGATTTAGAGAAATTCACTGACAACAGGGCTGGTCATGATGACTGGCCTAGATGGCTCTATTATTATCTTCTAAGTTATGCCCATCATCCCTCAATTTCATGACTGATGGGAAGCCTTAAGGACAATATTCTCTCTTCCCAGATGTACTGGCTACCTTTGGGCTTCTTACTGTTCTTTGTTTTAAAAGTAGATAGATACAGATACATAGAGATATAGAGATAGTTGCCTAGCTGGCAACCCCTGAATACATATAGAGTTTATGTCTGTCTGTCTGTCTGTCTATCATCTATCTATCTTTGAAAACAGATAAAGAAAAGAATGATGTTATAACAGCTGCATTTCCCTCTAACAAAGTAGAAATTTTGGTTTCATAGTTGTTTGCACTGTACTCCAAAAATGGGCATTTTTTGAGTGAGAAGAATGTGAAGAAATAAGACAAGATACTTTCCCTTCAGATGGAACCTCTCCCCTTTCTTAAATGTATAACTGAAAAGCGTTCCTTTGTGTTTGTCCACAACCACGCATTCCAAACACTTGATACTTAAAGGCAGAAGTACTAAACATTTTATATAACCAGCAAGAAGCTTGATTTATGGAATAGTCGCTGTTTACATTTGAAGACTTTCAAAACAGTTGTTCAATCATTTATTTATATTTACATTCAAAAGATTGACAAGCCAGAAATGCCCTTGTCAAAGGAGTATGTCCCTAAGGAAGCTGCTCATTTCTGATGTTTACCTAGAAGAAAACCTGCCACTGAATTTTGAAGTATATCTTCCTGTCCTGTTTAGTAAGCAACGCCTTTTGAGGTTGCTGCTCCAACCTATCCTGAACGTGAAAAACATACCAAAGAGTCTACTTTTTAATTTAAATATTAAAATTGCTCTCCTCTCTCTTCAGCCCTTTTCTTTTTCTTCTGTGCTTCTTGATTTACTGTTGCCTCTTCCATCAAAGAAAGCTGTTTATCATCTTATCCTTGATGAAAAAAATCACTGATATCAGTAGCTGAAAGTTGAAATCAGCACTGCTGCTATCTAATGGCTATATTCCCTTTCACTAGCTTGCTGTATAGTTGTTTCTCTGATCTCCCATCTTCTCCCCAGCAAATGGCATGCAGTGGCAACTTGTCCAACTAGTATTGTGAATTAAAAATGAGAATTTGTCGGGTCAGTGTCACGGGTCAAGAAATGGATTTAGACGCAAGTAGCCATGTTGAATTTCTGCTCCTTCTTACCTATTTGAAATGATGTGGTTGTGCAGGTTGCGCTCCAGAAGATGATAAAATAACTGGCTTGTTTGGGTAGCTAATCACTGATTGGCAGGGGGGAAGAGCAGTGGATAATAAACTAAAGCTCTAAATTCCGGTCAGTCTTGCAGAATCATTTACAGTAGGCATGGCTGGTAGCATCTCTAAGTCCAAAAGGCACTTACTGTATTCTGTTGTCTCCTCAGTGCTTGTGGGAGGTAGTCTAGGCTACGGATGGGCTATGTTTCCTCCCCATTAGAAGATGCTTTGAAATCATCTAAGTAGTGAAAGTGCTGTGCTTTTATTCAAGCTTACAACAATTTGTGATCTTTCAAGCTAAATGCAGCCTATTAGACACGCATTCTGAAATCTCCATGTTCCTCCAGTTCCATGCGGGCTAAGAAAACTTCTTCAGGCAACCACTGCCACTGGACAAGTGCTTTGTTTACTAATTCACAAGATTATAATCAAAACAAATTAGCAGAATTATGCTAATCTACTGGCTCATTTTTGCATAAACCAACCATTTCTTTTTAAAAAAAAATATACAGTATTTGATCCTTTGTTTAAGGCACGTATATCTTGCATTTTTATTTCCACCCGGGCGGTCCCTGGATTAAGAATGTCCAATTTATGAACAACTTGTATTTCTGAACAAGCTGCCTATTACTAAAAATGGCAGTATTCTCATTCGAGTCAATGAACTGCTGATGTCCCGCCATGTGTTAATGAACACCGAAGCTGCGCATTTTTAATATAAAGCCTGTTTTCAGCTCTTCATGAAAACATTCAGTGGTTCATTGGCTCAAAGGAGAACGTCGACCACCATTTTTAGTAATAGACCATCCATTCGTAAGTACAAGTTCCAACTTAAGTAAAAATTTGAGTTAAAGACAAATTTAGGAATGTAACTCATTTTTAACCCAGGGATTGCCTGCATTGCAATACAGAAACATCCTCACATTTTCACTCTGATTAATCCTAATAATGCTGATAGATCCGTTCTGTAATATGTCCTTGTGACTCTTTTTTTTAATCTCCAGAATGTGATAAATGCAGCTGTTTGAGCTGAATCTGGGCATTGTTTCCTGACTAGAGTTTTAAACTAAACACGGGTTGTCTATTCACTGCAGATTTTAGACAACTTGGAAAATGGCTTAGCAGAAGATGGAAGCATGACCAACATTACACAGGAGAACAGGCAAGGTAGGTATCATCTAAAACTTTTATTTCCATAGACAGGGTAAGATTGCTCAGAAGCAATGCTATTGTCGTTTCTGTAGCTTGTTCAGCCTTTGAAGCTATGCACTTGTACTCTGCTAAAATTCATGTCACAGATTTGCCTTTTAATTTTATTATTTTAATCATTATTTTAATTTTATTATAGCGATGCATTAAATCAGATCATCCCTTAATATTTTGGAAAAAGAAAATGGATGCTATTTTAGAGTGACAAATTTATCATTAGAAAAAAAAAGTGACAGCCAAAAGAGTGTTCAGTCTTTTAAAAAGTCTACCGTATTTTCTCCCAAAAGTTCTTTCTGGGGTTGGAGGATCTTGTTTAAACCAAAAGTGGCTTCTGATAAGTTAGTGCCTGCTATTTTTTCCCTGGTTTTATTTTTTGTTAATTAGTTAAAAACAAACAACAAAAATAGCAAAAACAAATGTAGACATAAACTTTATATTAGAGCAAAGGCTCAAGAGAAAATATGATTATAAAGAAATTAAAAAAGACAGAACAAACTCTCCCCAAAAAGGGGGGGGGAGAAAATAGGAAAAAGCATTCTAGTAGCCTTCTTCTCTTTTCTCCCCTTTTCGCCCCCAGATATTTTTATGTTGTATTTGAATCTGCAGTTGTTGCTCAGTTCATATTCTAAGAATCTTAGCTTGTCTTGCTGTGTGACATGCTTTATAGAAGGGGCTCACTCTAATATCTCAGAATAGGTTAGCCATTTATGTTTGCCAATTATTTCTCATCTATAAAATGCTTCTTGTGTTGAGAGCTACAGAAGTGTTTTGGGACACAACCTGCGTTGGTATCTATTCCAAATTCTCCATATGGTACGTCTAGCACAGGGGTGTCAAACTCAATTTCAATGAGGGCCGCATCAGCATTGCGGTTGCCCTCAAGGGGCCGGGTGGGTGTGGCCTGGGTGGGCGTGCCCTACTGGGTGGGCGTGGCTAGAATGCATATGGCCTACTGGGTGGGCGTGGCCAGCTCTACATCGTTGGCATCAAGGGTGCCTATGGGGGCCTGGGCAGGAGTGGGACAGATCTGAGGGTCTCTGGCAGGAGGAGGGTCTCTGGGCCAGGGCCAAGACAGTGGGGGCCGTTCCCTCACTGTTTCCAGGATGGCTTCGCGGGCCGCATGAAACCACTTCGCGGGCCGGATCCGGCCCCCGGGCCTTGTGTTTGACATGTCTGGTCTAGCATAATGATTTTTAAAATCCACATTAAACTTAACTTTATCAAACTACAGATGTCCATGTCTCCCAAATCTCAGGTTGTGTTCTTCTAACTCCAACAGCCTTCTCTTTCTCAGCAATGCTCAGTGTTTCATCCAATCCAAACTGCAAGCTGCAAAACACAGTTTTAAATTCCTTTGCATCTTATAACACTTTAAATTTCTTTGCATCTTATAACACCTTATAATAAACTTGGGGGTTTTTTTGCCCTATCACACAAATCTCTGCCGCTGGGTAAATGGTGCAGTTACCAAACAGGTATTGTCTAAAACAAAAACATCATTCTAAGGAAGACATTCATTTTTATCACATAAATTCTATCCGACAATGACAGTTGTATTTTCTTGCATCTTAACATGTGTTTTTAACTTCACTCCATTTAATAGTTATTTTGAAATAACATTCATAATGATACCCAAATATTTTACTTTCTTCTCAATTTTAAGCCCATTTTATTTGTCAGTTCTGTTGGATCTTCTGTTTTTCTGATTTTCCTTAACCAGTTTTCTTATCCAGTTTGGTTTAGTGATTAAGGCACTGGGCTAGAAAGTAAGAGAGTGTGTGAGTTCAAGTCCCACCTTAGCCATGAAAGCCAAATGGGTGACCTTGGGCCAGTCATACTCAGCCCAACCCACCTCATAGGGTTATTGTGGGGAAAATAGGAGGAAGACGCAGTATTGTGTATGTTTGCTGCCTTGAGTTATTTATAAAAATAATAAAGGCAGGATACAGATTAGATAAATAATAATTTTTGTCTCCTGTTTGTTGATTTTAAAACCTGCTGATGCACCAAATTCTCTTAATTTTACCATTAATATTTCAATGTTCTTTAAAGGAACCAAAATAAACAAAAGAGGAAAGATTGAGCATCCCTACCTTATTCCTTTTTTTTTTGGTATCACAAGGCTTTCTTAGATTTCTATTAATAATTATTTGTGCTTTCTGTGAAGTATAAATTGATCTTACCATTTTATAAAATTCTCTCCAAAGTACATATCTTCCAAAACTTTGAACAAGAAAGCCCAGTTCAAATTGTCAGAAGCCTTTTCTGCATCTAAGAAAATCAGTGTGGTTTATTTTTCATTATGCTTCATTTTGAAACCTCGGCTGTTTAAACGTAAAACTCACACCTTCTATTTTGTCCTATTGAAATGGAATCCTTTCCTAATCTGTCAGTCAGAAAAGTTTACTCTTTTCTCACACAAAATTCTAACAGGAATTTCTTTAAGTACAATTACATATGTATTATTAGTCTTCAATCTTGTATTAAAATGCTGCTTGAAAACTTGATCTTATTCTTGCAAATATTGTATTTATTTTATATATTTTATCAGTTTCTGCCCCTGAATAATCCTCATTCTGGTCCAAAAAGTTTGCTAAAGCTTTAATAACTTTTTCTCTAATATCTTCACTAGAATTCTCTGGAAGTGCTGTAAATCTCAAATAAAGTTTCTTCTTTCTTAATTCCAAAACAGCCAAATTATCTATCTTTCTCTCCAACTCCCAGTCTATAAATTCTGACTTCCTCTCCAGAATTTCCACTTCGTCATTAATTCATTTTACATCGCCAGACACTTGTTTTACAGAGCTTTCCATCTTCTTAACTTCTTTCATTTCCTCTTTCCTCTTTACAGCTCTTTCATCTGTTTTTTTTTACGCTGTCAATTTAGTATCAAGTGATTTTGCTAAACATATTGCCCAATTGTGCAATCATTTTGCCTTGTGCAGTCTTTCTGGATAAAGGAGTTATTGTGAGATTTCCCACTTGTATTCTGGACAGCTATTCCTCATGAGCAGACTGCAGGAAGTGAGGCGTTTGTGGTCGGCTAATGAATTGAGTGCCTGGTGTCAATGGGCACACTCCCCCCCCCCCCGTGTAAAACAGTAAAGGTTTTTGTGTAGGTTTTTTTGCTCTCACTCATGTTTGTCTATATGTTTCATATGCAAATCATATGACCATGTGATTAGGAGGGAGGAGACGAGAGCAGGCAGTGATTTTCCAAATTGCCCTTTCCCCAATTATTTGGAGGAATTTTTCTAGATTTTTTTTTTCTCTTCAGTCCACAACTGAACCTGGCCCATTTTAGGGCTAGTTGTTCCATTTGCTATTTCAAAACTTGTTTTTTCTTCTCCTCCTGCACCAAATTGGGTCCAATTCTGTTTTCAGAGACATGGTCTGTTGTTGACTGATCGAGAGTATTAAACCCCGTTACATATTTTTTTTTCCAATATTCCAGTTGGCTGGCAAGATTCAAGCTTAAATTTATTGAAATACGATCAGTGACCCACCAAATTATTTTTTAAAAAATCCCTCAGAAACAATGACCATATTATAACCATTGTCATGTTCATATAATGCCGAAAAATTAAGAGTTCAAAATCAGAAAATGGGGAACTTTGACTAAAAGTCACTAAAACAGCATAAAACATAAGATAAGAGAGAGCTGCAATAGAAGAAAAGAGAAATGAAAGACTTCATACTGTAACCGCTCCACAATTAGAACATCTTATGTCAGGGGTCTTCAAATGTGGCCCTTTTATGACTTGTGAACTTCAACTCCCAGAATTCCCCAGCCAGCGTGCCTGGCTGAGGAATTCTGGGAGTTGAGGTCCACAAGTCATAAAAGGGCCGCGTTTGAGGACCCCTGTCTTACATCTTCTTAGGAAAATCACTGCCAACAGAAACTGGTTGGAAAGAATAAAAAGTGTCACTTAACCAGCAACCTGGAATTGCTTTGGGATTAGCAGGAATTGGAAATATGCTTATTTGGTTTTTCCAGCCGAGTGCAATAGCACTAATAAGGGGGGGCTGAAATGTAAAGGTGATGAATACACCGATGATGGGACTGTGATGACCAGATATTTTGAAAGCTGCTTAAGTAAAACCAGCTGCCTGCAATTAGTGCAGGTTCGCATCCCACCAGGCTGAAGGTTGACTCAGCCTTCCATCCTTCCGAGGTAGGTAAAATGAGGACCCAGATTGTTGGGGGCAATTAAGCTGACTTTGTAATAATGCCGCTTGGGGGTGTGTGTGAAAGCCCTAATAAGCAGGCATATACATAGAATGAAGGCTACTGCTAAGTTTGTAAGCCGCCCTGAGTCTTCGGAGAAGGGCGGGATATAAATGGAATTAAAATAAATAAAAAATAAATAAATAAGACAGGGTGACCTTTGCTGACTGAGAGCTACAATCCTATAAAACCTTGCTAGGGGAAATTGATCTCATCATCTCAAACGAGGTTGATAGCACCATCCACTATAGCATGTCTGTGCCAACGAAAGTCTCAGTAAACTCTGTGGGGATTTACTCTTGGGTAAATATATGCATGGTTGCAGTCTTTTTTTTATGAGCAAATATATCTTGCCACAATATACAATTATCTTGAGATTGTTATATAGAGTAGACTTCTATAATAAGAGTTATATGGGATGACAGTTTTATTTCCACTTCTCATGGTTTACAAAATAGCAATGCTGCAGCAGTGCTAAAAGGCCCTAAAGTAGAAATTACCCTTTTCTACCCTCCCAGAATCTATGAGCCAATTATTAGGAGAGTGATTCTGACAGTAGCCATATTCACCAAATAATTGCTATCCATCTGAAATTGGAGAAGGGAGCAAGGCTTCAAGATACAGAACTTGAGGTAAAAACAACAGCCGGCTAGATAAAGGCTTGCTACCTTGAGAGATGCCGTTTTAAAGAGATTGTGAGCTGTGTACATTCTAAAATTCCCACAAAGCTACCGAGTCTTCTTGGCAAAAGGGAGTTCATTAAATCTGGAGTCCCTCCCATCCCACCACTTCACTATCTCTACCCAAACTTGCTCGGAGTATTTTCTGACTGCTCTCTGAGCTTTGGACCAGCCTTCCCCTCTCTACATAGTGGATTGTATTCCTGCCACGTCCCATTGATTAGAGTTGTGGATCCGGCAGCCCAAGTCACCTAGAAGTCAACACCTGACCTTTGTTTGAGACGCTTCTGCTCTCTGTCCACGCTCTCCCTCCTCGCCGCAGCTGCATTGCTAACTTGAGCAGAGCTTGGCGTGGCCAGGGATGAAAGGCAGCCAGCGGAAGCTGGGGAGGGAGAGCTTCAAGCATCTGTGAGTGGCTGTTATGTGCTTGGAGTGCAGTGGCATTACAGCTGTCTGTCTGCCTAATGTTGCCCAGAGGACACTTGTAAGGACTGATGGCATCTCTTCCTGAGAAGGGCAATCAGATCTTCTCCCTGCAAGGGGCTCGGCTGCACTTCTGGAGCTACAGGGAACTTTCTGTGTATGTTTTTGTTTGGTTGTGAACTTCACTGAAGAAAGCCTTTTGTCTTTTTGTTTTGCGAACTATGACTGAGAACAGCCTCAGTTTCTTATGGGATTAGATCTGCAGCATAATGTCCCTGTTGCTGGTCTAAGTAAGTGTTGTGGAAACCCGCTTGTGGCATTGCCTCTCCTCAGTAAAAGAGAACTGCATCTCATTCTCCATTCAGTGGGAAGAAAAAGATTTAGCATTGCACCATTTTCTTGGCAGCTTTCCTCCCTTTCTTTTTCCATCTCCTCCCTCCCTCCCTCCCTCCCTCCCTCCCTCCCTCCCTCCCTCTCTCCCTCCCTCCCTCCCTCCCTCCCTCCCTCCCTCCCTTCCTTCCTTCCTTCCTTCCTTCCTTCCTTCCTTCCTTCCTTCCTTCCTTCCTATCTCATACCCACTTTTTTTTTTGAAATACAGAAAAGAGGGTTGGACAAATACACAAAAAATATGGCCTAAATTAAGAACTGCAGATAGTATCTGTTGTTCTTATATAAGATGGCAGATTTTTTTTTAGTTAGAACTGAATAATATATTCTTACTCGCTTTTATATTTTTATCATACATTTTTGCTAATTTGTGAGGACACAGCTTTTTCACATCTTAAAGGTTTTGTTCCATTAAAACCCCCTGCTTTATGCTTCCTTCATGCGACTCCCACCAGTGTTAATCTTGGTGACTTCTGTAGCGGCATGAGCACAGGTCTGCATTTTTACTGGTTTGCAGTTTGTTTGTTTGTTTTGCAGTGTGATTGGACAAAAAATATTATTTGGGTTTTTTTAAATTGTTGCTTACCAATACATTGGAGAATATATTTTCAAAATTGTCCATATTTACATGAAGTCTAATGGTAAAGCGTACTTTTGAATCAATCAGAGATAATACATTTCTGCTAGTCTTGGATAATGCATACCAAAAAAGGTTTGTAAAGCAAGTAAAAAAAAAATTTCACAACAGGCAAAAAAAAAAGAGCGAGTGCTTGTTTCACTGCAGTTCTAACTATTCTTTTCCACAGCCCTTTTTGCAATCCTATCCCGTAACAGACAAGTTTAGGGATGCCATTACCGACTCTGAAAGCAGTCAGATTTGTGAGTTGATTCTATATGTTAATTTTAAAAAACAATTTTCACTGAAGTCAGTGGAATTTCCTAAGTGCACCTAGAATTGCTGGACCTGTTAAAAATCCCTTTTATCAGAGTGTTCATTTTCCAACATAATAAACACTTTTTCCTGTCAGTGCAGCCTCTGATCCCTTTAAGCTCTGCAAGATCTCCATGAGCCATGTGTTCTCTCGCACAAGGAGCCAGCCTCTAAACTAAGGGAAGTGAGAAATTGGCCGGTGCTACAGGCAGCGAGCCTTTAAACCCCCAGGAGCTTCTGTAGCGTAGGAGTGGCAGAGAAGCTTGGCAGGTTTTCCCAGTCTCCTAAGCCTAAGTCGTAAGTGCAAGACCTCCAGACCAAGACAGCCCTGAAACCCTCCTGCTCCTTGCCAAAATGAAGTAGTGTTTTTTTTTGTTTTGGTTTTTAAACATCAGTCAGTAAAAGAAGCGGAAGGGTGTACATTTAATGGCTTAAATCGGATGATTGCTCATCAGTAGTCCTAATTAATGACTTGCTGTATGCCTTTTCTCTCTCTCTCTCTCTCTCTTTGTCTTCCTCCCTGCCTTTTGTTCTCCTAAACGATTGCTTCCTTGCAGAATTGCCAGAGCTCAAAGCGGAGAGGTTGTTTCCCAGCTTTGTATTATGCTTCATTTATTCAGACAGTCTGTTCCTTTCCCCAATCAAGCCTCTCTCTGTTGAATGGGTGCAGGTTTTTCAGAGCAACATGGCAGAATGTTAGAAACACTGTGCTCAAAATGTGGTGATGTTAACGAGGGGAAATTGTTTCAGTTGGAATACATATGACCGATAATTGATGGCTAGGGAAAGAGCTTCTAATTTATTTGTGCACATTCACAAGCTGCTCTCATTTTACAGCCTCTGTTCAGCTGTGGAGGTCACGTCTGGGCCGGGTGATGTACTCCACGGCAAACTGCCTGCTAATGATGAAGGTAGGTGGGTGCTCTTGCTGCAGATTTACCATATATACTCGAGTAGAATGTCAAGAGAGGCTGAAGAGAAGGTAGATTGCCGTTTGCAGTCATGTGGGGCATAGCTGGAGGTTCCTTTGGAGGTGAGAGAACTGGCAACACAAAAGGACTGGATTTACAGGCTGCCACAGTTTTGCTTGGCTTTTGTGTATTTGTTGGCAAGAGGTGGAAGCCGACTTGTAAGAATACATTTCGAATCAAGAACACGTTGATTCAGACAGTAGCAGGGTCAACACATCCCTTGTGTCCAGATAACATCCTAAAACTAGTGGCAGCCATTATTCAAATTGTGTTCTAATATTGTTTGTCCTGCAGACATTCACACTATCATTGATTTGAGATTCAGATGTGGTGGAGCCTAAGTATATACGTATCGTGCAGCATCTCCATTTCTTTCTATTGCCGTTGGAAAAGAAACTGCAACAATACCTTTCCTGTTTTAATAAGTGCTCCGAAGCACAGAAATGTTTGGCTGCTAATAATACAACAATAGCAACAGATAATATCCTTGAGGACTGTTTCACAAATCAGTTTCACCCCAAATCTCCAGAATTGTTTTTTTTCTTTTTCCTTTCCTTTCCTTTCCTTTCCTTTCCTTTCCTTTCCTTTCCTTTCCTTTCCTTTCCTTTCCTTTCCTTTCCTTTCCTTTCCTTTCCTTTCCTTTCCTTTTTCCCCCCTATTCACTTCTCTCTGTAGTAGTAGCACTGCTCTCCATTTTCAAGTCCCAAGCTAAACCAGGTTGTTCTGCAATCTATAGGGACTGTATGAGGTCTTGCAGGAGTAAAATTAGTCCCCAAGTGAATTAATATCCCCTCATTTAATTTGTTCAGATGCCCTACTAAGGTCAGTGTCTTAATTTAATAAAGGGCTACGGACTAGTTCAGAAATTCATAACAACACTTTTCCTGGAGGAGTAGCTGAAGAAAAAAAAGCTGCATTTGACCAGTGCTGCTATTTAGAATCTCCCTACTTTTCAGTTTCCCTTTGCATGGCTAGTGTCACTTTGGAAGAATAAACATGATTTGTTGTGAATTTCCTCCAAGATATAGATGAATGAGCATGCTGTCAGCCTTTACTTCCTTTTCTCAGCTGCATTTTGCTTCTTGCCTGGAGGGAGTTGAAGCTTTCTAATCTGTCCAGAGAAGCATTTTTCTTCCCATCTGTCAATTTATGCAGATTTCCTTCAAAAAACAGTGGGAAGATGAAATTCTAGGACTGTTCAGCACTTCAGATTTGAGTCCAAAAAGCTGCTTGGAAGCAGAGACACAGTCCCTTTCTACATCTCTTTCAAGCATCTGGATCTTTGTCTGGCTCACAATCTTGGGAAAAGATGCAGCTGCTTTAAAGAAGACAACGTGCACATTCAGAATCTAAAATGTCATAGAGCTCTATTATTTATTTATTTATTTATTTTAATCCCATTTATATCCCGCCCTTCTCTGAAGACTCAGGGCAGCTTACAATTTAAGCACAAACCAATGTGCTTAGCAATAGCCTTCATTCTATGTATATGCCTGCTTATTAGGGTTTTCGCCCCCCCTAAGTGGCATTATTACAAAGTCAGCTTATTGCCCCCAACAATCTACAACCAGTTTATGCTCCCAGTAGACTCCCAAGATTAGCAGCCATCACAAGAAGTATAAAAATACTGTAGCTAGCTAATATAATTTTGCAAATCGTATTGTTTGGTGTACTTCTTGCATGTGTTTGAATTGGCAACTGGAAAGATAGCTCATGTATACAAACACTAATATGATTGCCAGATGAAATATACTCACCTAGAGCACTACAGGTAGTTCTTGACTTACGACTACAATTGAGCCCAAAATTTATGTTGCTAAGCGAGACATTTATTAAGAGCCTTGGTGGAGCAGTGGGCTAATGCCTCCTTAAGTAACACCAGCTGCCTGCAATTAGTGCAGGTTCGCATCCCACCAGGCTGAAGGTTGACTCAGCCTTCCATCCTTCCGAGGTAGGTAAAATGAGGACCCAGATTGTTGGGGGCAATAAGCTGACTTTGTAATAATGCCGCTTGGGGGGGAAGCCCTAATAAGCAGGCATATACATAGAATGAAGGCTACTGCTAAGCACATTGATTTGTGCTTTAAATTGTAAGCCGCCCTGAGTCTTCGGAGAAGGGCGGGATATAAATGGGATTTTTTTAAAAAAAGTGAATTTTGCCCCATTTTACAACTTTGTTATTAACTGAATCGCTGCAGTTGTTAAGTTAATAACACGGCTGTTAAGTGAATCTGGTTTTCCCTTTGACTTTGCTTGTCAGAAGGTCGCAAATGGTGATCACATGATCCTGAGACACTGCAGCCATCATAAAAATGAGTCAGTTTGCCAGCTATCCAAATTTTGATCTGACCATGAGGATGCTGCAATAGCCATAAGTGTGAAAAATGGCCATAAGTCACTTTTTTCAGTGACGCTGTAACTTTGGACAGTCGCTAAATGAACTGTTGTAAGTCAAGGACTAACTGTATACAGTAGTGATCTTTGGGCTTAGCTGTGAAGTATTTTGTATGTTCACAGAATAGTTCACAGTATAATATCAGTATAACAAATAGCAGTATAACAAAGCAGTTGCAACTATAATACCGTATTTCCCCCAAAATAAGTCCCAACTGGAAAATTGGCCCTAGCGTGATTTTTCAGGACGCTCGTAGTATAAGCCCCACCCCGAAAAGAAGCCCCAGTTAAGATCATCAGCCAGATGGGTGCATTTAGTACTGTATTTCCACCAAAATAAGACCTAATGGGAAAATAAGCCTTTATGCGTCTTTTGGAGCAAAAATTAATATAAGATCCGGTCTTATTTTCAGGAAAATATGGTATGGAGCTTACACAGGGTAACAAATTATTTGTGAAGAGGATTTCTAGTGTACTTGAGCACACTATTGCAAATTGCAAAAAAGAAAAAAAAATGCTAGGTTTGCCCTGCATCTTTTGGAAGAATGAAAGTACGGTACATTTACAGCCATTTCCTGAGTACTAGAACAAATCACTGCGGCCAACTCACCTCAGGACAGCTCACTATGGCCAACTCACTGCAGGCTAAGAGTTATACTAATATTGAAGAAGTGGTGGAATAGAATCATTAAAGAAAGGATGCTAAAGGAAGGACAAAATGAAATGTGAATAACAAAAATTTAAATATTTTTAAAAAATTATTTTAAAGAATTGAATTGTTGAATTGTCCCATGGCACATTGTCCAATGGTAAGTTGGCCGTGGTGAGTTCTGCAAACAGCCTACTGCATGGAATTGTTTCCTTAAGCTGCATTTCAAACTAATGATTGATAGATGGAAAAATTGTCAGTAGCCATTTGTATGGCTAGTTCTCTTGTGTTTCTATTTTAATGCAAATATTTGAGCATTTTCCTTGGAACGCACTTACTATTTCTAACAACCCTCAATAAACTATGAAAAGCAATTTTGATACTCTGGGTAGCCACAATGTAGACTTTGCTCTCTTGAGCAAGTTGTCTAATCTGTAGTCTTCAGGTCTACTATATCCATCACAGAGGAATAGCTATTATCTACCTTTGGATAAAAAGTCTATGATATTTGAGAAACAAATACACATTGTGTTACAGACCCTGGAATTTTCAGCGGTGTAGGAATCCTGGAGATATCATCCCAACTAATTTGGGGAATAGATAGTTGGAGAGATTAAATGGTCTATATTGATAAAAGATGCTTTAGCAAAATAAGTCAGGAAGGGACAATAATTTTAAACAGAAAGGTTTCCTTGAATAGTTGGAATTAGGAGGTTTAAGGCGTGGAAAAAATGGCTCTGAAATGCACACATTTCAGAATCGGTTCTTTTTCTTTGTATTTAATTTTCTTACAGCATCTTTTTTTAGCAGCAGCTGGACATCTGGTTTTTTTTTCCCCTTGTGTATATTTTTTTTGTTTTTGTTTGTTTGCTTGTTCCTTCACACCGCTCAATCTTCGTATCTTAATGCTATCTTGACTTTAATAAAAAGACATCTCTGAGTGCAGATTTCTAAAACCATCGTATGAATCTAGTTTTCTGCTTTGTTTGCATAATGTTCAGGTGCCTGAGCTCTTTCTTAGTTTCCCTACAACTTTCTTTAGGTACGGCCAAATGCATTTCACAACTTGGAGTTACTTTCCATCCGCTCATTCCACCAAGAGCAAAGTTCACATAATACATTCAAAAGAGTACAGGTAGTCCTCATGACCACAACTGAGCCCAAAATTTTGGTTGCTAAGTGAAGCATTTGTTAAGTGAGTTTTGCCTCATTTTACAACCTTTCTTGCCACAGTTATTAAGCAAATCACTGCAGCTGTTGAGTTAGTAACATGGTTGTTAAGGGAATCTGGCTTCCCCATTGACTTTGCATGTCAGAAGGTCACAAAGCTGATCACATGTCCCCAGGACACTGTGACGCATGGTCATAAATATGAACCAGTTGCTAAGCATCTGAATTTTGATCACCTGACCATGGGGATGCTTCAATGGTCTTAAGTGTGAAAAACAGTCATGAGTCACTTTTTTCAATTACATAGTAACTTTGAATGGTCCCTAAATGAACTGCTGTAAATCGAGGACTACCTGTACGATAAACTGAAATTTGAGGCATTAGTACAATTCAGGGAACTCTACCCTTGTTGTTGGAGGGTTTTTTTATTATTATTTATTTAGGCCCTTCATACTCCCTTTCACAGCTCCCAAAACACTTCAGAAGAATAAATGTGATGGACTGAGGGGATGGGTGGGCAGATATTCCAACACCATCTGAAGTTGCAGCAAAGGTACTTTCAGTGTTGGAGTTCTCTGCAAGTGTATCTTCATCATGGTAGGAAGCAAAAGCCCAGTGGAAATACAATTTGTAGCTGTTGCACTGACGCTGTGTGAAACAGGACCTGCTGCAGTTGGTACTACCTACTGATGCTGAGTACCTGCTGGAATATGCTGTCCTTTGCCTGAATCCAATAGCTAATGAGTACACTTCTCCTTGCTGACTTCCCGTCAGTTCTGCTGCAATTGCAGCTCTCTGGATCAAATTCAAATCACATCTGGAGGGTGTGGAGAGTGGGGAAGGGAAGGAGTCTCCATTCCTTATTTTTAAGGAACCCCATTCAATTGGTTGGAGAATTTTATAATTTATAACTCTCTAATAATGCGGTGTAGTTTGCAAAGTTACAATAATTACAAGATGCACTTCTACAAGAATTAACATTTTCTGCATAAATCCTAGGCCCAACATAATAGCGGAAAATATTTTCTTGCATTCCTTTTACATTTTAAAAATAGCTTGATAATAAAGTTAATTAACATCGACAGTGTCTAAAATTCCTATAAAACAGTATTTTCATGCCAATGAGACTTGAAATCAGACAAGTACAAATAATTAGGAGTGTATATTTACAAGAATTTGGTGCAGCTTCTATATTTTATATTTCTTCCAAAGAAGTCATTTAGTTGTCAGCTGTAATTTAATGTGTCATGAATAAATTAGGTTTCTCCTGGAATTGCTGTAAAATGCAGTGTGCTGCCATCTAGTGCCAGCCCTCCCTGCCCTCCCCAAAAGAGAGTAGCATACATTGCGTTCTTATGAATTGGGAAATCAATTTCTTTCTAATAAAAACCACAAGTAGATTACTAAGAATAAAGGATAAGATGAGTGAAAAGCACATATCTTATTAATTGGGCAGTGATCTGCGTTGGAAGGAGTCGTTTAGGCCATTGGTCCCCTCAACCTTTGGATTCAGCTGTCAAACTGCTCTTAGGACTTTTTTTCTTTCTTTCTGTCAGTCAGAATCTGCCTTCCAGAATGCAAATGGATCACTCTGTGTCAAACTCTAGAAGACAAGAAAGCAGGACTTGTTTTTTTTTTTTTTTGCAAGAATGACATCCTTTCACATATTTGAAGGACGCTATCACATCCCTCCTCAGATGTCTTTCATCAGAGCCAAAGCTATCCGGCCACTTTCGTCTCCTGTCATCTTTGTTAGGCCTTCTCAAAACAGGATCCATGTTATTTGATTCCTCCATCAGACGTGGTGGCCAGAACTGGACACGGTATTCGAGGTAGAAGGAAGAAAGCTGTACAACTTCCCGCCACAATTTGAAAGTTATATTTTAGTTGATACTGCCTCAAATCGGGTCTGTTCTGCCACATCTCACAATTTTGATTCATCCCCTGCAATTAATTATTGTTCAAAAATATTTTTCAGATGTAATATTATCAAACCAAATATTCTCCCGTTCCACGCCCACACGTTTGATTTTCCTTTCTTAAATGAACTACAGATTTGTCTGCTAGACTTCATTTGGTTGCTTTCGGCTCATTCTTCAAACCTACCAAGATTGCTTTGAATTTTATTTCTCTCCTCTAGTGTTTAGCTGTCTCACTCAATGAAATTTAATAATAATTTCTTCCACTTCTTAGCACCAAAAGGACTTGAGACTTGTGACACCCTATTCAGTATCTCTAGCTAGCCAATCTCTGGTGATAAAAGCATTGATGGAGACACCATGAGTCTGATGTTCAAGCCAGCTATGTGTTCAGTCAATCAACATGCTCTTCAGCCCACATTTGACTAATTGCTCGATATTGGGTGCTTAACCAGATATTTTGCTTGAATCAAAATATATTACATTCCACGTTCTGTTAAAACAGATACCTGATAAACTGATTGGTTATGAACCCTAATACAGGTAGTCCTCATTTAGCAACTGCCTCAGATAGTGTCCATTTACAAATGAAACAGTAATAAATGGTAATAAAAAAATTAATTTTCCGATCAGTGGACACATTTATGACAACAAAAGCCTTCGGTGGAAAACTGATTAAGATCTGGTCAGTTTTAGGCAGTAGGTGTTAACTGACTGGCAGGTTCTCATTTAAGGTCATAGAGCTGAGATTGTTAACTTGAAGTTAGCACTGCCCTGGGGAGCAAAGCAGCTGAGGAAGAGTTAGCTCATTTAAGTAATTTCTCTGTCCTGCAAGGGGACAGAAGGGGGGGGGGGAAATGGGACAGGCACAGTATGAAAGGATTTTAACTGAATAACACAGCAACAGTCAGCAATCTTTGAAGCATCTCTTTCCCCCACAGAGACACCCAAACACACACATACATACACACATACACAGAGACACACAGTTCACTTACTGACTATTTTTCCTGCACCAATTGCAGTCACTAAACGAGGACTACCTGTATAACAGGAGCATATAATTTAGAGGCGAAGGCTACAGCCTGGCTTCAGGAAATAAAGAGATCTGCAGAAATTAGATTATGCCTACTTTACATGAAAGGGCTCACAGCTTAAAATGAGAAAAGCTATTAATTGCCTATCGTCACATTCATAAATAAAAAAATTATGTTCATCACCTTACAAAAATATACTCCGTATTAATCATAATGTGGAGTGGAGTTGGAAAACAACTGCGTGGACAAATACTGAAATATGAGATCTCCAGAGCAAAAGATGCATTTTTGTAGTCATCTAACCTTTTTGTTCTTCCACCTCTCTCTTGTCTTTGTTACCAGCCAATTAAAACAGGAGACTCTTCTAGTAAAATGTAAGGCTGGTGCTTAACTACTTCCCTTTAATTTAGATTCACCTTTCTAATATAAAGGGGACCTAGAACATAAATCTGTATACGATTATGTTACAGCAGAATTGCTTGGCTGCAGAATGGCACTTGCCCCTGCTATATAAACAGGAAAAGCAGGCTGCAAGGAAGGTGGAGGTGGGCAAATCAAAAATTTTATGACTGCCTTGGCCTTAAAACTGGGAATCAATACTGTAACTGGATTTTAAAGAAAGCTTTGGTGCATTAAGTCTGGATTTTTTATTTTTTTGGCCAGGCGCTCTCTATCAGCCCAAACCACCTTATAGGATTGTTGTTGTGGGAAAAATAAGAGGAGGAAGGAGTACTGTGTATGTTCGTTGCCGTGAGTTATTTATAAAATAAAGGCGGGGGTTAGATAAATTTTTTCGATTGTACTTGTAATTTTCATTAATTGACTTATCCAAATACTACTCATACTCCCCCTCCCTCCAACCCCCATTGGAGTATCCCTGTACGCCATGCATCGGTGGGAAAGCTGTTGAGTCTGCCTGAAAGCAGAGGAGGTGTTAGGGCTTTGCATCTGGCAGCATCTCTGCTGGAGAAAGGCGGAGAGAGGAACAGATGGCAGGAGGCACCTTACTGCACATGGAGCTTCTGTGTCTGAAGAATGCATTTGAAGCCTCCCCTCTCTTCCCAGGTCTGTGACGACCACAGCTAGCCAGAAATCCACACCTGAAGCTGGACCTTCCAGAGAAGCATGTAATACAATGTTGGGAATAACTGAAGTGTGTGAGGGAGAGGGGCAAGAGGGAGGCAGGCACAGGATCCCTGCCAGGTATTTGCAGAATTGTTACCTCCAGGCCTGTGTGCAGAACTGTGAAGCCCTTTCTATAATAGAATTTCTCCGTATTTGCTCCCATTCAGGGTACTTAATTTTTAATCTCCAGTCAGTGCCTGTTTTGTGGTGTGTTATTCTAACCCAGCCTGAGTTTAAGAACTTGTCAGATTAGAAACACAATAAATAAAAATAAAAGAATAGGAGCCCAATCATACCGCTTCCTCATTGGTGTTCTTACTATTGAAAATATGTTTGCAGAATTAATTTTCCAGCACTGAAGTGATTTTTGTTCTGTTTGGTTTTTTTTAAACTGAATTTTTGAAGATGCACGTTGGAAATGGAGACCAAGATATCTCCATCAGGAAGCTTATACATGATGAACAGATAGGCATTCCTAATTGCCCCCTTTTTAAAAGGCAGTCTTCAGAAGCATTGAACAGTAATCAAAAGAAGGAAGATAGGGGTTCCTACTCTTTCACTGAGCCCCCCCCCCCCAACATCCCAGCTCCGCTGAGCTCATTTGAAATTCCCTTCATTTAGCTGTAGCAACGGCTCCCTCATGAAGCAACACATAAGCTGTGGCTATTTTCCCAGCATGAATAATTTTCAGAGTGTTGGAAATCTGGCCGACAGAGCAGTTGGCACCATAGAAGAGGTTTGCTTTCCTTGCAGAACGATAAGGAACAATTTGTGTCTGTATGCCTGTTTGTACACGTGTGCCTGTGTGTCTTTGTGAGAGAGGGAGAGAGAGGAAGGAAAGAGCCAAAGGATGCTTATTGTGATCCTGGCAGATGTAAAACTGATGCTTGCTGTAGCCTCCCTGAATTTGATTCAACTTTCGGGCTGCTTTGTCCTATGTGCTGTGTGCCTGCAATAGAAGCAGTGAAACATCTCTCCCACACGGGGCTCAGCCAATCTCAATGTATACATGGTTGTACTTTGACAATAAAGGTTCATTCATTCTTGTGTGTCCACTCCCTCTGCTAGGTGCCCAGAAAATCGGAAATCTTGTCGTTATATTTTCAGGCACGGTGTCCTTCCCATTTTGAAGATTTCTGCTTCCATCTGTTTTATCATGCATGTCTGCAGCTTCACTCACTTTCAGGTATATGGAGTACAGAATAAATGTTGACTTTGCCTCCCTCCCCCTTTGTGCTTGCTTTTACCCCTTAGGACTATGTGCTTGCTGTGGAGACATATCACACCGTCATGAAATATTACCCAGAGCAAGAGCCTCAGCTGTTGAGTGGAATTGGAAGGATTTTCCTGCAGGTATGTACCTGATTCTGAATAATGCCACATGAAAGCCCTGCTGAGCCCCATCACATTAGTATTAACATAGAGGTTTTAAAGTGCCCTAATTTTAGATAGTGAGATATGTGAATTCTGCCATTCTGTGAAACAAAAATAATGACAAAGTATTGCTGAAAGATGTAAAACAGATGGCTGCATCAGTACCAAGTAAGTCTAGAAGAAAATATGAGGTGAATGTTCTTACAGATCAGGGAGAACTTCCTAGGTTTGTCCACCTAACTTCTTGCTATTCCAGAATGCCAACGATTTAAATGTAATGAGCACACTGTCAGTTGTTGTTGAATGAAAATGTAATAGTTGAAACAACAAACTCTGTAAATTCATTGAATTATCTGGTGAGCATTGTTTTGCAGACTAGCTGTTCCCTATTCAGTAAGAGTGCTGGGTATTTGACATTTTCCACTCTGTTATAAACACACAGACCCTGAATGATGAATGGAGTGTAATAAATAACGCCACATTTTTCTGTGGAATTCATGAAAGTAACTTTTCATTCCCCAAATTGCAATGCCAAATTCTCTGTAGTGGTCCTCAAGAGAAAGAAAAGGACCCTTTTGCCCTCTTAGCAACAGGCAGCCCTAGCCACCTCATCTAATCAGGGCAAGGTGTGTACTTCACACAGCCAGCCAAATTATTTTCACATAAAGGAAGAAAATCCTTAACATTTCTCCCATTCCTGTACAGTAACAAGCAAATATTAACAATAAGTTGCCTGAGGTGCTGTCTCACTTTGCCTGCTTCCATTTCTGTAACAAACTTTTTTGATAGGAAAATTTATTTTTTGGTTTCCTGTGGCACTGGTGCTTTTAAAAAGATCAATGCTACATCTGTCTTCAGCATGAAATCTGGGCTTCTCTTGTTTTCTGCCCGTGTGACTTTACTACCAAAAGAAAAGTTCTGTTTTCTGCAAAATAACAAACACAAGAAGGGATATTTAATTGCCCCCTTGCTACTATAGCCACATTTAGCTTGCTGCTGACAGTTCACTGAATCAGTCAGTTACAAATGGAGTAACACTGAATCAGACCATAAACCTTCAAGAAGTTTCAGCTGAAATTTAGCCACTTGTAAGATGGGATGGGACAATCCACTTTCTTCACAAGTGGAGACTCCCAAGAAGGCCCCAAGATATTTTTTATAATTTTATAATATTTCAGAGCTTCCTCATTTTTATAATTAAATTGAAGAGTTTAATACTTGATTATTGAATAATTTAATATTTGGTTTTGAATAATACGTATTAGGCACTTTGTAATATATTCTGGGAGGTGGCTGACAATTAGAAATTAATTCAGAATACGGTAGTAATAAAACCTGTTGTAATTGGTAAAAGCTGCTGTAGTTTGTAAAATCGTTATGAAGGAGAGCTTTGGGATGAAGGACCAGAGTTCTTGAAAAATAAAAAGGAACTTGGCCCGGCATCAGAATGACGCTAAGATAAGGGATGGATATGACCTATGAGAAAGTCCCCCTTTGGAGGCTCTTGAGAAGGAAATTCAGAAGGAGATTTTGAGGCTCAGGAGTTCCAGACGGTGAGGCGGAGTCGTCTTCCAAGTGTCATTATTCCCAAGCCATGAAGAATGAAATCCAGCCTCTAAAATTGGGTTAGATGGGAAGTACACCTAAGGAATCTGTAGCATTTGGATCAGGGCAATTGCAAGGAGACAGCGCTGAAAGAAATGACTCTTTAAAAAAACCAGTCTTCTTTTGATTAAAAGAATATTATCATTAGGTGATTCACATTGAAAATAGCCTGTCGCAGGCAGAATATTAAAACATTTCTCAAACCATTCTTGGAAAAACTGCTTGTGTCCTCTTACGTTACCGAACAGAGTTGCAATCCATCAAGTAAAATAGACGAGGTTCCCTTTAGGAGACTGTTCTGAAGAGAGGAGCTGACTTCTCAACTCTGCTCTTTCTCTACTAAGAGCCATCAGAGGCTTGTTTGCTGAAAGGCAAGATTCCCAACCTTGGGTAGGATGCAAGGAGACTGCCTGATGTCTCCGAGGAACAATTTGTCTGTCCAATTCATTGAATAGTGTTAACAGGCTCTGAAGGGACTCCGGTCTTCCTCAATTCTTGCTCTTATCAGGGGCCTTGGGGAAGAAAGATTATTGGACATTCTTGAATTAGTGGTTTTACTGTCGTAGTGGGACCTTTTCCTTCCAGTACAGTAGAATTGAAGACAAAGCCCAAGAAATCCATTGGCTTGCTTACCTAACCTTGAACAATAACACTTGACAAGCCTGTGGCTTTACAAAGGGCATCGTGGCACCACAGAAGCCACCTCTCATTTGCCAGGAGGCCATGTCTGTGTGCAGTCTGCACAAGAAAAGCTACAAAATTGTGAAATTGGGAGGGAGATAGGAAATGGTTAGTTGGTTGGCTGGTTAGATTTATATCTTACCCTTCTAATCTGATGTGTATTTTTACTTTTCTTACCACAAAAGTCAATACTAAAAGTTAAAAATGTAAATCAAATTAGCATGAAATCAAGTAACTATTAAAAACCTGGTTGAAAAGAACTGTTTTTAATTGTTTTCTTAATTCTTTGAGAGTGGGAACCCAAGTACATCCCCTTAGAGAGCAAGGGAAGGGAAGACGGTCTCCTTTGTGCCAGATAAAAGGCCATGCAAGAGCCTATCTTGCAGATCCTAACTGCCAAATAAGTTCTTGACAGTGATAATTCTCCAGGTATACCCCAAACAATTTGCCAACTTGTTTCTCTTATTTCATCCAAGAAGTGATGTGCTAGTATAAAAGGGTCATCACACACACACACACACACACACACACACCATATTCAGTTAAAGGAATAACTAGGGCTAGATGTGCACAGTATGTACTTCATTACATTAGACAACCAGAGTTGGTGTGGACCTCTTCTGCATGTCTCATATATTAGCTCTCATCATCACAGTACTCACAACACAGATGCTACAGGGATATATGTCCCAATGAAAAAATATTTCAAAGATCTTTCATATGAAGTAGTTGATGCTTACTCTACCAACCTGGAAAAGATTATAAAATCAGTTATAAAAGGTTGGGGCTCCACCAATTCATGTTCGGCAACTTAGGAAACAAAGATTTTGAGCAATAAAAATAGTTCAAAATTACTCCCAAGTGCACAGCATGAAATCATCCAAGGAATCACAAAGAACCCCAGAATAACTAATAGGGATATTCAGGCCATTCTTACCTTGGCTATTCCAGCATCGAAAGCAGTAAAAATAGGATTGATGGAAGAATAGAAATCCAGAATCATGGCTCACAAGAAGAATACTGATGCTTATTCAGGTTGTACCTGGATAATAGTCTTACCTTCTTATGGAATGTTCCATGGGCAGGTGAATCAAAAGTAGAACTATGTCAGATAGAAACCAAATACTATATTTCCTAATAAGATACTCATTCCAGCTATTAAGCACTGAAGTGATAATGTCATGGTTTGGGGTTCTTTACCTTAGGATCTAGGTAACCTGCCATGACTAAAGGAAGCATAAATATTGTCTTGTATTACAGTGTTTTACAGGTGAATATCAGGCCATATTCTCATCCATTAAAAAAATTGCAGGTAGCAAATAGCTCTTAGCAAGAGCACTTAATCTTATATACTGCTCCATAGTGCAAGCGGGCGTAGTCGGGAGAAAGTGATTTCAAATATACAGGCAAGTCCGTACAGGTAGACTTCACTTAATGACTGTCTTGTTTAGCAACCATTCAATGTTATGACAGTGCTGAAAAAAAGTAACTTTACGACCAGTCATTGCACTTATGACCATTACAGCATTCAGGCAGCCCTGTGATTGTACTTCAGGTGCCTCACAACCAGCAGGCATTTATGATTGTCACAGCATCCCACAGTCACATGATCAGTAGTTGCAACAAGCAGAGTCAGGGGGAGAGCTGGCAGTAAAATCACAAGTTCTGGTGATTTCTCATTTAACAGCCATGTTACACAGAGTTGCTGGTCCCTATTGTGCTTGTTAAGCAAGAAATGTAAGAGAATAGATGAAGAACAAATTCAGGATTTGGGATGGCCAGGTGGTCAAAGTCTACATCTAAGTACCAATATGAGAATCTAAGGGGGAATGTGGCTTTTTTTTTAATTGAAAATTTCTATGATAGGTCACTAAAACAAGCAGCAAACTTTGCTGCTATTTTTCATTCAGTCTCTTGTCAGGGGGACCCACAGTGAAAAAGAGTGGTAAAAAATATTCAGAAAATTCAGAAGGATATAAGTGCATCTGCACCGAACTTTCATGCGGAATCTGCAGAGGTTTATTCCAGTCTAGACTGTTATACAGTCTCCTCTTGTAATATTCCCAAAGCAATCAGATCTTGAGACCACATAGAAAAGATAAAGTCTCCAACTGAATGTAGCCCAACAATCATGCTTCTGGAAACTTGAAAAGACTCTGAGTTTCCTGCCTGTTTGGGACTGCCCAAAGCCCTTGGCAGTCCATAATATATAACCAAGAAGCTGTTTTCCTTTGAGCAATAAGCTCTATTTTGCAGCAAGGATAAAATAATAATCAAATAAAACTGTAGCCACTTTTTATATGCTTTTTTTCGCTGCGTGCAGTAAAGTGTGCTGGAAATTGGAATTATTTTCCTGCTCGCTTTCTGACCCTCTATATAGGCCACTGAGCCAACAGTAATTAAAACCCCACCTGTTTTCCTTTCAGAGAACTTGGTCCATCTAGATCTCAGCTACTGAGATCCAGATGTTTGAAGGAAGGAAAATCACTTCATTTAGTCTGTGGGAAAATTAGAATGGATGCAGATATACACCATTTGAATAAGACATTTACTGTGGATTTGTTCTTGCTGCCTTTTGGGCAGACATCAAACCTTTCTCAAATTGCTGAACTTTGAGAAGCAACTGATCTTCCCTGTGTCTAGTAGAAAATGTCTCTTGTAATAATCTCAGAACCGCTTTCAGTTCAGAGTAGAGTGTTCATAAATGGAGGAATGTATTGGCTTTCCAAGGCCACTGATAAACATTTATATAGAATACCTGGAATAAGAACTGGAAGGTTGTTTAATCAGCACTAGGAACAAGATACTGTACATACGACGTGCCTTAACTGGAAAAATAAAGAGGGCTAAATAGCCATGCCTCATGACACTTCTGTGTCAGAACAAATTTATAAACAAATTTGTGAACAAATTTATCTGGGTTTTGGTTCTCTGGAATATTTTCTTGAATATTACCGAGCTATTTCTAAAGAATTTCTATTTAAGATTTGATGTAATTGGAGTGAGCCAAGGGCTAGATAGCTCTGAGAATCAGTATCTTACACTGCTGCACATTGTTACACTTTGAGAGCTAGAGTGTGGGGGTGGGGGGTGGGGTGGGGTGCTTGTATTAAAATCAACGTTGACCCAAACCACTAATTTTACCTATGTATTGACTGGGTTAGAGTTGGTGTTTATGTTTGCTGTATGGTTCATTTTTCTCTTCTTTTGCTCTGTAGTGTTGAAAGTAATTTATTTATGAAGACCTACCTATTGATGAGTCTCCCCTGTGCTTTGTTAATAGAAGTAACTGTTATTTACCATTTATGTGCTATCCAGATTGGAGACATTAAAATGGCCGAAAAGTATTTTCAAGATGTTGAAAAAGTGGCTCAGAAATTGGATGGACTGAAGAACCAAATTATGGTTTTAATGAACAGGTGGGAGACATAAATGCCAAATTAATCTTAGACATGATTTTGCAAAGAATGCACTGTGAACATTAAGAGGCCCAAGAGAATACCCCTTTCTCTTCATTTATCCTTTATGTAACCTCAGCTGCCAGAAGAAAAGCTGATTGGCACCTACCAGCCTATGAGATTTGTATGACATAGTGTAACCCTGAAAAAAATACCTTATTACAAGTTATCTTCCTTGACAACTGTGTGTGTGTGTGTGTGTATGTATAGGCAAATATATTTGTGTTTGTGTGTGTGTGTGTGCTTCTAGCCACTTTCACATACAAATTTCCTCCTGTATCAGCTTTACAGATTGATGCTGCAGTGCATACTTATCTATAGCTACTAAGAAGAACCATTTAACTCCATGGAACATTGAATGTATTGGATCTAGAGTTGTGCTTAGCAAAATGTCATACATAGAAGACGCCTTCCTCACTTTGAGCCCTCTCTCCTTCAGTTCCTAGTTTCTCAAAGTTGTACAGCATTATTGGGAGCACTTCCCAAAAGTATGTATGCTTGCTCTTGGAATAGAACATCAAAGAAGCTAGCTAAAATCACTCATTGGAAGCTTCCATGGCTCCCCTTTTCGTCTGTGAACAAAAAAAAAATAGTTATTGAAGTGTACTCATTTAATACGTTTTAAGTGTTTATCTAAAATTGTGAAGGCCACAAACATTTTTGGAAAAAAAATATATAGGAAACAGAATCTGCTGAAGAATTCCCTCATAAGTTGAAACGCAACTTATGGTCACCTCTTCATAATGTATGAATTAGCTACTCTATCAAGCAATAGCTTCATGTTGCATTGTTTACTCTGAACTCTAAATTATAATTTAGATCCAAGATTAATTTATGAAGATCAACTGAGAGAACGTTCATATGTACAAAAAGACAAGAATGTAGTTTCCTTTTATAACCGATTTTCTGAAAGAGTACATACATTCTCTTCTTACTCTTATTATGTTTTAGAGCATTTCTCCATCTTGGTCAGAATAACTTTGCAGAAGCTCACAAATTCTTCACAGAAATTTTGAAGATTGATCCATCGAATGCTGTGGTAAGAAATCTTAATGTTAAATATATAGCAAGGCTCATAGGCTTTAAAAATATATTGTCCTTTAGTGTCTGATTTATAATACTGTATGGATATACAGGTAGTCTTAGATCAACAACTATAATAAAGCCTGCCATGAGTCATGATAGCCGTTACGTGAAGCCCCAACATGGATCACCTTACTTACAATGGCCCATCCCTGTTCTTCCTGATGTTGTTAAGTGAAGCATGGGGTGCCTCAGGGACCCTGAGGCAGGCCTTGGGAGACCTAGCATTGGTCCTGCCCTGGACCTCCCAAGGCCTCCCCCCATCTCCTAAAGTACTCCGTGCTCCAGTTCCCACTCTTCCGGCCTGATTGAATTATAGCTTCTCAAAAAAAAAAAATGGTGGTCCCTTCCAGAATTGTGCTATGTGGCCCAGCAATGGAACTGCTTGCTATGCTTCCCTAACACAAGCTCCAGAGCACTGCAGAATGCTGCGGAGCTTGCGTTAGGGAAGGAAAGCCAGCCGCCCTGTTACTAGACAGTATGGCATGATCCTGGAAGAAGCTGCAATTTTCAGGGCAGCCACTTTGAATTGTGGCTTCTCAGAAAATGGCAACCACTTTCACAATCATGCCACGCAGCCTAGCAATGAAGCAGCTTGTCCTTCTTCCCTAACTCTGGAGGTCTTCTAAAGGTAAGTGTGATGGATGACGTGGGTGAGGCGAAGGGTGTGGAGCACGGTGGAGTGTGGAACAGGCTCAAGGCCTGCAGAGATCCTATGTGGGAGATGGCGGGGAGATAAGTAGAGGGGCACTGCAGCATCCCTGCAGTTGGCTATAAGGACAAACAGTTGCAAAGTCACTGCAGCCGCCATAACTTTGGGACTACATCACAAGTAACATTTAGGGTGTCTGCCTTAACTATGAACAGTCACTAAGCAGCTGGTCGTAAGTCGAGGAATAATTGTATACATTGAGGTAACAAGTATCAGTACTTAGCACAATCAGAATTTGTTTAGTGAACTTCACTGGAATGATGCAGAGTAATATACAGTTCAGCCTTCTCCAATTTGGAACCCTCCAGATGGATTGAAATATAAACTCCCAGAATTCTCAGCTAGTCAATGGAGGGCATCTAGTTGGGGAACCAGTTTATTTATTTATTTTATTACATTTATATACCGCCCTTTCCCGAAGGACTCAGGGTGGTTTACAGGGTGATTAAAAACAAAGATACAAAAGTTAAAAACAGATTAAAAAAAATTATATTCGTCCCTGCATAAATAAAACCCCAGTTAAAATTAAGATTAAAGCTAAAATTAGAATTCTCAGCCTGGGCCAGAGAGCTCGAAGAGCCAGGTCTTCAGGTTCCGGCGGAATGAACGGAGGTCGGGGGCAGTCCTCAGCTCCACTGGCAGCTGGTTCCAAAGGGCAGGCGCACCCACTGAGAAGGCCCTATCCCTGGGTGTCGTCCGCCGGCAATCTCTTACTGGTGGCACCCTGAGAACACCCTCCCTGTGGGAGCGCACTGGACGAAGGGAACTTGATGCCGGCAGCAGGTGTTTCCTCAGATATCCCGGACCCAAGCCATTTAGGGCTTTATAGGTCATCACCAGCACCTTGAATCTCACCCGGAGGGCAACCGGGAGCCAATGCAGCTCGCGGAGTAGAGGTGTTACATGGGAGTATCGGGAAACCCCCATCACAACTTAAATTGAGATGTTTCTCATATTCATCTTGAGCTCTACAAACAAGCCCTATTGTAATGGTTGGGACAATAGCAATGAAGAAAGCATGCAAGTCCCTTCCCAAAATCAAAGCTTGGATAAATAAAGTATTTAAAAGTGTGCTGCATTTTCTCTAGAGTGGTTCCTTTAGATTTCATAAAGAAATCTAATATATCTATTTTCTCTAGGCTAACAACAACGCTGCGGTTTGTCTTCTTTATCTGGGAAAACTGAAGGATTCCCTCCGTCAGCTGGAAGGGATTGTTCAACAGGATCCTAAACACTACCTCCATGAGAGTGTTCTCTTCAATTTGACAACCATGTACGAACTTGAGTCTTCTCGCAGCATGCAGAAGAAACAGGCTCTACTTGAAGCTGTAGCTGTCAAAGAGGGTGACAGCTTCAACACACAATGCCTCAAGTTAGGATAAACCTATGCATTTCTTTTTTGCTAAAGCTCATTTCAGAAGCTGTATATACCTCAGCTAATCTGTAAATGTTCCTCCAGGAAGTGCAATAAAAAGCTCTTTAATTATGAATATATGGTAAAATTGTTGTAATATAGGAATTTATATAATGGTCTGTATATCATCCTCGGGATTTCCAGTTAATCTACCATCAAATTCATCCCTTCTAGTGTATAAAGGTAAAGGTTCTCCCACACATGCGTGCTAGTCATTTCCAACTCTAGGGGCCGGTGCTCATCTCCATTTCAAAGCCGAAGAGCCAGCGCTTTTCCGAGGATGTCTCCGTGGTCATGTGGCCGGCATGACTACAGGGAGTGCAGAATTATTAGGCAAATGAGTATTTTGACCACATCATCCTCTTTATGCATGTTGTCTTACTCCAAGCTGTATAGGCTTGAAAGCCTACTACCAATTAAGCATATTAGGTGATGTGCATCTCTGTAATGAGAAGGGGTGTGGTCTAATGACATCAACACCCTGTATCAGGTGTGCATAATTATTAGGCAACTTCCTTTCCTTTGGCAAAATGGGTCAAAAGAAGGACTTGACAGGCTCAGAAAAGTCAAAAATAGTGAGATATCTTGCAGAGGGATGCAGCACTCTTAAAATTGCAAAGCTTCTGAAGCGTGATCATCGAACAATCAAGCGTTTCATTCAAAATAGTCAACAGGGTCGCAAGAAGCGTGTGGAGAAACCAAGGCGCAAAATAACTGCCCATGAACTGAGAAAAGTCAAGCGTGCAGCTGCCAAGATGCCACTTGCCACCAGTTTGGCCATATTTCAGAGCTGCAACATCACTGGAGTGCCCAAAAGCACAAGGTGTGCAATACTCAGAGACATGGCCAAGGTAAGAAAGGCTGACAGACGACCACCACTGAACAAGACACACAAGCTGAAACGTCAAGACTGGGCCAAGAAATATCTCAAGACTGATTTTTCTAAGGTTTTATGGACTGATGAAATGAGAGTGAGTCTTGATGGGCCAGATGGATGGGCCCGTGGCTGGATTGGTAAAGGGCAGAGAGCTCCAGTCCGACTCAGACGCCAGCAAGGTGGAGGTGGAGTACTGGTTTGGGCTGGTATCATCAAAGATGAGCTTGTGGGGCCTTTTCGGGTTGAGGATGGAGTCAAGCTCAACTCCCAGTCCTACTGCCAGTTTCTGGAAGACACCTTCTTCAAGCAGTGGTACAGGAAGAAGTCTGCATCCTTCAAGAAAAACATGATTTTCATGCAGGACAATGCTCCATCACACGCGTCCAAGTACTCCACAGCGTGGCTGGCAAGAAAGGGTATAAAAGCAGGAAATCTAATGACATGGCCTCCTTGTTCACCTGATCTGAACCCCATTGAGAACCTGTGGTCCATCATCAAATGTGAGATTTACAAGGAGGGAAAACAGTACACCTCTCTGAACAGTGTCTGGGAGGCTGTGGTTGCTGCTGCACGCAATGTTGATGGTGAACAGATCAAAACACTGACAGAATCCATGGATGGCAGGCTTTTGAGTGTCCTTGCAAAGAAAGGTGGCTATATTGGTCACTGATTTGTTTTTGTTATGTTTTTGAATGTCAGAAATGTATATTTGTGAATGTTGAGATGTTATATTGGTTTCACTGGTAAAAATAAATAATTGAAATGGGTATATATTTGTTTTTTGTTAAGTTGCCTAATAATTATGCACAGTAATAGTCACCTGCACACACAGATATCCCCCTAAAATAGCTATAACTAAAAACAAACTAAAAACTACTTCCAGAAATATTCAGCTTTGATATTAATGAGTTTTTTGGGTTCATTGAGAACATGGTTGTTGTTCAATAATAAAATTAATCCTCAAAAATACAACTTGCCTAATAATTCTGCACTCCCTGTAGATGCCAAAGGCGCACGGAACACTGTTACCTTCCCACTGTAGTGGTCCCTATTTTTCTACTTGCATTTTTACGTGCTTTCGAACTGCTAGGTTGGCAGAAGCTGGGATGAGTAACAGGCGCTCACTGTTACGCGGCACTCGGGATTCGACCTGCCAAACTGCCAACCTTCTGATCGACAAGCTCAGCATCCTAACCCCCTGAGCCACTGCGTCCCTGTATACCAACCATCAACATTATTCAGATGGGAGTTTTTTCCTGTTAATAGTGACCTATATAAGCTAATTTGTCTTATGGCTTTTCTTCTAAAGACATTCAGGATATAGTGATTGTGTGTATAGGATTGGAGGACAATGGGGTGATGAATGGAAAAGATTGCAATAAAGTAGAAAATTATAAAGACAGGCTCCTGTCTAGGGTTTTTGTTTTTTTCCCTAAAGCAGTGCACCCACTTGACCCCCACAAACTATCCCCAAATTGTTTTTTGAAGAATTACGGGCACATCCTCCTTCACCTGTTTCAATCAGGCCTGCTCAGCATGAAAAACTGCCATTTTGCCTTGTAACTTTACCTAATTAAGCAAGAAATTATCCCTAAATATCAATACTAGCTTTTCTTTGCTTTTGTGACCAAAATGCATCAGGATTTACCCAAGCATATCAGAATAAAGGGCCAGAATGTATTTATGGTAGAACAGACTCATCTAAAGAAAGAATCAATTTATAATTCATTTATTAATCTTCTCTCCAAATTCTTCCCTTAAAGATAAGGCATTTTGTCCATCAAATGAATAAACAGCATTTGCAAGCAAAAATAATTTTATCTCTGAACATGCCCTCCCAGGCCCCCACTTGCCCTTGAAATCAGCTTTGAAGGTTGTTCCAGGGCAAACTGGGAAACACAGAGGGGGAGAGAACAATACATTCTATTGGGTGAGCAGAAGCCTATTCATTTCACCTGGGATGTGGTCCATTGATTTATTACCAAGTAAGCTAAAGAAGCTAATTATTTGAAGGTAAGGATAGCTTGTTCAGATGAAAGAGGTAGATAGAAACTGGATTCACGTATCACATCCAGTCACAGCTTTCCCAATTATGATTTGTTAATGGGGGCCCACATCACTCTGGGTTTGCAATCAGTGGCTGCATATCATAAGCTTCTGTTTTCATTTGTTAGCCACCTGGGATTATTTTATGTAATACAAATGACTGTATATATTTTTCAAATGTATAAATACAATTACAACACCCTAAGGAAAAAACAACAAACCAATCACATTTAAGCCAAGGGCAATATGATTCATCCAGAATGTCAGTACAAGAATATAAGGTTAAGCTAAGCATCCTTTCGCTTGAGAAGAATGGAGCAGAACTGAATGGTGTTGAAACACAGAAATTCTCTTCTGCAGGCTTAAGAGGCAGAGGGATAACAGGCCTAATTATTGTGGCCATTAGACTGTACCAGTTGCCTTCCAACATGTTGCGGGCTGCTTTATTTCCTCTCGTTTGCCAAGTTCTGTTCCACCCTATGTACACGTTCCCACATAGGTGCATCCACAGAAAAAAGCCGCCTACAATGTTGGAGGGCGGCAGCAAGTATATTGTACAGATTTGTCTGCCTGGATGTATCTATAATGCATAAAGTGCTGGCAGAGCATGTCAGCAGGTGCGCTGCTCTTATTGCTATGCTCCTCACACACTGCGCGCCAGCGAGCCCTGGATAATTCCAAAGGTTACTGTGACGGGTGACTGAATAGGCGACGAATTGACCTGCTTTAGAGGTGAAAATGAGGAAGCCGCCTCTCCGCCAGCATTAAAAGCATGCTGCTGCTGCTGGCTGCTGCTGCTGCTGCTTGAAAAGCCAAATTAAAATAAGGGACCTATTAAAACAAGAGAGCTGTCATTCAAACCAGACGGCGGGGAAGGGGGAAAAGGGGAGGAGGCGGATTGCCTGCCAGCCAGCCAGTCTGCCAGGCAGGCGCGCTTGCAAAGCTGTCGCTGGCCCAGCTGATGTTCTGTTCCTGTTGTGCAGAGACAGCCGGGCGGGGAATAATGAGCTCGAGAGGGTCCCGGTACAAAAGGGGAGATGGCGATACGGAGGACTAGTGTTTTCTTCTGCGGGCCGGGCTGTTGAGCCGTTGGTTGCCCGAGCCTATTGGGGGGCGGCGGGGGCGGGGGCGGGAAACGAGCCATCTTCCAGCTGAGATGAAAGGGAAAAAAAAAAAAGAAGAGGGAGGGAGCTCAGGTGTGATTGTACAAGCAGCAAAAAAGGTGACTTCTTGGCTGACAGGAGTACTGCGGAGGGGGGAGGGGCGGGCAGGAGGTTTGTTGTCACTGTGAGTTTGGGGGGGTGGGGTGGGAGCACGAAGGGAGGCTCAGCTAATCTCAATGTATACACGTGGTTGCACTTTTGACAATAAAGGTTCATTCAGGAGAGTTCATTCCTTAGTCCAGGGGTAGGCAACCTCGGCTCTTTTATGACTCATGGACTTCAACTCCCAGAATTCCTGAGCCAGCTTGGCTGGCTCAGGAATTCTGGGAGTTGAAGTCCATGAGTCATAAAAGAGCCGAGGTTGCCTACCCCTGACCTATACCATCTCAGACAAGTGACTGTCTAGCCCAGACATGTCAAACACAAGGCCCGGGGGCCGGATTCGGCCCGCGAAGTGGTTTCATGCGGCCCGCGAAGCCATCCTGGAAACAGTGAAGGAACGGCCCCCACTGCCTTGGCCCTGGCCCAGAGACCCTCCTCCTGCCAGAGACCCTCAGATCTGTCCCACTCCTGCCCAGGCGCCCATAGGCACCCTTGATGCGAATGATGCAGAGCTGGCCACGCCCACCCAGTAGGCCATACACGCACTAGCCACGCCCACCCAGTAGGCCATGCCCACCCTGGCCATACCCACCCAGTAGGCCACGCCCACCTAGGCCATACCCACCCGGCCCTCTGAGGGCAACCGCAATGCTGATGTGGCCCTCAATGAAATTGAGTTTGACACCCCTGACTCTAGCCCCTTTTTAAAAATCTCCAGTGATGGAGCGCCCACGATTTCTGGGGGCAAGCTGTTCCACTGGTTAATTGTCCTCGCTGTCAGGAAGTTTCTCCTTAATTCCAGGTTGCTTCTCTCTTTGATCAGTTTCCAACTATTGTTTCTTGTCCTGCTCTCAGGGGCTTTGGTGAATAGCATGACCTTCTTCTTTGTGGCAACCCCTCAAATACTGGAATACTGCTATCATGTTTCACCTATTTCTTCTTTTCTGTAGACTGGCCAAACTTAAGTCCTGCAGCTGTTCTTCGTATGTTTTAGTCTCCAGGCCTTTGATCATCTTAGTTGCTCTTCTCTGAATTTTTTCCAAACTCTTTAACATCTTTTTTGTGATATGGTGACCAAAATTGGCTGCAGTATTCTAGGTGTGGTCTTACTAGGGTTTTATAGAGTGGTACTAATACCTCACGTGATCTTGATTCTATTCCTCTGTTTATACAACCCAGGATTGTATTAGCTTTTTTGGCTGCTGCTGCACACTGCTGGCTCATGGTCAAGTGATTGTCCACTAGGACTCCAAGGTCCCTCTTGTAGTTACAGTTTTTAAGCCAGGTCTCAACCAATCTGTACTTGTACCTTTGATTTTTCCTGCCTAAATGTAAAGTTTGCTTTTCTCCACACTGAAACTCATTTTGTTGGATAGGGCCCTTGTTCAAGTGTGTCAATAGGAGCCTTGGTGGAGCAGTGGGCTAATGCCTCCTTAAGTAACACCAGCTGCCTGCAATTAGTGCAGGTTCGCATCCCACCAGGCTCAAGGTTGACTCAGCCTTCCATCCTTCCGAGGGAGGTAAAATGAGGACCCAGATTGTTGGGGGCAATTAAGCTGACTTTGTAATAATGCCGCTTGGGGGGGGGGGGTGAAAGCCCTAATAAGCAGGCATATACATAGAATGAAGGCTATTGCTAAGCACATTGATTTGTGCTTTAAATTGTAAGCCGCCCTGAGTCTTCGGAGAAGGGCGGGATATAAATGGGATTAAAATAAAAATAAATAAAAAATATCTTTTTGGATCCTGAGTTTGTCTTCTGGGGTGTTGGCTACTCCTGCCAGTTTGGTGTCACCTGCAAATTCTTCAGCTCCCTCATCTAAGTCATTGATGAAGATATTGATGAATGCTGGGCCTAAAATGGAACCTTGTGGTACCCAACTGCTTACTTCTCTCCATGTGGATATAGTGCCATTTAGGACTACTCATTGAGTACAGTTTGCCAGCCAGCTACAGATCCATCTGGTGGTGATGTTGTGTATTCCACCTTTTTCTAGCTTACCAAGAAGTAGGTTGTGGCCTACTTTATCAAATGCCTCACTGAAGTCTAAGTATACTATGTCCACAGTATTTCACTGATCCATTAGTTTAGTCACTTTGTCAAAGAATGAAATAAGATTGGTTTGGCATGATGTTTTTAACAAATCTGTGCTGGTTGTTTGCGTCTAGTTGTTTGCAGATCTGTTTTTTTATTATCTTTTCTAGGATCTTCCTAGGTATTGATGTTAAACTGATTGGTCTGTAGTTTCCTAGGTCCTGTTTTTTGTTTTCCTTTCTTGAAGATGGGAACCACATCAGCCCTTTTCCAATCCTCAGGTACTTCCCCGATGCTCCAGGATTTTTGAAAGATGTGGTGTAATGGTTCTGAGAGAAACATCTGCCAGCTCCTTCAGAACTCTGGGATGTAACCTTGTCAGGCCGCGGTGACTTATATTTGTCAAGGTCGGGTAGGTGCTCTCTTACAATTTTCTTGCCTATTTTAATTTTTGTTTCTAATTTGTCTTTTGCAGTGGGTTTTCTTGGTATGTTGGGCTATAGTTTCTTTTTGTGTGAAGACTGATGCAAAGTATGAGTTAAGTAGCTCTGCTTTCTCCCTGTTTGTTATTTTCTTGCCATCTTCTCTCTTTAGTGGACCTGCAGTTTCCTTGACTTTTTTCCTGTTGTTAATATGTTGGAACAAACTTTTTTTTATTATCCATGATTTCTGTTGCAAGTCTTTGTTTGTGCTGAGTCTTCGCTTTCCTGACTTCATCTTTGCATGTTCTGGCTGTCTGCTGATAATAGGCCTTAGTTATGTGCCCCTCTTTCCATTTTATTTTGTATTTGTCCTTTTTGTTTTTCAGGTTGTCAGAGAGATCTTTATGCAGCCATGTTGGTTTCTTCCTGAATTTTTTGTTTTTCTTTTCCAGTGGTATGTGTACATTAGAAAACAAGATTTTTTAAAAATATATCCCTGAAGAAAACAATGGAAAGTTAACATTTTGTTACCTAGAAAACAATGAAGCTTATCTTAAGAGATTTCAAAGATAAGCTATGGCTTATTCACTGACATTGATTGAATATACTGTTCCCCATTTGCCTGGGTTTATTGATGCTACACCAGGAATCATGACATTATGTAATATGCTGAATAATAAATAAGCACATGCTAAGCCAGAAATAGCTGAGTATAAAGTGCAAACATTAATCACATTTTTTACAAGCTTGGTTCACACAAGATGCTAAACTATTGATAGGTGAACCCTGGTCTACAAACTATGCTGTACTCCATTCCATGTATATATCCTTCAGTGGTCATCCACGTTCATACTACTGAAATTTAGCAGCAAAATTGTAGTCTTTGTGGCAGCACAATTTACCTTTTAGCAAAATTAAATCTCTGGTCAGGCTTACCGTAATGGGTTTGAATTGAAAAACAAATTAGTATTATTTCCTCTGCCACACACAACAGAAAGGGACCAAAAATCTTAGTTCTCCTGTGTCCCTTCTCCATCTGCATGAAGTCTTCACAAATCTTTTAGCAATAAGGAAGTGGTGCCAATAAGAAAAAAGATGCCCATTTTTTACTAATTAGTTGTTTATTCAATAAACCATGATTAAGCAAACCATTAATGTATGGTAAAGGTAAAGGTTCCCCCGCACATGCGTGCTAGTCGTTTCCGACTCTAGGGGCTGGTGCTCATCTCCGTTTCAAAGCCGAAGAGCCAGCGCTTGTCCGAGGACGTCTCCGTGGTCATGTGGCTGGCATGACTAGATGCCAGAGGTGCACGGAACGCTGTTACCTTCCCACCGTAGTGGTCCCTATTTTTCTACTTGCACTTTTATGTGCTTTCGAACTGCTAGGTTGGCAGAAGCTGGGACGAGTAACAGGCGCTCGCTCTGCTACGCGGCACTCGGGATTTGACCCGCCAAACTGCCGACTATCTGATAGACAAGCTCAGCGTCCTAACCCACTGAGCCACCGCGTCCCATATTGTACAAACCCAGATAATTAAATCTTGGTTCTTTAAAGAAGGGAGCCCATTCCAGTCCCCCTGTGAGGGAGACTGATAGTTTCAAATTTAGAGAGAGATGATAGATGATGGATGGATAGAAAGATAGGTGATATAGAAGATGAGAGAGAAAGAGATGAGAGGGGTGGGGCTGGTATTTCAAAGGGCCTTAAAGACCTGGCTCTTCACCCAGCCTTTGGAGAGAATGGCTGATGTTTGCTTTCTGTTTCCCACTGGGTTTATTCTCTTCCCCAGCATTGTTCTTTTGTGCTGTTTGTCGGGCCGGGCACGCCCGACATTCAGACGGGCCGCGGGGAGACTCACCCGACCGTCAGGCTCCTGCTGAGCGCCCCGTCAGGCCCCGAAGCCTCCCGCCAGCGCCCAACGCCTTCCAGAGGGCCAGGACAGCGTACAGCCCTCCCCAGACCCCCTGCCGGCGCTCGTCGTCTCCCGGAGGACCGGCTTGGCATACGGGGGGTGGGGCACATGGGGGTGTGCGCATAGTGAATGATGCTAAACCCTTGTTTTCTACGTCTGCAGGAGGACCCTTGGTAGGGGGGGCGGCATGTCGGGCCGGGCACGCCCGACATTCAGACGGGCCGCGGGGAGACTCACCCGACCGTCAGGCTCCTGCTGAGCGCCCTATCAGACCCCGTCCGACGAGTCACCCAAAGATGGAAACCGGAACGGGAGCTGGTTCTTCTAGCCGTGTTTATTTTCCGCATAAACAGTTGCTTAAAGACCAATGAAGTCAGCGTTGACTTTACAGCACAGTCAACGCTGTTAAATAACCGGCAGAGCCGACTCCCACCACCACACCCTAATCACACCACCACGCCCCCACCCTACTTAAACACCGCCTCCCAAGATTCCCTCCTTTTGGCTCCCACCCCACCACCAATGCAGCCGGTAAGTTACCCCCCAGCCGAAACCTCTCTCCGTCCCCCCAGAACTCTGCCTAGGCTCCTTTGTCCCCTCACCACCCCAGACCGCTGCAACCTGCGCTCTAAACCCCTCCCCGGCCCACCGGTCGTCTCCGTCACCCCCTGGCATCCAGCAGGGCAGCCATCGCCCAGCCCATCGCACAGCTCCTTCCCAGCCTGTAAGCAGCTTCTGGGAGCCGGCCGGCTGGTTCGCGGCCTCCCCAGCTGACAGGCGGCCCGCCGCTGCGTCGTTTTCCCAATTGTCCCGTTCCTCGGTCCGTCAGAGTGGTGTGGGCGTGGCCAGCCGTTTCCGGAGCCCGGCAGCATGGCGAGGAGACGAGGAGGCCGGCGAACGTCCCTGCGACCCGGTACGTTGCCCCGAGCGGTCACGGGGATGCTGGGAGGGGCCGTATGCCAAGCCGGTCCTCCGGGAGACGACGAGCGCCGGCAGGGGGTCTGGGGAGGGCTGTACGCTGTCCTGGCCCTCTGGAAGGCGTTGGGCGCTGGCGGGAGGCTTCGGGGCCTGACGGGGCGCTCAGCAGGAGCCTGACGGTCGGGTGAGTCTCCCCGCGGCCCGTCTGAATGTCGGGCGTGCCCGGCCCGACATGCCGCCCCCCCTACCAAGGGTCCTCCTGCAGACGTAGAAAACAAGGGTTTAGCATCATTCACTATGCGCACACCCCCATGTGCCCCACCCCCCGGCCTGCCAGGGTGGGCTCGGTGGAACGCCCGGATCAAACGTGGAGCATGGACATCTCCCCGTGACACCCACGTCGCCTCCTCCACCGGGTACCCCTTCCACCGAAGAAGATACTGTAGAGCACCCCTCCGCACCCTGGAGTCTAAGACCTCCTGCACCTCATACTGGTCAGTGTGAACCGGTCCGGGACCGCCCTCCCCTGCTGCCGCGGTAGCCGCTGGAGCAGGTTTCAGCAAGCTACTATGGAACACCGGGTGGACCTTACCCAAAAACCTAGGCAACCGCAGCCGCACCGTCACCGGGTTTATCACCTGCACCACCCGGAACGGCCCGAGGTATTTGGGTCCTAGCTTACGGCACGGAACCTGTAACCGTAAATACTTGGTGGACAAGTAAACCAGGTCCCCCACCCGCGGTGTAGCAAAGGGTTTTCGTTTCTTGTCCGCCTTATACTTTCGTCGCTTCCGTTTTGTGCTGAAGTATGTACCGGGGGGTCGGAACTTTCTGGCGGATGCCTTGTCACGCATGCCTCAGTTTGACAGCAAGAGGGAGGAGGTGGTGCAGGCACTCATCCCGACACTGGCGAACGAGGGGATTGATTTAGAGAGTGCAAGACAGGTGACGGAGGAGAATTTGAACCAGGCCATCAAAAGGACCTTGCAGGAGGATGCCTGGTTGCTGAGTAATCCGGGACTGTTAACTATGCGGGACGGTTTAGCGTGGCATGGAACACGGTTATATGTGCCTGAAACCGTGCGGCCACGTGTTTTACATGGGTGCCACGATGCTAAACAAGCGGGACATTTCGGGTTCGTGAAGACTTTACATCTGGCACGTCGTCAATTCTGGTGGCCCCGCATGAAGAATGACATCGAGCAGTACGTACGGCGTTGCCATATTTGTGCCACTACAAAACCCCATGTTGGGAAGCCTTTGGGGTTATTGCAACAGGTAGCTGACCCAACTCGGCCTTGGCAGGACATCGCCATGGACTTCGTTGTGGACCTCCCAGAGAGTAAGGGTCACACTGTTATCTGGACAGTAGTTGACCTGTTTTCTAAACAGGCACATTTTGTCCCGTGTAAGGGGTTGCCATCAGCCCGTCGCCTAGCTTGGTTGTTCCTCACGCAAGTATACCGACTGCATGGAGTACCGCGGCGTGTGATTTCGGATAGAGGGGTACAGTTCACGGCCCGGTTTTGGAGAGAGTTCTTGCGACATATCGGCTCGTCCCAGGGATTGAGTACCGCTTATCACCCCAGCACCAACGGGGCCGCAGAACGAGCCAACGCTGCTGTTGAACGCTATTTACGAAGCTATGTTTCTTTTCGGCAGACAGACTGGGTAGACCTGTTAGCGCTTGCTGAGGTTGCATACAATAACGCAGTTCACAGTAGTACTGGCTTCTCTCCATTTCGGGTGGTCACCGGTCACGAGTTCGTTCCCTTCAGTGAGTGTCCCCAGGACGACGGATCTCCGAGCTCACCGCCTGACTGGATGCATCAGATCACGGCTGCCTGGGGGGCGGCGAAAGAAGCGTTGGATCGGTCTGCCGTAGCGTCCAAAGCACAGGCGGACAAGAAACGAAAACCCTTTGCTACACCGCGGGTGGGGGACCTGGTTTACTTGTCCACCAAGTATTTACGGTTACAGGTTCCGTGCCGTAAGCTAGGACCCAAATACCTCGGGCCGTTCCGGGTGGTGCAGGTGATAAACCCGGTGACGGTGCGGCTGCGGTTGCCTAGGTTTTTGGGTAAGGTCCACCCGGTGTTCCATAGTAGCTTGCTGAAACCTGCTCCAGCGGCTACCGCGGCAGCAGGGGAGGGCGGTCCCGGACCGGTTCACACTGACCAGTATGAGGTGCAGGAGGTCTTAGACTCCAGGGTGCGGAGGGGTGCTCTACAGTATCTTCTTCGGTGGAAGGGGTACCCGGTGGAGGAGGCGACGTGGGTGTCACGGGGAGATGTCCATGCTCCACGTTTGATCCGGGCGTTCCACCGAGCCCACCCTGGCAGGCCGGGGGGTGGGGCACATGGGGGTGTGCGCATAGTGAATGATGCTAAACCCTTGTTTTCTACGTCTGCAGGAGGACCCTTGGTAGGGGGGGCGGCATGTCGGGCCGGGCACGCCCGACATTCAGACGGGCCGCGGGGAGACTCACCCGACCGTCAGGCTCCTGCTGAGCGCCCCGTCAGGCCCCGAAGCCTCCCGCCAGCGCCCAACGCCTTCCAGAGGGCCAGGACAGCGTACAGCCCTCCCCAGACCCCCTGCCGGCGCTCGTCGTCTCCCGGAGGACCGGCTTGGCATACGGCCCCTCCCAGCATCCCCGTGACCGCTCGGGGCAACGTACCGGGTCGCAGGGACGTTCGCCGGCCTCCTCGTCTCCTCGCCATGCTGCCGGGCTCCGGAAACGGCTGGCCACGCCCACACCACTCTGACGGACCGAGGAATGGGACAATTGGGAAAACGACGCAGCGGCGGGCCGCCTGTCAGCTGGGGAGGCCGCGAACCAGCCGGCCGGCTCCCAGAAGCTGCTTACAGGCTGGGAAGGAGCTGTGCGATGGGCTGGGCGATGGCTGCCCTGCTGGATGCCCGGGTGGATGCCCGGGTGGGCCAGGGGGTGACGGAGACGACCGGTGGGCCGGGGAGGGGTTTAGAGCGCAGGTTGCAGCGGTCTGGGGTGGTGAGGGGACAAAGGAGCCTAGGCAGAGTTCTGGGGGGACGGAGAGAGGTTTCGGCTGGGGGGTAACTTACCGGCTGCATTGGTGGTGGGGTGGGAGCCAAAAGGAGGGAATCTTGGGAGGCGGTGTTTAAGTAGGGTGTGGGCGTGGTGGTGTGATTAGGGTGTGGTGGTGGGAGTCGGCTCTGCCGGTTATTTAACAGCGTTGACTGTGCTGTAAAGTCAACGCTGACTTCATTGGTCTTTAAGCAACTGTTTATGCGGAAAATAAACACGGCTAGAAGAACCAGCTCCCGTTCCGGTTTCCATCTTTGGGTGACTCGTCGGACGGGGTCTGATACTGTTTTTATGGGTTTTGTATTGTTTCTTTATTTTTAAATGTTTTAATTGTAAACTGTCCCGAGTTGCTGGAAGTTGGATGGCATACACATTCAATAAATTATCAAGCTAGGTTTCTGCTGTAGTTCATGCTATGCTAAATTTCAATTTGTATTACCATGGTTTAGTGCAGTAAATTAGGTAGTTAATCCATTTATTTGCAACCATAGGTTTTAGTAAAAATCCGTATAAAATTACAGCAATCCTTACTGGCTCAATTCATCACCCCTACAATTAATAGCAGTTATCCGCCAACATCTTCCTTGCAGTCACTGCAAGCAAAGCAACTTGTTTTATTACATGTTGCTCTACACTGGTCAGCAGGAAATGGATTGCAATAAACTATGATTAGGTGGGTTCACATAATATGCTATGCTGTAAACCATGATTTGAATAACTTAATGGCTAGAGTCACGTTATGCTCTAAACCCCAGCCACACAAATGACATTATAGTTTAATGTGATGATGTACAAACTCAGCTCCTGATTCTTGTATAAGTCACTTCACGATTTTGTAGAATCTCATGGTGCTTTTGCCAACATTTTCTTTTTAAGTTCTCCCTTTTTGAAGTTGAAGCATTCAGGTGCTGCAGGGAGATTTGGCAGGGACAGGGAATAGGAGTCAGAATTGACAGAGTTTGGACTCCAAGTTCCATCAGATTCAGCTAATCCAGTGACCAGTGGCAAGAAGTGGTGGGGGACATAGCCAAAATATCAAGTATATCAGCTTATCTATTCCACATGTTTTTTTTAAAAAACACTCTAAAAACAGTGTTATAATTTGTCCAGTATATAGGAATGTCAAGGGAAGCACCCCACCCCCAAACACATCTCTTGACTCGTTATCATTTCAGTTTCAACCCATCAGGCAACTGTTCCTATACAACCCCAAGACTTATGATCAGCGAAAGATGGCAACAATGGCAACCATCCATGAAAGAATGGCTGATTTTCGTCCTGAGCACAAGAGTCGGGTGCTGTGTTTTGCTCTCAGGAAAGAGAGAGAGAGAAAAAAAAAAGATTTCTGCATTGAAATCTCTGCCTGACAGCCAAGAGAGGATTTCTGTCGGACCAGACAGCGTGTGCCAAGGGCTGGAACAGCAGGAACTTAGCAGATGGGCTTCGCAGACAACTGGCACCACACCACTGCTCCATGCCCTAGTAGGCACCAGCCCTTTCGTGGATGCTAAATTTTTAATTCTGGAATTTAAAAGAACAAGCAAATGTCCTGGGGGTTTCAAGCTGCTTCTTGATTGAGAGCGGGCAGACGCAGCGGCTGTCAAACCAAAGTAAACAGCGCCTCTTTGCTTGCCTAATTAAGAGCACCAATCTTTACCTCTTCAAACCAGTCGGCAGTCTCAATTTCCCAAGGTCTTCAAGTGCTCTTCTGGTTTTTAAAGGGCTATTCATCATGGCCAGCCATTTTTTTTTCCTCCCAAGAAGCGAGCAAAATGGGAAAAGAGCAAAAACATGGGTGGAGGCTCAGTCGCAATGAAACAGCCCACACTCTGGATGTGCCGGTGTGACTGCAGAAGGACAGAACTTGAGTGCAATCCCGTCATCTGGATTTTTTTCGGCCAGCCAGCTGGTTTTTTGTTTTTGAAAAGCCTTTTGCTGTATCTTTCACACAGTTTTGTGACAAGTAAAAATTCACAAAGTAAAACATTCCCCAGCATGTATTCTGCTGTTTTAGCCTTTTAATTCTGTTGTAATCTCCATGGAGAACTATGGTTCAATTAAGAGCATAACAGATATCTAGTCTAAAAGGATTCTGTTTTAAAATAAATTAGCGCAGGGGTGTCAAACTCGCAACGTCACATGACGTGTCACAACATATTGTGACTTTTTTGCCCTTGACGGCAATGGGGTGGGCACAGTTTCGCTATGATGCATCAGGCCCAAAGGCCGGCAGTATGACACCCTTGAATTAGTGGATGCTTGTTTATATTCATGTACAGTATTTTAACCCACAAAGGCCACAGTTAAGTTTAGAGACCAGGAATGGAGGTGCTGCAAATCCAATAAAAGCTTCTTTTTCAAGAGGAAGCAAGTTCCTTTTCTGATTGCCATGGAAATCAAGGTGGAGGCAAGCTGGGTTCATTCCAGGGAAGAAGACACTGTCATTTTCAACATTTAAATGAGGCCTGGCTTGTTCCAGATTGCAGAATTCCTTTTACTGTATGTCATAGCTTTTGTGCAACATTTCAAGAGACTCTGGATTTTCGGTAGGAGTTTCCATACAATTTGGCTGTAAATTAAAAGGGTGATGCTGGATTGATGAGATCAGGGCTGTAGAACATCACTAGGTGGCAGTAAGGTAATAATGCAAGTAACTCTTAGCTTTTTGCTGCCATCTAGTAAGTATCTTGAGTTTTACAGTCCAATTCCAGCCATTTCAGATGTCATTCTTCACCAAGCTCAAGAGTTCCTAATGTAGAACCTTAGCATTATTCATAGACTGAAACAGAATCCTCAAGTCAGGGCAGTTATTGTTCTTCCATAAAAACAGATAATATCAGAACTCTTTAAAGGAACTATATAATTGCAGGAAAAGTGATGGTTGCTTTAAGTCATATCTAATTTTGAAGGAGCTGCAGTAATATATACTGCTCAAAAAAATAAAGGGAACACTTAAACAACACAATGTACTGTATTTAATAGTAGGATGCCTTATTTTGTGTCCCCTTTATTTTTTTGAGCAATATATTTGGTAACATATTGGGGCTCTCTTTTTTTAAAATAAAATGCTGCGTTTTGCACAAACCTAACAGGCGTGGAACTAATGGGACATGCTAGCACCCTTTTTAGAAGGCAGGCAAGCAGAAATATAGCTCCCACTTGTTGCTCTGCTGAAGCACCAATGATTCACTCATCTGTGTGGTTGCTTGTGCATTTTCTCATTTAGTTCAGCAGCATCTCTCCATAGAGATGTATTGACTTTTAGAAACTACTGCAATAGGGAGAGTGAGAAGAATCTAAATCAGGGATTAGTCAATTGTGTAGAACTGGGCAATTAATGAATGCATCAATAAGAAAATAAATACCTGCATTTTGGTGGGCTTACAGGAAAGAAGCCTAGTTCATTTGAAAATTAAAACAAAATACTGTTGATTTTCTGTACTCCTTGGTTATATTCCCACAATTCCAAACTGTAACATAACTACAGTTTAGCCTAGTTAAGTAAATCCAACCTGTATAGGTCAGAAGATTGTATAAATAAGCTGCCTAGAGTTGCCTTGGCAAGATAGGGCAACATAGATATCTAATAATAAATAAAATAAGTCCAAGAAATGTGGTCAGGTAGATAAACTGGTTAGCCATAGGTAAGTATACTGTGTAAATGCAGCCACAATTTCAGGCTTGGTTACTATATTTTTACCCTGCAACAATCAAAAGAATCTCAGCTTCTTGCATAGAACATAAAACAAGTTAAAACATCCATGAACTAAACCTAAAAGAAGCCATCATCCATAATGTAGAAGAGAAAAAAAAATGATGTCACATATAAACCTATGAGACTGCTCTCTAAAAAAGTTCAGTCCTTTTAAGAATTTCTGAAAAACAGAGTGTTTTGATCTAATCCACTGTTTCCCAAATCTCAGCAACTTTAAGGTGCGTGGACTTGAATCCATCCATCTTAAAAGTTCTTGAGATTAAGAAACACCGGTCTACATTAATCTCTACTACAAAGGCTGCTCGGAAGAATCAGCCCTGGCATAGAAAAGCAGCTTCAGCCCCACCCCACCCCAAACCTCTTAAGCCTAATAACTTTCTAAATATTTGAAAATGGAATTAGGTTACATTTAATTCAATAGTTTTGAGAGCGGACTTGTATCTTTAGCTAATTAAATGTTTTGATTAACTTTTATCGTGATTCTTCTGCAGCATCAGAATTCCCCACAGCTGCTATGCATTTTGTAAAACAACATGGGATATCCTGGTTGCATATCAGCCAAGCTCAGGTCAGGTTAAAACACGGTTGGCTAGTCGGCGGCTCATTTACAAACATAGCTGGCAAGATTACTTTATTCAGCCAGTTGGGCAAATTTCAGCAACTCAGTTAATTCAGTAACTATAGTTCACTTAAGCAAGAATTAATCTGTGTGCAAATGTAGCCCTATCCATCACATCCAGTTTGGCCATTTATGTGGATTTAGGTTCGAGTGAATGTCAACAGAATTTACTAATTGCAGACCATTTGTTGTAGTTGATAAACCTATGTTTATCCAATCCTTTTGTAGAGCTGACTTTTAAAAGCAGAATTCACACTTCATACCTGGATTTTCACGGCCCCTTGCATATCTTCCATGTACACAGTGATTGCAGGCCCAAGCATGTAGTTTGAGTATGTATGTATATATATATATATATGACTAGATGCCAAAGGCGCACGGAACGCTGTTACCTTCCCACCGTAGTGGTCCCTATTTTTCTACTTGCATTTTTACGTGCTTTCAAACTGCTAGGTTGGCAGAAGCTGGGACGAATAACAGGCGCTCACTCTGTTACGCAGCACTCGGCATTCGACCCGCCAAACTGCCGACCATCTGATCAACAATCAGCGTCCTAACCCACTGAGCCACCGCGTCCCTCTTGTATATGTATATGTATATGTATGTATATGTATATGTATACATACACACACATATATATACATATATATATATACATTATATATACATATATACATATACATACATACATACATATATATATACATATATACATATATATATATATGTGTGTGTGTGTGTGTGTAAATTTTAGATTGCTAACAAAGAATTAAAGAATTAAATTTAGATTGTTAGCAATCTAAAATTTACACAAATATGAGCTGTCACTGTTGTGACTACTGCCTGTGGATGGCCTTCGGTTAGGCCAAAACAGGAAATAAAGATTTGTCCCATGTTTGGGGCCTAGCAAGGTAATCTAAATAGCATTTAACATATATATATATATATATATATATATATATATATATATATGTGTGTGTGTGTGTGTGTGTGTGTGTGTGTGTGTGTGTGTGTGTGCGCCCACCAATAACAAGCTTCCTTTAAAAAGCAGAAGACAATTAAAAGATAGAATATTATTTTATTAGCATTACAACATTAAAGCAACTATCAAATATAATAATGCTTTAGGTTAATGCAGGAATGAATCAGATTAAGTATTGCTTGTAAGAGGAACAAGAAAGTATTGATATTCACAACTGAGATCTGCAAACTACATAAATCACTATTGTAAGTAAAAATTCATCCATCCAAGGACAAAATTTGATATTAAAAATTGATATTCGAGGGGAAATCAAAGATTTATCCCCTGTAGTTGCTGTTAACATAGCTGCTTTGCCATTTTAATGTTACAGATGTTGCAGCATGTTCCACGCCTCAAGTTGTCCTATTGGTTTATTGTACTATTTGTGACAAAAACTCTTGGTACTGTGCTCGAGCAGGAAAGTGGTCAGCTGGTCTGTTATAAGCGGTCCACACCGGTTCTCCAACAAACAGTCTCATTGCCTTGACATAATTCTGAGAGGAAAAACACAAGAATTCAGTAGAGGTATTCACTTTCATAAAAGAGGTGGTTCAAACCACCAAAAAGGCTGAAAGAATTAAAAGGACAAAACTGTCTTTGGGTGGTTTTGCCACAAACACTATTAAAGAGATTTTTTTAAAAAAAAGCATTAGCAAACATAATACTTAAGAACAGAATCAAAGTGATTTTACTCAAGCCTTAGAAAATATCCAGACTTTTAAAAATATGGCTATAACCCATAGTCTGATTTTCTTTGCCTAGTTTGCAATATTGACATTGTGGAAGAAATAATAGTGATATAAATCACTTCAACTCAGCCAGGTAACAGAGTCAATATATCCAAAGTCCCAAAAGGGAAAGAAGTTCTTTGGACATTTGGCAGATTTAGAGTTCCATCATTTTATTGGCCTCATTCCTGAGTGGAAGAAACTGAATTTGAACAGCTGGTGCTTTTCACACACATAATCTCAAGCAAAAGTTGGTGTGATGTTCTTCAAAGCATGGGAGCAGGAAAACTAGCCATTTAAGAGAAAATAATGCTCCATGTACGATATTCTCTATTCCTCAGGGTTAGAAAGCACAGGACAAACCTGGAAGCTGCAACTCAACAGCTAAATCCTGGAGGAGCATAGAGCTACTACCCTGATGTAGAACAGTGTCCATAGAATAACTCACAAATTGATATTGAATACTCACTTATTGGGGTGTAAAACAAAGACTACCAAATCTGGACTGAAAAAATCCAGGTAACCTACAGATGTCAGGATAGAATTGCAGGGAGCTAACTCACAGCAGTCATCTAGTTGTGCACTTTTTGCAGCCCAAACCTGATAATCTTAGCTTTAAGTTGCAAAGAATTCAAGAGGCCATCCACTTCTGCATAAATGCTGTTAAGTTTGAAGTCTCAATTCACAAGGGTAAGCATGTCATTAATTGCATGAAAGTTGAAAGTCTTCGTGATTTCTTAAAATTTTATCTTTGTGACAATCCATCCAAGACTGGAATTCATAATCTTTTCTTTCTACAAATAATGATGCAAACAGGGTACTCTAAAACCAATTTGCTAGTTCAGCTATCAAGAGAATACAGGAAATAACTGGGCACGTGATGGCTTAGTTCACACACTATACTGAGCTGCAATCAAGCAGATTTGAGATTGGATTACTAGGGACAAAGTCCTAGGCCAGTCTGAGCTTGTCTTTTAACAGCAGTTTCACTTGAAGCAACAAGCAGGAGACCATTACCCCACTCAGTATCTCTAACCTACTTAGCTAGAAAAAAATGGAGAGCTTCGTTTCAGGAAGGAAACAAGCTTTCAGACGATAACCTTTTATCTGTCAGTGAAGAAAATAAATTATTCATTTTCTTTCTATTTTCTTTCTCATTCTTTTTTTCTCAGCAGGAGTTGGGTGAGAAATAGCTCATTTCATCCACATGCACTAAAATGGAACGTAGTCTCTTGCTTGTGATCGACAGCTCATGCTATAACCATGTTAGCCTTTATATTACCACATAATTATTGGTTTATATTTTTAAATGTTAGCCCCATCGGTAGCAGCATTTTAGCAACAGCTGCTTAATATTTAAATTAAGACTTTAAAAAATTCAGTGGCTTATGTAAGCCAGCATTCTGACTTTTAAAAAAAAATCTTAATCCATTTAACTTGTTATTTCTAATGTCTCTGATATTACATTGTTTAATAACTCAAACAATGTTTCAGTATTAAAGAGTATAATATCAGGGATATTAGAAATAGCAAGTTAACTTGGACTAAGATTTTTGTTAAGTCAGAGTTGGTGAGTTGCGTGTCTGAGTTGCGTTATTTAGGAGGCATTGTGGAAGGAGGAGGCTTAAGGTTTTGAAATGAAATGGAATAGAATGCCTAGCAATCTTAATAAAACACATTTATTGCAGCACAGTGGCTAGCACAAAACCTGGGATTCAGAAACACAGCTATGCATATTTTCCCTATGTAATAAAACCAACAAAAGGGTCCCACAAACTGATCTTCAATCCACAGCGACTGAGGATAGAGCCACAGCAAAATACTAGCTTCTTCAACCTTCTGTTCTGAATGCTTTCTATCCTAAACAACGAGCCAAACAACAGAAAAAGCAGAGCAGATCTCCTGAGGCTCCAGTGGATAGTTGCTATGGTAACACCAATCCCTTACTAAAGATGGATTTTATGACAAGGCTGGAGACACAAGTGCTCCATTTATCTATAAAGATAGCAGTTCAGAGCCGAGAAAGCATATGTGCTCTAATACTATCCTTCCCTGAACCTTAGGAATTGATTTCTAAGCCGAGAGAGTTGCTTGGAAGTCAAGAAAGTTTTCGATACTGTGCTATGATTTCAAGCAAGGTAATTCACCAATACCAAATCAATGATTTCCCATCAAGTAAGTTGTTAAAATTGTTACAATGCGGTATGAATTTGTACATGTTGCTTCTTCAAGATTCTAACCACGCATTTCTACATTAGTGATTCATACCTGGGGTGTACCAGAGCTATGTTTATATGCTGGTCTGCATCTGCATTTTATTGTGGTTTTTATTATTATTATTAAAAAAAACTGTGTCATACAGATTCATCCAGTGTAAATCGGTGATAGATGCCAGCAGGAAGTGTGATCATGTCGCCCTTCTCCATAGCAATCCGGATCCACTTATCATCTTTATCACGAACATCAAAATATCCACTTCCTTCCAGGATGTAGCGAATCTCATCATCCAGGTGTAAGTGCTCTTCATAAAATATTTTTATCTAGGACAGGGAAGGAACAGTATAGGAAGCATTTTTGTGGAGCAAGTCTATTACAAACACATAGCATATTGCATGCTACACAGATTGTAAGGTGCTACTTCCAAAGTGCTCAAGCTTCTGTTAATAGGCAGCTGTTCAATGTTTATAAGGTAGATTTTGAAGTTCTCTCAAAATTATCCTTATAGCAATTATACAAAGTAGATTGGCACACTTACAGCAGATGAAGGACTTCTGACCTCTGAACATCTAGTTGGGAAACATTTTAAATGCACATTCCTAGTAATCTTTGCATTCCATCAGCCTCAATTTGAGACCAGCTGTTTGCAACATTAAATCTATGTGTGCTATGTACTGAAATACTAAGCTAGTTGTTGCAGAATTACATAAAAGCAAATGAGCATGTTGGATGTATTCTTTCCCTCCTCTATGCCCAGCATAGAATTTAAGTGCTTTTTTCCTCCTTGACCAGATGGCAGCACGCTCGTCAAAACTGTGCAAGCTGGCAACTTGGGAGGGCTTATTTCAATGAGTGAAGCACCCTTCTAAATTGTTTCAATGGTCCTACTAAATAGGTTGTCATCTATGGAGAGAGCAAAGTCATATTTCTCTCTGTAGATCAGAGGTCCCCAACCTTTTGGGTATCACGGACCAGTTACATGGAGAGAGGTTTTTCCGCAGACCGGAGGAGGCGGGGTTTTGCGTGCTGCCTGCATCCTGCAGATGGGGCTTTGCTTGTTGGTGTGGACTGGTTGCTGGGATGCCGCGGCCCAGTACTGGTCCATGGACCAGGGGTTGGGGACCCCTGCTCTAGATGGCATTGCTTTCCAAATATGCCCTTCATAAAAAATCTCACATTTCATGAGGCCCCCAAAACAGATCATATTGTCAGCTACCTGGATTCAATTTAGTACTACCTAGATACATTAGGATTGGAGCATCCAAAATTTCCAGCTGATTTTTGATTATACAGGTTGTGGATTCTAAATTGCAGTTTCTAAAGGACTTAGAAGACACCAGACTGTATAAGGGTTGGGATTTTTTTTCTAACAAATGGAAATATGAAAATGATTGATATTTGAATGAAAATGTTCCTCTCTGCTACTGAAAGACATTTATGGAGACTTCCTGAGGAGGATTTGCCCTTCCATTAGGATGGTGACTGGCTCAAGCAATTGATTTGAAGTGTCATAAAAGCTTAGCTACTCAGCAGCTACTCTTTATACTGTATTAGGTTGTGTATTGGCATGTGAGAATGACCTTGAGGGACAAGGGGAAGAGATGCTTCGCAGAAAATGATCAGACAAGGGAGAGGAAGAGCCCTCAGTTGCTTAATGGTTAGAGAGAAAATTAAGGAAGACCCAATCTAATGGATTAGTTAAAAGTGTCGGCAGAAGATTTGCATTTTCAGACTCGCAAGATTCTGTTAATGTACCCTTACAATAAAGTAGATTTAGCTCATCTGGTTGTGTTTCCTGTCTGGTTTACCGAGGAGGGCTGACAAGATGCATGCACTAACATAGGGGTCCCCAACCCCCGGTCCGTGGAACAGTATGGCAACCAGACGGCACAACCAAGCAAAGCCCCATCCACGAGATGCAGGCAGCACACAAAACCACACACCCTCTGGTCTGCATAAAAACCTCTCTTCAGGGAACTGGTCCCTGGTGCCCAAAAGGTTGGGGAACTATGCACTAATAGGCAAACAAGATTTTCTGCCTCAGGTACTAAAGAATTTTATAGACAGCCTTGAACACCATGTGTTTCAACTTTCCCAACCTAGATCTAAAAAAGTGCTTACCAACCTAAACAACTTTGTGGTGTGTGGACTTCATCTCTCAGAATTCCCTAGCCAATACGGCCATTGCTAAGAATTCTGGGAGTTGAAATCAATACTTCTTAAAGTTGCCTAGGTTGGGAAATAGCAATAGCACTTAGACTTATATACCACTTCAGACTGCTTTACAGCCCTCTCTAAGAGGTTTCAGAGACAGCCTGTTGCCCCTAACAATATGGGTCCTCATTTCATTGACCTGGGAAGGATGGAAAGCTGAGTCAACCTTGAGTTTGCTCTGGATCTACATATTTCATTTCTCAGAACTTCATGCTGAACATCAGTAATCAGGCTGAACATTCTAGAAGTAGAAATCCACATAGAAAAGGTGTCAGGCTAAGAAGGATGACACACCGTGACAAGGGAGTAGGGTAGAAAGCCATCTGGATGTACTGCTGCACTGAGCAGAGGATCCGGTTCCATGACCTTCCTTAAAGGATAGGTCTGACAGAGAGACCATTCTAGTTCTTGCTTCCCTTTCTCCTCAGGCATTCACATGCAGCCTTCTCTTTTGGCACCTTCTACTTTTGAGAGATTTTCTACCTCTGAGATCTTACTCCGTTCCTTCCATCAGGCGTTTATTCTGTCCGAGAATGTCTGGATGCACCTTGGCTTCAGACAAGTCAGACTCTGTTAGCAAGCCACATCCTCCTTGGTTTTATTCCCTGGGAATCAGGGTGCCATTTTTTTCTCTCCCCCCCCCCAATTTATCAGTTTGGATGGAACACAAGACTGGTTAAAAAATGAAATGCCCAACTCTGTTTCTCCTTATTATCAGATTCAGTGAAGCTGAGGAGCTGCTAAGTGTAATCAATAATAAAACAGATGGGGGGCAATAAACCAAAACTCAAGCCAGACAAAGCTGTGGTGCCATTATTAGGCACTTTGTTTGACCTGGAGAGCTGTTTGGGGCTTTAAATTCAATTAAAACAAAGAAGTAAAACCTCAAATCATCCTCAGAAAAATCAAGTACTATTTTCACTTGTTTAAGATAAAAGTAAAACAAAAAAGTAGTCTTGCTGTCATCTCTGAAATGTTTCGTATGGAAGGAATTGTGATTCATTTGGTCGTTACTGTTCCTGTTGTAGTTGTTGTGTTGTTTTGGACGTTTGTGTTGTTTGGGTGTAGGGATCTCCGGTTGAAGCCTCATGGATATCTGTTTCTCTCAAAGACTCTGTATAAGTGTCTCTGTTTTGTTAATCTGGCCTCTGTGTGTTGCAATGGGATTCTGCTCTTCTGGAAAGTATTCTGACACAGCTTTGCTTATGGCATTTGGAGTTGTTGCTGTGGAAGTTCAGGATTTGGTCTCTGTGTCTTGTTTTTCTGTATATGGTAGATTTGGGTGTGCTTGATTATCACAAAGGTGTCATCCACGTAGCGTACCCATAGTTTGGGGTTTATTGTGTGAGAGAACGATTTGTTCGATTCTTTGCATGATGACTTCTGCGACCAGGCCAGATATGGGGGATCCCATAGGTGATCCTTTCAGTTGTTCATAGACCTCACAGTCAAATTTGACATAGGTGGTTAGGCATAGTTGGAAGAGTTCACATGTGTTTTCTAGTTGTGAGTGGTCCTCTTGGTAGATGTGTCTTGTCTAGAAGTTCTCTGATTAGGCTGTCTGCTAGTTTCAGATCTATTGATATGAATAATGCAGTAACATCGAATGATATCATAGTTTCATCCTCGTCGATATGAAGGAATTTGAGTTTGTTCAGGAATTGTGTCGCATTGTTTATGGAGTATTGGGAATCGCTGATGAGGTGTTTTAGGCATTTCCATATTGCTTTCATGAGGTTATAAGTGGGTGTGCCAGGGAGTGAGTTGATCAGTCTGAGTGGGGCATTTTCTTTGTTCACTTTTGGGAGACCATAGAACTGCGCTATGTTTGAATCAGTTGCTTTCATTCTCTGGTATTCCTCTTTGGTGATTTGGTTTAGTTTCTGTAGCTTTTTTAGGGTTCTGTTGATCTTGTTGTTCAGTTTCGTCGTCGGGTCTGTGTTGGTGCATCTGTAGGTGTTTGGGTCCTGTAGGAGTTGTTTGGCTTTTTCTATGTAGTCAGCCTTGTCTAGTATGACTGTCATTCGACCTTTCTCAGCTGGTAGGATGACGATGTTGCTGTCAGTTTTGAGACACTTCATTGCCTATAGTTCCTGTTTTGTAAAACACAAACGCCCAAAATAATACAACTACTACAGCAGGAATAGCAATGACCAAACAAATCACAATTCCCTCCATATGAAACATTTCAGAGATGACAGCAAGACTACTCTGCCCACACAACCTCACAGTAGCCCACAACCCAGCCTCAACTCTATCAAAATCTAAAGAGCCAACAGAATCAAATCAAAGATCAGGCGTCATATACTCTACCAACCACTGAGAGGGAGAGAGCTACTTCAACTGAAATACTAGAAGCAACATTCCAAACAAACACAACACAATTCAAACCGCAGTGAAGTTGTCCCCCCCCTACACAGAGACGAAACGTTTGCAGTCTAATTACCAAGCCCAGAAGTCAAACCAACAGCCCAGCCACCAACCCAAGCTACTAATATTCAAACACATCTCAACACACACACACACACACACACAATCAACCAGCTTAAGGCGAGACTTGAACTCATGGTCTCTTGCTTTCTAAGCTGGCATCTTAACCACTAGATCAGAGTGGCTCTGTTGTTAATAGGTTGAAGGTTAATATGTTGTATAAACCCAGTCACTGGATCTACACCAAAATGCAGTGTTCTCTGACTTGATGTTCTCCAGATGTGCTGGAAACACAACTCCTAGCCAGAATATTGCTTCACAATCAGAGAACACCAGCCAATGTGGGGACTCCTGCTATAAATAAATCAGTAGATTCACCGGTTATGGATACATCCCAAAGGAATACTATTGTTTTGTTTCTGCCTGCCTCCCTTCCTATTCAGGCTTTTTCTTTCTCCTAAGTGCCATTAATATAAACCAAGGAAAGGAACTACAAAAACAATTCTTACCCTTTAATTCTGCGCATGTGCAACATCTGGTTTTTAAACTTCAGAGATAACCTTTTGCAATGCCAGTTCTGAAATGGCAGGCTCCATCTTTCATGAAATTTATCAACTCTCTGCCTAAGAACTAATTAATTTCTATATTTTCTGTTCCGTAGTCTGGTATCTGATAGTAAGAATAAATAAAAGAGTGACAGAATTGAAATCTATCTCTGGGAAGATAGCACATTAGAAAGGGTCAGATTTCAGAAGTTGTAACCAAATCAAAGCTTCAATAATTTATTTTGTCTCTGCATCTGTGTATCTAGCTTCTTTTGACAGGTTTCTGACAACGAATCCTTCCGTGGCTTAACAATTTTTCAGAAGCCAGGTTATTATCATCCTTCCTATTACTGTTAGAAGAAAGTCTAAATCTAGTAAACAAAAAAATGAACAATGACAGAAGTATTTTCTTTCTTAGGATAATTTTTAAAAATTAATGCTAACCACAAGTGATGATATACATAAAATGAATCAAGAGAAATAGACCAGGTATGCATTCTTAATTTTCTCCAACGATCAACTAAAATATTCATAGCACTTCAAATGTATTGCCTTGGCAACCTCCTAAGAAAATTAAAGAGAAGCAAGCCTCTCTTCCTGAATTATCACTCTAAAAATCTCACACTTGTTATTTCCATTTCCTTTGGAAGCTTGATATACTGTACACCCTCTTATGTCAGAAAAACTATCTTGTTTAGTTCCCAACTCATTTGAACATTCCTATGCTATATTAAATAAACTATATTAAATAAACCACAGTAATATTCTAAGCCTAATAAACATATTTACGGCTTCGCCCCAGCAAAATCTGTGAATTTAACACTATTTGAAGAGAGCAAGGTGATTTTGAGGACTGCCTCAACTTTAAGACGAGCAGTAGAAATTAAACATGTGTCATTTCTCCAGGCACTTAAAAAATATGTATTTATTTAAAAGTAATGCATTCTGTCATTAAATTCACATGACAGAATTTTTTCTGGCTGTTAAGTTACCAGAACATTGTTATAAAAATTAGAAAGCAGATAAAAGATATCTACGCTTATACACTCACATATTCCTGTTACAGAAGCTATGAAGTGGGACTTACTTCTTAAACAAAGGGAATCCACTGCTCAAACATTAGAGTAGAAACTTTTAAAACTGGCACACACTCTAGTGGTAAATTCCAGTCTTTACAATCCTCCCAAAGCTCAAACAAAGCTGTAGTTGTTACCTTCTCTTCATAATTTGGCAGCATATCTTTGCTTATCGTTATTATATCCATCCAAGAATACTTCTTCTCCTTACGAATTTTTGCTAATTCTGGGTCAGTCTCGTAGTTGTCAGCATCCAGCTACAAAATGAAAAAAGGACTGTCTTGGTTCATTTGTTCAAAACAAGGTAACTGGCATTCTGGTGTACAAGGAAATTAAGTTCTCTCTAAAGCATTTTTTTCATGCTGAATTGAAGAAGAAATAGAGCTAAAAATGGCTTGTTTAAATATGATTATGCTTCACACACAGTTGAAAATTGGGTCACCTAAGGGTCGGCACAACTAACAAGAGTTTGCAAACATAATAGTTTACATCTATTTATTGCCAGGAGACTATCCAAAGATTTAACATGCAACCTTGCAACTTTCTTCTCCTGAAAGCTGATCAGTGTGTCTTTAAAAAATGATGAAATATTTGTCAAAAATAAAAAAGTGGTTCAAGAAAAAAGGTGGAATATTCAGTTTGTTTAGATAACCAAGTGTTTTTCATCCTTTTGTAACTCTTGAAGTTGATACAGCACAATACAAATTCAGTAAAGTAAAACTGTCCTAATTATTTCCTTCGGATAAATAATTTTAACCACAGATGCATGCATGGACTCTTCCAAGTCATGCAAAGCATCAGTTTTCCTGATTTGGCGAAGATTCATGTACTGATATATTATCCTGCAATTCTGCAAACAACCCTATCCCATCAGCCTAATCATATGAATGGATACACCTTGGCTTCAGAACAATCCCACACTTGAAACATTAATCTAAATAAGTACATGGATCAAGGATCATCAGAATTGCGTATTTAAAGGATAAAGCATTTTCAGAGATTAGCAATAGATCATTTTGATTCTTCAGAAATAAGATTATGACAAAGCCAGTTTTGTAATGTCATTATTAAGTTTTCCAGAGAAGGGAAAACAGCTACCTCAAGAGTTTTAAACCCTTGCAGACTTCTGGTTTGACGTTGCAGCATAACGGATGTAAGAAGACAGGGCTCCGTCTTCTGATTTCAATTTTGCCCCGCTGGGGACCCTAAAAAGGATCGAGTCACCCCAGAGAGGTGACAAAGAAGGAGGGGACCCTCTTTGATCATTGAGGGGTGGTGTCCTTTCTGTTTGATCCGAGGAAGCCCTCCAAACCAGTGGGGGAAAGACTGGCTACATTCATGTAGCCAGTCAGAAGCTGCTGACAACTGAAGGAAATAAGCACTAAAAAGCAACTTTTGAGCAATGTGGATGAAACTGGGTGAGACTCTATCCTCTCTTTATAACTTTAAGACTTTTTCCTGGAAAAAACCACCCAAAGCAAAGAATCCTCCCCAATGAGGGAAAGGGAATTTCCATCCCATTCCCTCAGGAAAAAAAAACGCAGCAAACTAACCACTTGGAGGAAAACAGAGAAAATTATAAGATTAATTTGGAATCAATATAGATATATAGCCTTGAAATTTGGGGACTAAAAGTGTGACATCTAGTGATGAACTATGGCACTAAATTTATTATGCTTAAAGGTAAATAGATGGGATATTATATTATTACATAGATGTTTTAACATGGCTAAGAGAATAGATAATTGTTAGAAATAAAAGTGTTACTATAACTAGAAAGATAGGATATGCAACTAGAATACTATATTTTGGTATGAGAAGGGAAATATGAAAATGCCAAGAGGGTCTGAATAAGGGAAATTTTTGGTTACCCAAATATAATTTACTATGAGAAAATTATAAGCGATAGAGACATACTATATTATTAAACAGGTGTTTGAATATGGTTAAGAAAATAGATAACTATGAGAAATAAAAGTATTATAACTAGAAGGATAGGATTTCTAACTAGAATATTATATTTTGTTATGACATGGGATATATGAAAATTCTAAAAGGGTTTGAATAAGGGAAGCTTTTGGTTACCCAAATATAATATATTATGAGAAAATGATAAGTGATAGGGATATTTTGAACATTGATGGGAAATTTTTTTAAAAAAAAGAAGCACCAAAACCACGATATTGATGGAACAAATGGATTTTAAGTGCAAATGCAACTGCACTTTGGCTAGAAAAGATATTTATAAACTGACATTATTGACATTATGTATAATACCAGAAAAATGTGATGAAAATGTCTATATTTAATTGTATGTGTATTAACAGTAACAAGAATTGTATTTGCCCAGTGTGGAAAAATGCATACCACAGGAAGAAGAGAGGATCAAAGAAGCACTGGATGGTGTAGTATTGGAACTAGACTGAAAAAGTTAATATGTACCACTGAATTACCAATGGACCCAGACAACACGTTGTTTATTAAGTATTTATGATTGAAAAATTAGAAAATTAATAAAATGTTTTCCAAAAAAAGAGTTTTAAACCCTTGCTTAAGTCCTTCCCTGGATTTCCCTCAAGGCAGCTTGCCATCACTAAGAGGGCAGATTTCCAAAACAATGAAATTAGCCTTAATAGAGAAAGCAGCATGAACCAAGCAAACAAATGAGATTAAGTTTAAATCCTGACAAGACTAATAGGACTTTCCTAGCATATTTATCAATTTTTGATACTGCTCAGGTCCATACTAACAGTACCTGTGTTTGCCCTCTAAAGGTAATAGCTCTACTTCAAAGGAAGGAATGGCAGTGTAAAACTGAGATAAGTACAAATGCATCTGTCTTGCCCAGGTCATCAACAGATTGCCCTGGCTTTTCAAATGCAGTTTTCTTGTTTTCTGGATGTGTTGGATTTCAATTCCCATAATCCTAAACCATAATGACCTTCTATTACCGTAGCTGAAATCCAACACATCCAAAGGGAATCAGGCTGAGAAAAGCTATTAGAAAGTAACAACCTTTCACTTTTTAAGGTGTATAATAAAGAAACAACCAGAACAAAGGTACAGGAGATTTTGGTTTAGTTTTGCTTTTTTTAAAAATATATGGGTCTTTTAAGGTTTACCTGTTAAATTAGCCAATTCTACCTAAATAAATACATATGATTGATAAATGATTAGGAAAATAGTCCTTCACGGACTTCACACTTGGAGCCATAAAGGGCCTTGCATATCCCAAAGATACCAAAAATAACACTGCTGAGAGGCTACATATTCTCATAAAGGTCATCCATTGTAAATAGGCCATATCCAAAGGGCTAGATTTATTTATTTTATTTATTTAATTGATTTTATATACCGCCCTATTCCCGAAGGACTCAGGGCGGTTTACAGGGCGAGTTAAAACAATACAAATAAGTACACTTTAAAATAGAATTAAATAAGACTAGCCCACAATTAAACAAATTAAAATTAAAATTAAATTAAATTAAAATTAAAATTAAATTAAAACCCCCTCAGTCCAGGCCAGCAAGATCAAACAACCAAGTTTTAAGGTCCCAGCGAAACGAGCGAAGGTCTGGGGCAGTCTGAAGTTCTACCGGCAGTTCATTCCATAGGGCAGGCGCGCCCACAGAGAATGCCTTCCCCCTTGGAACCATCCGTCGGCATTCCCTAACTGGCGGAACCCTAAGGAGGCCCTCCCTGTGGGAGCGCACAGGACGCTGGGAGGCTGATGCTGGCAGCAGGTGCTCCCTGAGATAATCTGGACCCATGCCATTTAGGGCTTTATAGGTCATCACCAGCACCTTGAATCTCACCCGGAGGAGATTAAAGGAGGAACAACAGATCTTCTACTGTAGAAATCACAGGGAAAAAATGAGTAAGTGTTCTTATTACCAAAAAGATACCAAAATCAATGTAGTTAGTAAAGTTAGTGTAGTAATGTTAGTTTATCTTTAAGCATGACTAAACAATAGAATGATTTCAACTCCAAGGCAAGCCATTCAACATTCTAGGGATTCGCGTCTATGTTCCAACCACAGATACAGTTGATATGATTAAGTCTAAGCCAACTTGCAACATCTATTTGACCTCACACCTAAAAAAGGTAAATTAACTATACACTAAAGCACTATCATTACACTAACAATAATAAAAACAGTTGGCATTGGGTATACAAAACCAAGCAGGAGGCAGACTAACAAATTTTTGCCAAGAAATTCCAGTATTCATAACAAATACCTGTAATGTTCTATATAATTATGTAGTGAACATAACGAATAAATGTCATGGATTGGATTTGCTAAACATGCCTGAGGAACTGAGGACTGAAATTCATGACATCATTAAATATGAAGCATACAGATAGTCCTCACTAAATGACCACTCATTCCACCCCCTCCAGATGACCTTTGCCATTTTCTTCCTCTTGCTGCTGACCAGGTGTGATCAGCCTGGCCCTTCACAAGGCAGCTGCTGGCTGCAGAAGGCCTTTTTCCAAAGGCCACACCTGACTTTCTTTAATGCCTTCCAGGGTCAGCAATTGTTTAACGAAGGGCCAGGCTGTGCACCTCATCAGCAACAGCAGAAAATGGCAAATGTCGGCTGGGAACAGCGGAAACAGCAAACTGGAGCTTTCATTCCCTCCTGGCTGTACTCACTGGGCCGCCACAGCCATTTTCCTACCTGCCAGCCTGCTTATAAGTTGCCGAGGACTCGCAACTTCCTAACAGCATCCCCAGTGACTTTGCTTGTTGGAAGCCACAACTTGTGAGGGGATCCTTGTTTAACAACCTGCAATTCTCACTTAAACAAAGGCAATGGAGACTGTTGCCATTGCTACACAACATGGTCATGTGTCGTTCCTTTCATCACTTAGAAACGAAAAGTCCGATTCCAGTCATCAATGGTATCAAAAGCTGCTGAGAGATCTAGCAAAAGGACGGCTAAAAAAGGTAAGGTAAAGGTTCCCCTGTACATGCGTGCTAGTCGTTTCCAACTTTAGGGGCCGGTGCTCATCTCCGTTTCAAAGCCAAAGAGCCAGCGTTTGTCCAAGGACATCTCCGTGGTCATGTGGCCGGCATGACTAGACGCCAAAGGCGCACGGAACGCTGTTACCTTCTCACCATAGTGGTCCCTATTTTTCTACTTGAATTTTTACGTGCTTTCAAACTGCTAGGTTGGCAGAAGCTGGGATGAGTAACAGGCGCTCACTCTGTTACGCGGCACTCGGGATTCAACCTGCCAAACTGCCGATCTTCTGATCGACAAGCTCAGCATCCTAACCCACTGAGCCACCGCGTCCCTTCAAAGGACGGCTACACCACTCCAATCCCAGCTCCACCACAGGCCATCCACAAACATGAGCAAAATTGACTCTGCATTAAACCCATCTGAAAGCCAATCGAAATGAGTCCAAATAATCTGCTTTCTCCAGGCCCTCCAGAGCTAAAGACAAGATAGATCTGCATGTGGATTAGAGAACAAACAAAAGTATAGGATATCCTCAAGAGGGTAAAAGAATTGAAATGGAAATGGGCCGGTCACATAGCAAGAAGAACTGATGAAAGGTGGACTAAGGCAGTCATAGAATGGACCCCACTTGATAAAAAGCATCCACGAAAGAGACCTAAAACAAGATGGAGCAACTACATTAGCAAGTATTGTAGGCCCAACTGGCAAAAGAAAGCTCAGGAGCATATAGATTGGAAACATATGGAAGAAGCCTTCATCCTACAGTGGATAGACAATGGCTAAAAATGAATGAAATGAATACATGATATTCTTCTGGTCAACTAAACAGAATACAAAATGGACCTGCAAAGGTGAAATTTAATGTATGAAAGTTTACACCATGATAAGTTTGTCAGCTGTTAAGGTATCAGCAGATATTATTAGCCATGCTAATGATTACTGTTATTAATAATTGTATTTGTTTTGCATATTTCCTTTCATGACCCACTAACGTCCCAGAGAACTACAACAATGATCCCATTGGATAAATTAGTTTCAAAAAAGGCCAAGGGGCCCGACTCACACAGGAAATTTCACCAGGTCAGCAAGTGACTGAACTGGCAATATTGAACAGTGAACAAACATAAGTAGGTTGCGTTTTGCGTGTCTGTGTTCATGCGTTAAGTCTGTTCGATTAATTCGGGTGTTGTGAAACCCAGAAAACGGGGTAACTGCAGGCCCTAAACGTAGAGGGGGAAGGGGGGGGACTTCCAAAGCATTATTTAAAATTTGAAGATGATCGGGGTTTTTTCATTAAAAGCAAACGCCATCCGTTAAAGCAGAACTTGCAGGACCTGTCGGTTTTTCAAGACGTCAGGTACGATCTCTATAACTGGATTGCTTATTTTGAATGCCTTTTTTCAGGGGATGGGGGGGGGAGAAACATACGTGTGTGTGTGTGTGTGTGTGTGTGTGTGTGTGTGTGAGAGAGAGAGAGAGAGAGAGAGAGAGAGAGAGAGAGAGAGAGAGAGAGAGATCTAAGAGAAACATTTTTTTCCCACGGCCTCTCCAAGGTTTTAGCACGCCTTAACACTCAAGAATCAGGGGTCTTCAAACTTGGCCCTTTTATGACTTGTGGACTTCAACTCCCAGAATTCCTCAGCCAGCTTTGCTGAGGAATTCTGGGAGTTGAAGTCCACAAGTCATAAAAAGGGCCAAGTTTGAAGACCCCTGCAACGAAGCGCGCTGCCTCAGGGCGGCCGGTGTGCTCAGTGGCTAAGGGGGGATTCTGGGCTCGGCTCTCCCAGGCAAAGCCTGAGAAGCCCTCCCCGCCACGGAGCACAAGTCAGTCGCCTTTGTCTCGCCTTTGCCCCAGCCTGGTTTCGCGCAAGCTCGCTGCAAACGGAGCCAGACAGCTGGCACCTTTTGCAAGTCTCGGACGCGGCCCGCCTCCCTCCTCCTCCTCGGCCTACTTTCCAGTAGAAGACGCCGAGTCGGCTCAGCTGCTCTAGGCTGACCGGCCGGTCCGGCTCTGGGCGATGCGGCTTCCGGGGGTCCTCCCGGGAATCGTCCATGTACCAAGCCTCCACCATCGTCCCCTGCCACCGAGGCTCCGCTCCCGCCTCCCGCCCCGCCTCCGACCAGGGCCAAAGGGAGACGCCTCCCCGGCCTGCCCCTCGCCGCCCGCAAAGACGCCGTGCCGCTTTTCCCGGCCTGGAGCTGGCGCGCTGCATCCGCCTGGACTCCCCTGACCTAAAGTCGGGGCGACTTAACTTCCAAGGGCGGTTAGCGAAAGTCTACCGCAGGGGTCTTCAAACTTGGCCCTTTTATGACTTGTGGACTTCAACTCCCAGAATTCCTCAGCCAGCTTTGCTGGCTGAGGAATTCTGGGAGTTGAAGTCCACAAGTCATAAAAGGGCCAAGTTTGAAGACCCCTGGTCTACCGTTTGCTACGACGGTGAAGATCCCCCTCCAGGGCTTTGGCAGCAGAAGGCAGAGCCCAGGCGTTTGCAATGGGGAAGCAGCGCAGGGCTTTCCGTCCGTGCCTAAATACGGTCGCAAGTCCGGGATTTAGGATTTCGGATCGCTTTTCCCCTCCCCCGCCCCCTCCCCCGCAACATCCCATCGCGAGTTGTCTTGTTTGGCCTTCGCTTTGTGAGGTCTGCTGCGGGAGGGGAGGGGTTCACCTCATGAGGCGTGTTACCTCCTGCAGTTGCTTCTTTTGAGGGCTCCTTGAGAACAGGTAGTCCTCGGCTTACGACCACAACTGAGCCCAAAATTTCCATTGCTAAGTGAGACAGTTCTTGTCTATGGAGATTCTCAATCATCTAGGTCAGGGGTCTTCAAACTTGGCCCTTTTATGACTTGAGGACTTCAACTCCCAGAATTCCTAGGCCAGGCATACTAGCTGAGGAATTCTGGGAGTTGAAGTCCACAAGTCATAAAAGGGCCAAGTTTGAAGACCCCTGATCTAGGTCATGGTTGTCTCAAAGGTGCTTTTTCAAGAGGCAACTGGACTTTCTCGTTTTTTTTCTTTGAAGACGTTTCGCTTCTCATCCAAGAAGCTTCTTCAGAAGAAATGCTGAAGAGATTTCTTGGATGAGAAACAAACGTCTTCAAAGAAAAAAGGAGAAAGTCCAGTTGCCTCCTGAAGAAGCACCTTTGGGACAATCGTTAAGTGAATTTTGCCCCATTTTACAACCTCTCTTGTCATATAGTTGGTAAATGAATCACTGCAGTTGTTAAGGTAGTTACATGGTTGTTACCTGAACCTGCCTTCCCCACTGGCTGCTTGTCAGAAGGTCGCAAAAGATGATCACAGGACCCCGGGACACTGCAACTGTCATTATTATGAGTCAATTGCCAAGCATCTGAATTTTAAACCATGTGACCATGCAGATGTTACAATGGTCGTAAGTGTGAAAAATGGTCAGAAGTCATTTTTTTTCAGGGCCGTTGCAACTTTGAATGGCCACTAAATGAACTGTTGTAACTCAAGGTCTACATATAATTTTTAAAAAAAAAACAAAATTAAAATGAAGCAAGTAGAATTGGGCACAGTTATATAAGAGACACGGTGGCTCAGTGGGATAGGACGCTGAGCTTGTCGATCAGAAGACTGGCAGTTTGGCGGGTCGAATCCCGAGTGCTACGTAGCAGAGTGAGCGCCCGTTACTCGTCCCAGCTTCTGCCAACCTAGCAGTTCGAAAGCTCGTAAAAATGCAAGTAGAAAAATAGGGACCACTACGGTGGGAAGGTAACAGCGTTCCGTGCACCTTTGGCATCTAGTCATGCCGGCCACATGACCACGGAGACATCCTCGGACAAGCGCTGGCTCTTCGGCTTTGAAACGGAGATGAGCACCAGCCCCTAGAGTTGGAAACGACTAGCACGCATGTGCGGGGAAAACTTTACCTTTACCTTTATATATGATTACCCAACATCTTTTCAGTTCCAGACCTGGCTGTGAGAGATAACATTCGCCAGGTCCCTCCCAGCTAACAGATTTCCCCATCTGGCAAAGCAAGATTCAAGTGGAAGTTCTCAGGCAAGCAGAGGGGGAAAAAGAGATGCCTGGAAAAAGTTTTCTCTGATGCAAAAAGGCACTGAACGAGGGAGACTTCTAAGCCCCAAGGAAAAGATTTTTCTTTCCCAAAAGATGGAGAGACACTTAGTTCCTTTCTTCCTGCAAAGAACTGAAGAGCAGAAGGTAAGGGATGAAGGAAGAATGTAGGCTGTTTAAATTAGCGAAGGGCACAAAATGCATTTTGAAAGTCTTCCACAACTGTTTGTTGAGGGCAATTCTTACAAACTTCTCCAGGGCAGAAAAGAGTTCCCTAATAATTTCTCAACAGCAGGATTCTCCCTTGGGTGCCAAGAGTACCACCTCTACTGAAAAAGCCTCTTGGGAAGCATTCCACGTTGTGGCTTCCCTTGAGAATTCAGAGATGTGCGCACAACAGTGGAGCTGCAAACTATTGGAATGACAAATGGACAATGGACGGTAGGATGATCAAACATAGTCCTGGGCCGCCTTGTGTGGTAACTCAGGATGGACAACTTTTGAGCAGTTGTGGATCCCAGCCCAACCTCCCAACCTTTTGGATTACTAAAGGAAGCAATAAGGATGTGGCTGAAAATATTCAGCATGTTGGACAGCACCATTTGAGAATGGAGAATGGCTTTAAACGGGCAACCTTCTCCCGTTTTTGTTCTTCAAACCATCCGTCCTAGGAACCCAAAATCATACCCGGAAATTACAGCAAAATCACTGAACTTCAGCTAAGTCTTTTTGGACTGTTTGGGAAGGTTACAACTAGGAGTGGTTTGCCTTCCAGTGGTTTCTCATTCCAATGTCTATCCTTTCAAAATAAATGTCCCCCCCCCTTGACCATTTTGCTGTCAAAGTTCAAGTGATACATGCCTATAGAGGTTCTCAGTCATCCAGGTCATAGTTATCCCAAAGATGCTTTTTCACGAAGCAACTGAACTTTTTTCTTCAGCTCTGAGAAGCGAAACATCTTCAAAGAAAAACAAGAAAGTCCAGTTGTCTCGTGAAAAAGCAACTTTGATTCAAATGATATACGATACTCTCAAGAGTGTTTTCTTGCTGATGCTATTTCAAGCCTTTTGGGTGACACACTTTTAACAAAAGAATAAATGGAGCAAACAGATTCTAAGAAAAGCAACAAGAATAATCAAGGAACTGGAAATTAAATCTCATACTGGGGGAACTGAATCTATTTAACCTTGAGAAAAGATGACTGAGCAAAAAGATGCAAAAGTACTTTCAAGTATCTGAAGGGGCATTAGACAGAAGAAAAGCAGGACCTGTTTTTTTGTTTGTTTGTTTAAGAATGAGAGTATGGAAGAATGGATTTAAATTATAGGCAAGCCTTCTGGCTAAATGTTAGGGAAAGACTAAGAAAGCAGTTCCACAGAGGGGATGAAAATCAAAATTTATCTGGTGAAATGAGCTGCAGTTCATAAATGCTTCTGCTTTTTAGTAAAATTAGTTAACTTGAAAAGATGGCACCAGACTCTTGGCTACCACAGAATAACACAGCTGTCTTCCTACCTGATGGTGTTGTGTTCTCCCTTATTAGATACGTTTAAGCGTACACATTATGTAAAGACCTACGGTATCTCTCTCGGGAAGCAATGGTGCTAGAGAAGGTGGAAGGAAAGAGAAAAGGGTGACCAGGAGAAAGATGGAGGGACTAAGTTACCATGGCAAGGATGAACTTTTGGACCAGTAAGGGAGAAGGTTAGAAGCCCTTCTTGAAGGGACTGAATTTATTTATTTAGCGTATGGCTGGTCACACACAGAATTAAAAGCACTTCATATTTACAAGTTAGAACAGTTAAAACAATTTTTTTTAAAAAAAGAAGCAATTATAAAACCTAAGAGAAAAACAGAAATAACATTTCAGAGTTTAATGTCGAGTTTGGAGATCCAGTCAGTAGCTGCCGTTGTTACGCAGAGGAAGTCCTTAAAATCTCCTGGGTATCTTCTATTAGTGCATTTCCTCACTATATGTTGGATAGTCTGTCGGGGAGCCCCGCAATCACATTGTGCTGAAGGTGTCTTTCCCCATTTATACAGAGAATCGGCACACACCCCATGAGTCGTTCTAATTCTATTGTATGTCACCCATATGTGTCGGGGTGACTGAAAACACAATGAAACAGCACAGAAAATACTTTACCCATTATGTACTCCCACCTTATTTCTGTTCTTAGCCAACCTTGAACCAAACTTGGAAATCCTTGAATCTCCACAAGGCACATTTCTGTTACAACTAGGACTTCTTAAATATGTTTAGGGAGGGAGATTCATTTTGGGCATCCATAGTAGCAAATAAACTCTGCTTTGTTCTGTGGGGCTTTCCTCTGATTGAGTTGACATACTATATTCCCTATTCCCCAATATTTACATACAATAGAAGCTAAGGTCTGCAACCTTTTAAGTGCTGCAGGCTTTCACAAGGAAAGCAAGGGTGGAGGCTAGAAGCGGGCCAAGAGACAGAAGCCGGGTAGCTGTGATGCCAGAGGACGGGATCAGATTGCATCCCTTCGCCGAGGTGCATGTCAATGTTTGTGTCTGTTTGATTCCACTTCAGATAAGCAGCCAAGCAGAAAGCTGGTTTTCATCTTGGGTCTCTTTCCAGAGGAAAATTTGGGTAGCATTATTGCCTTTTCATCTAGCAGGGAAGAAATGGAGCATGTTGCCAGTCTGTGTAGAACCCCAAGAATTTATTGTGCTTAAGGCTCAAGATACACGCTTCGCCTTGAACATTAAATTCCAGACAGACACCGCTCACAGCTGGAGCCTAAGGAAACACCAAATGTTGCATCTCCATTGTGTTTGCTTCTTTCTCAATTATTTTTAATTTAGCTCCCCTCTTGCTTATGGATTTCCAAGCATATGTCAAGCACAGCTTGCCACGTATCAAATGGTTTTTAGTTTGCGGGTGCATCCAAAACTGACACAGGGCAGCATCAGAAAGCAATCAGCAGGATTTTCCTAAACTTGCCTGCTCTCACGGATGCCTCCAGGCCTGCATTTCCTCCAGCTCCCAGGACTGCAGGAAATGCACCTCACGAAGTGCTCCAGCAAATCAATTCTGAGTCAGATGCTGCTCTCAACACCCCCTTAGTCCCTCTAGGCAAAACTGAAGGAATTTCTTCTAAGCTTAAGCAGGCCAGTAGGCTGTCTGGAAAAGACAGATAGGCAGAGAGAAAATGAGTTCTAAAGGTGCAGGTAATGGAAGACTTTGTTAAATGGCTCAGCTCTTGCTGGAAGATGGGATTGAGTAGCTGAGCAACAGCTGTCAGCATTAGGCTATCTGATTTTTCTTCTAGTCTGGTAGCTCGAGCGGTGAAAGTTAAATGGTGCAAGTAGTGAGACTTTTAGGCCAAGAGTTTTAGAAATATAAATATTATTTGAAATTTAGCTTTGACAAAATCCAGAATCTTACAGCTCTTGTGAAAATTGATGCACTTATCACGGCATCAGCTTTTTGGGTCTAAAGCCCACCATATAACGTGCCTGAGAGTTAACAGGTAAATGGGTGATTGCCAATGATGCCTATTCTTGAATGAAATGGAGACTTTGGTGGAATGAATTTCCTTCTTTTCCCTAGAGCTCCCATATATCTGTCCAAAAATGGCTCCAAACTGTAAAGGAAATAGTCGGAACAGATACAGGTACAAGAGGAAGAGAAGTATTAATTTATTTCTATTCTATATGATCAGATTTCACTTGGACTACAGGTAGTCTTGGACTTATGGGGACACAACTTAGCCTCCACTGGGCTGTGGGAATGGCTGGCGAGTGCACGCACTCACCCCCCACTCGTGCTAGCGCTGTCATGAGGGGGCTAACTGCCACGTGGGCACTAATGGCCCCGTTTGTGAATGCACCTGGGCGCTAGCGGCTCCGTTTGTGCATGCGAGTGGAGGTTAGCATTGCCTCCCTTTCCCTCCTGGCTGCCAAACGGGAAAGATTCGGGACCTCTGTTCTAGACAACAGAAACAATGGTTAGAGTTACAATGGAATTCATTTTGCTTGGGCATCAATAACAATTTCATATTGATAAATCCTGTACAGCAGTACAACAGGCTGTCTGAAGAGGTGATGAACCCTCAAGGCTCAAGTAGGCTGGATGGCCATCCATTGGTAAGTCCAAAGAAGTGGGTCCCTGTACTGGAATTGGAATAGATTGCATTCAGAATCCATCCCTGTCCTTATACATTGTCATTTACATGCAGATGTTTACTCCAAAATAAGTTCTATGAGAATACAATTTACTCCCAGTTTTTTCCCCATTCATAGTATTAATATATAATTTATTTCAGTTGCAACTTCTAGAGATGTGCACATAAAATAATAAAATACTATCCTCAAATTTACAAAAGCAATCTGACGAAGTCCACTTGTTGCCTATTGTCCAGTCCCAGTGGCGACAGTCCCAAATGCTGTGCTGAACAGCATTGGCTTTCCTAAATGATAACAAGATGGGCCCCAATACAATCCTTTCTTGCAGAACTTCCCATCACATATCATCCAAAATAAGGAGGAAGGTGTGTTGAATATGCTCGTTCATCTTGAGTTATTTGTGACAATAATAAAGGTAAGATTACAAATAAAAAATGAGTAAATAAACAATCTGTTCTTCCATTTGTAGAAGGCACACTTAGCATCCATGCTATTAATAACTTAGCTGTAGTAGGGACTTGACTAGTCTTGTGCAGATGATGTGCAAAATGTTGTAAACCTAAAGCCATTTCCATATGCATTCCCTGCTTCTTTCATACCTGTTGTAGTTATTTATGCTTGTCCCATGAGATACAGCCTCTCTTACTGACTACTTCATGGGTCCTTCAATCATTGGCAGCCAACATTAGTTGTTAAAATAGACTGTGATGGTGGTTTACAATTGGTTATATTTTTCCTGTGCAAGAAAACAAGAAATCACTCAAAAATCCTTTGGTCCTTTTAAAAAATGTAAACCTTTGAATGAATCCCCTAAGAATGTAAACATGCACACTCTTTTTGGCACTTTTGGGGCTCCCTTTGCCGAGTTGTTCACAGATATGGAAGATATGCGATAACAGTAAAATATTTTTTTCTTTTATTGGCAAAAGATTTTATGTATGCTAAAAAAGTGAATGCTGTCTCATCTGAAAGATTAAAGAAGCTTTGGTTCTGCTAAAACACAACATTAAAAGTATGCAGAGATTTTCATCCATCCATCCTGATCATAACACACTGAGTTGGAAGTGAGTCCAAATATTTATTCATTTATTTAAAAGATTTGTATAGCTTGGAAGTACATAAAGAATTCTTATTAAATTAGGAATAAAATAAAAATGAAATGCAAGTACTAGTTAGATCAGGGTTCTTCAAACTTGGCCCTTTGATGACTTGTAGACTTCAACTCCCAGAATTCCTCAGCCAGGCACACTGGCTAAGGAATTCTGGAAGTTGAAGTCCACAAGTCATAAAAGGGCCAAGTTTGAAGAACCCTGGGTTAGATTATACAGTATTGCTATTATACAACTAAAATTGTATAATTTGAGGGGAAATTAGCATTTAGTTGGAGTGAAGCAAAGAGGACTAAATATGGTCTATTTGCAATTAGCATATCTTATCTCTAAAACCCTGCTCTTGTTCTTTTGTTTAGGACTCCAGCAGACCAGGAGTGACACTAAAGCAACCATGCTCAAAAGGGAGTGGGTGGGGGAGGGGAGCTGTCAATGTTTACATATGAAATCCACTCCAGTGTTGTTGCTAAGGCAGTTCTACTTCTGTCATAGGCATGAAAACTGGCTGGGTGACCTTGGGCCAGTCAGTCTCTCTCTCAGCCCAACTCACCTCACAGGGTGGTGGTGGTGGTGAAAATAGGAGGAGGAAGGTGTGTTGGGTATGTTCACCTCCTTGAGCTGCATCTTGGAGGGCCGGGTGGATTTAATTTGGAAACAGAAGCCCTGGTGGCATGGATGGATCAAAGAAGGCAAATTATTGACCGCAAACTCCTCCTCTTTTAATGGCTATTAAGGAATAGAAGGGGACTGAGCTTGAATCACACTGTTACATCTACCATTTGATTGATTGATTTCTCCACTTATATGACTATCCATCTCAAAATCATGGCTTAGGGTTACTAACAATATTTTAAAATAGCATAAACCATTAAAAAAAAAGAAACAACAGACATATAAACTCAACTAGGGTAAAAACGATCTCACTGACAAATCAACATAAGCATTTGATGGACAGCCACATCTTCTGAGACCCAGACCGGTGATATTTTGCCTTTTCGGACACCCCCCCTCCCCAAAGATAAAAGGGCAGCAGAAGGAAGATTTGTAGACTAAGATAAGCAATAACATGACACCGGGCTGGATTATTTGAGAGACCGCCTGTCTCCAGGGACATCTACCCATGCCATCAGGTCCAGCAGAAGAGACTTGGAGCGAGTACAACTAGAGAGTGTCATCTGAAAGGACCCAGAAGGATGGTCTTCTCTGCTGATACACCCACCTCTAGAACATAATTCTATAAAACATCATTCCCTCTGAGGTCAGGCTCACCCTGATCCTGCTGGCCTTCCAGGAGAACATGAAGACCTGCCTGTGATGGCTCCCTTGGGTGCTGGCTCAGACGATGAGGAAGAGGTGGTTCTGGGGGACATCTGAGAGGGACTATGGAGAGCACCAGGGGGATATAGAAGACTCCATGGTAGTCAGATGGTTGAGGCAAAGCAGTCTGGCGAATGTTGGGGTAATCTAGGAAAGAGCAGCCAGACAAACAGCCGGCTATGCAGTCTGGAGTAAGGGAGCACCTGCAGCCGGTCAGCACAGAAAACCAACTGGTTGCAAGGTCTGGAGAAGAGGCATAACAGCAGTCGGTCAGCAGATGAGGAGTTGCCACTGCACGTGCGCACACACACATGCACACACACACACACCCCACTCGATCTAAGGTCACGGAGAGCTGAGCGGAGGTCGGCACAATGAAGGTTGGCAAGGCTACTTGTGAGGAGGCAGTCTCCCCTCCTAAAGAAGCACACCAGTTGGCACCTATTTACCTCAGTGTTTGAATCTGGTGGTTGTCAGAGACAGCTGTCCATAATCCAACTAACTGGGGAATACTCTTGACTTGAACTTGTGGAGATTGTGTTACTTTTGTCATACCTTGGAACCGCTGGAGTTAGGCTGCTTCGACCCTGGCAAGGATATTAGGTGGCATTCTCACTTCTGCTAGGGCCACGAAGCCTTTGCCCAGTTGTTAAAGCAAGACATCACATGACTTTGACTTGCGCTTTTACAGCCAGTTCGTCCATTGATTCTGCTTGTTAGAAGCTTGCTGTGAAACGTGTAAATGGTGATCACATGTGGGATGTCAGTCATAAACACCCACCGGTTTTGCATACTATTTAAATCTCCACCATGTGACTTCAAGGACACTGCTCCTATTGTATGAGGATCTGTAGTCATTACTTTTTCAGCACCATCATAACTTTGAACAATGCTACGTAAGGCAGTTGTTAAGTAAGGACTAGCTATACTGTTCTTGAATAAATGTGCTCTCCTGATGACTTGTGTTGTATAGTTTTTAAAAATAGCTTAAATTGTCTTTAACCTTGGTATCGTTGGTATGGTTATTTTATTTTCTTGTTTGTTTTGGTAGCGTTGATGCTTTAATTGTAAGCTTCTTTGGGACTGTAAGACTCTATAACCAGAGCCATGAAGGTGGGATGAGTGGTTATAGGAATGGAATACCAATGTAACTGCCACAACTGAAGCTAGATTTCTAAGTTTTTTTTCACTATTTGCACCCTCATCTGACCAATTGTCTTGCTCAAGTTTTCAAAGTACGATGAAATGCTTATTATGCACTTGACTTTTCTCAACGTTAAGCTTGTGTGATATTAGCTGAAATAACTCCTACCCTTTCCAGTTCCTAAGTAAATAAAAGGGTATTTGGCAAGCGAGTGGAAAAAAAATATTGTTTTTGCAACTGCCTGAAGAAAATAATCCCTGCAACCTATCACAACTTACCTACTTTAAGACTAATCCATTAATGGCTGTATTTCTCCTGCTCCCAGTTTGGAAACACCCCCCCCCCCAAAAAAAAAAAACCAAAAAAAAAAAAACAAGCCCTATCCTCAGCAGAAGAGAAGGAACTAGGAGGGAGGGCAGCCATGCATGAAAATATCTGTTGTAAATTCTGTGCTATCCCTTCTCAGGGAGATCAGCAAATGACTTTTGGCCTCTTCAGTTCAAGGAGAGGCCCATCAGCAGAAGTACACTCTGATGGATGAAGGGGATATGAAAGAGGTCTGGTTGAGAGGGGTCATTAATAACCTTAAGAGAACCAGTTCACCATCAAAGTCAAATTGCAAGGCATTTTACAAGAGTATACTGCTTCAACCTACTTCCAGCCTAGCTCTATTCTTATTTCCATATAAAATCTGCCTATCGCTCAGTTAGCCATGCATAACAGGTTTCTAAATTCACTAATTTTTACCCAATATTTATGTAACAAAGTGAAACCAGAAAACGTGTCCCCCATCACTTTCCCAGATCCTTCAGAAGCACGCTGAACTATTCAGAATAAAATGGCTGTTTGTTATCACAGGGATATGGCATTTCAGCTTGTATTTTTGCACTCCTTTCAGAGCAAAATCAAGGGAATCTTATCAAATTTGGACAAACCTGTCTCATAATGGGGTCTATAACTTCTTTTTAAAAGCTGTAATCTGCTAAAATGGCTCTGTGATTAAACTACTATTGTATGGCCGTAAAGTCTACAGCATATAATGATCTGTTTTGTGCAAGCATATAGAGTACAGCAACCTTGTTTTATAATCCTGGAGAATCAATACATATTTAATTTAGAAATGTTGGCTTATTAAAGCAACATACTCCAGACAAAACTCCAGAGCAGGGGTGTCAAACTGCCGGCCCACAGGCCAGACACGTCACGAGGAAACCACGCCCACCCCATTGCCGGCAATGGGGGAAAAGTTCCGATACGTCACACGAC